>NC_053022.1:579120458-579221181 GCF_003073215.2 Triticum urartu | reverse complement strand
AAAGGATTAAGATAGATATGGAGCAAACTTGAGAAGGTATTGAACGAACCACCGGAAGGGTCGAAACAACGAATAAATTGAGATGGTGACCAAGGAAGAGAACTCTTGAACGGACCACCGTAAGAATTGAAAATGATCGAAGTAGGGGTGAATCACCGGTAAGAATTAGCAAATGAACGAAGGTGCTTGAGACAAACTAGATACATGAGAATGAAGGGATCACGAACTGAATAGAGAATATTTGAATGATGCACCGGTAAAATTGGAGAATGTCAACTGAAAGCTGAGAATGAATACACCTGAATTGATGGACTCCAGATAATCAAACTGAGAAGATTCTTGAATTGCCCCGGATAGGTGAAAAGAATTCTCACAATCAAACAATTATGAGAGGATGGCCTCGAACTAGAACCACGAATCTCTGAGAGAACGGATAAGATTTTGAGGAAAACTCTTCTTCAGTCTTCAAAATCTGAGAATAACCACGAGAAACACCACCATGAATCGTTGAGACACTCCGGAATGATTAAAAGAGGAGAGGTTGAGCCAAAGATGAAAATAATTTGAAAGATCTTGGAGAAAAACATATGACAGATGATGAATCATTCTTACGTCAAACTTTAAAAGAATTTGAGGACAGCTCCGGACAAATAAGAAGAGTCAGGTAAGATCCTGGGAAAAGACCTGTGGGTTAGGGCCCACTGAAAAGATACACCGTAGAACGATTTTGAAAAGGGATTGCACCGGTTGATATAAAAGGCTTGAATGAGATAACATCCTTGAAAGATCTCGAACGAAAGTAGAGTGGAAACATGAATCTTCGAGATATCTGAGCACTCCGGAACAAATGATTAGCTAGAAATGGATGATTGAGAGGTGCACCGGCAAGAAAAACATTTGAAACGAGTTAAAGGATATGATCAACACCAAAAGCTTGAATTGAATCCACCGAAAAAGAAAAGGAATGAGGAATGACGAACTAGAAGCTCCGTTAGAATCTTCATGAGAAACAGCGGGTAAGAACATTGACGGAAAAGAATGGAAACACTTCACATCAATAAGATGGTACTTGATTAAGAAATCTTATTCCTCGAAGAAAGTGGGTGGGAGGGTGGGAAAAACAAAGGCAACTTGGAGATGGATGAAACAAACACTATTGAGAAGAACTGATCATTGATCTTGCGGAAGTTGAAATGATCGGATCCACTTGAAGAGAAGCACACCGGTTAAAAAAGGATTGACATAACAATCTCGATTATCAAGGAAGGATTTAGTATCCACATCGGAGTATGTGAACACCACTTAGACAAGGGATGGAATCAACATTTGACTTCGAAGCAACTCGAATACCACAACTAAAAACAAAACAAGGATTGGCTTGCAGAATAAGCCGGAACAAACATATGATAGAGATTTCGTTTGAAGTTTTCATGGTGGGGCCTACACAGGCTCGATCGTACAACACCATCATGTACAAGGCAATGCACATGACATACGAAGCGTCCCCAAGTCGGCATAGCCAAGGACTCTTTAAGACACAACGAGACCACTGTAAAACCAACCGTGAATAGGCGGACCACTAGACGTCGAACCCCAATTTCATATCATACATCTGTCGGAAAGATATCCTAAGAGCTACTTGAATTCCCACTTATAAACTCCCGAAATTTTCCGGTTATGCAATCAGGTGTTGGGGATACAGGGGAAGCATAATATCTCACCCAAACTAGCAAATCCTACATCCAGCTGTATCCGTCCTTCAACACATAACCAAGAAACCTTCGGAAATCTTCTACCTCAACCTTCGAAAAGCATCCGTTATACGAGTTATGGAAATACTCCCGAACTCCCGCCCCAATACTAGGTGGCGTCGAGGTTATCTCACCAACAACTGCATAAAAGAGATTTTCGATGTCGGCGAAATGAAACTCAGGTATTCCAGAACTGCAATGATAAAATTGCGACGACAACACCTCGGAGCTCAACTCCCGGGACACTTCCACAACCCCTAAATGTTAGGAGGCACCAAGAACAATGTTCTCGTCACAAAACCATCGAAACGATTCCAAGATACCTGCGTGATCCTAAATTTTTTTAGTGAAATTTGAGAAGAGAAGAGTCAAAACTCTATGTCAGGATGCCTTACCAGAGCGATGAGGAGACTGGGGAGTAAAAAGAATTCCTAAACTCTCCGATATATAATTCCTAAATGACTCAAAACATTTTTCTAGACTCAACAACGGCTGCTAAAAACGATCAAGCAATGGGGGCTCCTAAGGTCGGGGAAGGCTCTGATTACCAACTTATAACGCCCTCGATGCGGCTATATCTCCCACGTGTCGAAGCACGACTTAGAGGCATAACCGCATTGAAAGCAATGTCGCAAGTGAGGTAATCTTCACACAACCCATGTAATACATAAGGGAAAAAGATACATAGTTGGCTTACAATCGCCACTTCACACAAGTACAGGAATAAAGCATTACATCATCCAAATACAATCAGGGCCCGACTACGGAGCCAAAATAAAAGAAGACTACCCCAGATGCAACAAGGTCCCTGATCGACCCCAACTGGGCTCCACTACTGATCAACTAGAACGAAACAACACAAAGGACAAGATCTTCAAAGAGCTCCTCCTTGAGCTTGGTTGCGTCATCTGCACGGACTCATCGGGACCTGCAAGATGGTTTTGGAAGAATCTGTGAGTCACGGGGACTCAGCAATCTCACACCCTCGCAATCAAGACTACTTACGCTTATGGGTAAGGTAAAAGTATGAGGTGGAGCTGCAGCAAGCGACTAGCATATATGGTGGCTAACAAACGCAAATGAGAGCGAGAAGAGAAGGCAAAGCACGGTCGAGAAACTATGATCAAGAAGTGATCCTAGAACGACCTACGTCAAGCATAACTCCAACACCGTGTTCACTTCCCGGACTCCGCCGGAAAGAGACCATCACGGTTACACACACGGTTGATGTATTTTAATTAAGGTCAACTTCAGGTTTTCTACAACCGGACATTAACAAATTCCCATCTGCCCATAACCACGGGCACGGCTTTCAAAAGTTCAAATCCCTGCAGGGGTGTCCCAACTTAGCCCATGACAAGCTCTCACGGTCAATGAAGGATATTCCTTCTAGCGGGAAGACCCGATCAGACTCGGAATCCCGGTTACAAGACTTTTCGACAAGGTAAAACTAAACCAGCAACACCGCCCGAATGTGCCGACAAATCCCGATAGGAGCTGCACATATCTCTTTCTCAGGGCACACTCAGATTGTCCTAGGTATGGGTAGGCCAGCCCAGAGTTGCCCCTGGTGGCCACCGGCAGCTGACAGGTTGGACCAACACTCAGAGGAGCACTGGCCCGGGGGGGTTAAAATAAAGATGACCCTTGAGTCTGCAGAACCCAAGGGAAAGAAAAGGCTAGGTTGCGAATGGTAAAACCAATGTTGGGCATTGGTGGAGGAGTTTTACTCAAGGCGAACTGTCAAGGGGTTCCCATTATTACCCAACCGCGTAAGGAATGCAAAATCCGGGAACATAACACCGATATGACGGAAACTAGGGCGGCAAGAGTGGAACAAAACACCAGGCATAAGGCCGAGCCTTCCACCCTTTACCAAGTATATAGATGCATTAATTAAATAAGATATATTGTGATATCCCAACAAGTAAACATGTTCCAACAAGGAACAACATCTCCATGTTCCAACAAGGAACAAACTTCAATCTTCACCTGCAACTAACAACGCTATAAGAGGGGCTGAGCAAAGCGGTAACATAGCCAAACAACGGTTTGCTAGGACAAGGTGGGTTAGGGCTTGGTTCAACAATATGGGAGGCATGATAAGCAAGTGGTAGGTATCGCAACATAGGCATAGCAAAAGAGCGAGCAACTAGCAAGCAAAGATAGAAGTGATTTCGAGGGTATGGTCATCTTGCCTGAAATCCCGCAAGGAAGAAGAACGAGTACATGAAGAAGACAAATGAACGTAGACGAACGGGTCCTCACAAACGCGACGTTATCGAATCCAACCCGAAGAAGCAAACACCGGAAAGAAGCACACAACATAGTAAACAACCACCACATAGACATGGCATGATGCACAGCCAAGTATGATGCATGTCGGGTTTAAAGAGGGCATGGCATGGCAAAGTGCACAAGCAATCCTACAAATTAAGTGGAGCTCAATATGCAATGGAGTTGGATATTGAAGAAAACACCACATGACTTATTTAGTTCTCTCTCGTTTATGTACCCAACAAGATTAAATGTTGTTAGCATGGCAAGAGATGAAGCATAAAGAAACTATCTATCTAGGCAAGTTTAAATGAGGCCGGAAATAACAAACAACAATTCCGGAAACTCCTCATGTGCATATTTTTAGGTTTGGTACTGTTCTGTCCTAAACACAATTTAGAGGTATTAAACATGCAAAACAAGTACACCATGTTAAACTATGCATTTTTCTACCCCATTTACATATAAAGTTTATTAAAAAACGAGCTACGGTTATTTAGTTATGAATTTAATCATTTTAACATGGCAATAGGCAAATATAAGCAAACATCATTTTAATCATTTTGAACATGCAAGAAAGTTGGATATTATTATCCTACACAAAATTCTAAGCAACTTTCATATATTAAGTTTTTACATATGATGCATGGTTTGAGAGTTATAATATGCATGAAGTATAGAGTTCAATCTGTAAATATGCAGTGCACTGGTAATTAGGAAATTCGCAGGTCAGGGAAAAAAATGCTATCAGGCCGAAACTGCAGGCTGGATCAATAGTAGAAATAAGACAAAAGGAGGGGCACTGTGGGTGGCCTCACCCATGGGCTTCAGCCCGTTTGAAGGGGAGGGGGTAGGCCGGCTCGCTCGGGCGGAGTTGGGCCAGGGCACTGAAGATGCGGGGCAGAACGAGGCCGAGGAGAGGCAGCCCACTGGGCCTGGAATCGCGACGAGGCCGGGTCCAGGCACCGTGGATCTGGCAGTTGACTCGATCGAGTCAACGTGGTCGAGCGGTCGCTGGCGCTGGTCGTCGTTCTGAAAGAGAAAAGGCAGCGACGGGTATAGGGCGCCGCGGGAACAGGCAAGGGCGGTGCAGGGTCGGGACGGCGCGGGATCCATCCGTAGAGACAAGCTGGCATCAAGGTGCGGCGGCTCTCGCGGGGTCCGGCGAGGACACGTCTTGAGGCGGGGTCATGGGGCTCCGGCAGCAGGGAGGTCGCTGGCAGCGGGACTCCTCCTGTTGACGACGCAAGACAGAGGGAGTGATATGAGAGCGAGAGAGAGAGAGAAGAAAACGCGGGGAAGGAGGACGAGAAGGGCGACAGAGCTCCGGCCTAGTAGCAACGGTGGTCAACGGGCGCGCTGAAGCGATGTATCGAGCCTTGCTCGGGCGGACAGGGTCTCAGGAGAGTCGAGGCGGGGTTGAGGGCGACGAGGAGAAGCACGAGGTGCTCGGGCGGCCGGAGTGGCACTGGGGCTGGTCCTGGTGGTGCTCGACGATGCAAGGGCCCCGGTGGTGCTGCTTCTTGCCGTGGCGCGTGAGGAAGCAGAGGAGCTTGTGCGCGAGGCTGCAGGTGCAGGGCCTGGTGAAGCGGTCGCCGGCGACGGGAGGAGGTGCTGACTTGCTGGAAGAGCAAGGTAAGGAGTAGGAGGCGCCAGGGAAGGAGAGGAGGCCGAGGGGATCGGTCCAGTGGCTGGTGGCAACGGCGATTTGGTGCGGATCTGGATTGGGAGGAGTTGGTGAATCGAGACGGGAGCGAGGGGTGCAGTGGTTGGTTTGGAGCGGATCCCGATGGGAGAAGTGGGTGGCGGCGCAATGACGGGACAGGAGGAGGATTTCTAGGGTTTTCCAAATTAGGTATGGGATGGACTATATATATAGCAGGGGAATTTTGGATAGGGGCTAAACCGTCCCTCCGATCGTAATCGGACGGTCTGGAAAAATAGGCTAAGGCGTCCAAATAAGAAAACAGAGACATTTTATAGATGTTTGGGGATGATCCGGACACAACGGTAACGACTGTACGGGTCGGGTTCGGGACAACTTTTCGAACACGCGCGCGAGGAGGGTCGCAGGCTGACGAGAGAGGTTAGGTAGGGCCTAGCGGTGAGAGGTAGTGCAGAAGGCAAAGGGCTGAGAAGAGAGAAGAGGAGAGTCCCGACGACTGTTTCCGGAGACCGAAAACGTCCGACGTTAGACCGGCTATACTGCCGCTGTAGTTAATCGTTGGGGCGTCAAACGAACTCCGAGTGCGATGAAACTTGGCAGGCGGTCTACCTACACTATAACAAGACCGCACGCCAACTCTCATCCCATTCTGAGAACATTTTCCGGCCACTTATAAAATACTATTTCGGACATGTCGCGGGCGCGTGCAAGTGTGTCTGGGCTCAGAACGGACAACAGACGGACTGGGGGAACCCGAACGAATACAAGTTTTGAAAACATGATGATGCAATGCACATGATGACATGACAAAGATGCAACAGGCAAGCGAATGACATGGCAAGGACAGCGAATAACTGGAGGACACCTGGCACATCGGTCTCGGGGCGTCACACCTGTAGAGCACCTTTATAATCACCCAGTTACGTTGTGACGTTTGGTAGCACACAAAGTGTTCCTCCGGTAAACGGGAGTTGCATAATCTCATAGTCATAGGAACATGTATAAGTCATGAAGAAAGCAATAGCAACAATCTAAACGATCAAGTGCTATGCTAACGGAATGGGTCAAGTCAATCACATCATTCTCCAATGATGTGATCCCGTTAATCAAATAACAACTCATGTCTATGGCCAGGAAACTTAATCATCTTTGATTCAACGAGCTAGTCAAGTAGAGGCATACTAGTGACATACTGTTTGTCTATGTATTCACACATGTATTATGTTTCCGATTAATACAATTGTAGCATGAATAATAAACATTTATCATGATATAAGGAAATAAATAATAACTTTATTATTGCCTCTAGGGCATATTTCCTTCAGTCTCCCACTTGCACTAGAGTCAATAATCTTGTTCACATCGCCATGTGATTTAACATCAATAGTTCACATCACCATGTGATTAACACCCATAGTTCACATCGTCATGTGACCAACACCCAAAGGGTTTACTAGATTCAATAATCTAGTTCACATCGCTATGTGATTAACGCCCAAAGAGTACTAAGGTGTGATCATGTTTTGCTTGTGAGAGAAGTTTAGTCAACGGGTCTGCCACATTCAGATCCGTAAGTATTTTGCAAATTTCTATGTCAACAACGCTCTGCACGGAGCTACTCTAGCTAATTGCTCCCACTTTCAATATGCATCCAGATTGAGACTTAGAGTCATCTGGATTAGTGTCAAAACTTGCATCGATGTAACCCTTTACGACGAACCTTTTTGTCACCTCCATAATTGAGAAACATATCCTTATACCACTAAGGATAATTTTGACCGCTGTCCAGTGATCTACTCCTAGATCACTATTGTACTCCCTTGCCAAAAACAGTGTAGGGTATACAATAGATCTGGTACACAACATGGCATACTTTATAGAACCTATGGCCAAGGCATAGGGAATGACTTTCATTCTCTCTCTATCTTCTGCCGTGGTCGGGTTTTGAGTCTTACTCAATTTCACACCTTGTAACACAGGCAAGAACTCCTTCTTTGACTGTTCCATTTTGAACTACTTCAAAATCTTGTCAAGGTATGTACTCATTGAAAAACTTATCAAGCGTCTTGATCTATCTCTATAGATCTTGATGCTCAATATGTAAGTAGCTTCACCGAGGTCTTTCTTTGAAAAACTCCTTTCAAACATTCCTTTATGCTTTGCAGAATAATTCTACATTATCTCTGATCAACAATATGTCATTCACATATACTTATCAGAAATGCTGTAGTGCTCCCACTCACTTCCTTGTAAATACAGGCTTCACCACAAGTCTGTATAAAACTATATGCTTTGATCAACTTATCAAAGCGTATATTCCAACTCTGAGATGCTTGCACCAGTCCATAGATGGATCGCTGGAGCTTGCATATTTTGTTAGCACCTTTAGGATTGACAAAACTTTCTTGTTGTATCATATACATTTTGGGGAACGTAGCAGAATTTTAAAATTTTCTACGCATCACCAAGATCAATCTATGGAGTCATCTAGCAACGAGGGAGAGAGGAGTGCATCTACATACCCTTGTAGATCGCGCGCGGAAGCGTTCAAGAGAACGGGGTTGATGGAGTCGTACTCGACGTGATCCAAATCACCGATGACCTAGTGCCGAACGGACGGCACCTCCGCATTCAACACACGTACGGTTGGGAAGACGTCTCCTCCTTCTTGATCCAGCAAGGGGGAAGGAGAGGTTGATGAAGATCCAGCAGCACGACAACGTGGTGGTGGATGCAGCAGGATCCCGGCAGGGCTTCGCCAAGCGTAAGCGGGGAGGAGAGGTGTTACGGAGGCAGAGGGAGGCGCCAAGAGCAAGGGGTGCGGCTGCCCTCCCTCCCCCCTCTTTATATAGGGGCCTTGGGGGGGGGGGCGCCAGCCCTAGGAGATGAATCTCCAAGGGGGGGCGGCGGCCAAGGGGTGGCTTCCCCCCCAAGCCAAGTGGGGGGCGCCCCCACCCCTAGGGTTTCCCAACCCTAGGCGCAGGGGAGGCCCAAGGGGGGCGCACCAGCCCACCAGGGGCTGGTTCCCCTCCCACTTCAGCCCATGGGGCCCTCCGGGATAGGTGGCCCCACCCGGTGGACCCCCGGGACCCTTCCGATGGTCCTGGTACAATACCGGCGACCCCCGAAACCTTCCCGATGGCCGAAACTGGACTTCCTATATATAAATCTTTACCTCCGGACCATTCCGGAACTCCTCATGATGTCCGGGATCTCATCCGGGACTCCGAACAACTTTCGGGTTACTACATACTAATATCTCTACAACCCTAGCGTCACCGAACCTTAAGTGTGTAGACCATACGGGTTTGGGAGACATGCAGACATGACCGAGACGCCTCTTCGGTCAATAACCAACAGCGGGATCTGGATACCCATGTTGGCTCCCACATGCTCCATGATGATCTCATCGGATGAACCACGATGTCGAGGATTCAATCAATCCGTATGCAATTCCCTTTGTCAATCGGTACGTTACTTGCCCTAGACTCGATCGTCGGTATCCCAATACCTCGTTCAATCTCGTTACCGGCAAGTCACTTTACTCGTACCATAATGCATGATCCCGTGATCAACCACTTGGTCACATTGAGCTCATTATGATGATGCATTACCGAGTGGGCCTAGAGATACCTCTCCGTCATGCGGAGTGACAAATCCCAGTCTCGATTCGTGCCAACCCAACATACACTTTCGGAGATACCTGTAGTGTACCTTTATAGTCACCCAGTTACGTTGTGATGTTTGGCACACCCAAAGCACTCCTACGGTATCCGGGAGTTGCACAATCTCATGGTCTAAGGAAATGATACTTGACATTCGGAAAAGTTACAACAAACGAACTACACGATCTTTGAGCTATGCTTAGGATTGGGTCTTGTCCATCACATCATTCTCCTAATGATGTGATCCCATTATCAATGACATCCAATGTCCATAGTCAGGAAACCATGACTATCTTTTGATCAATGAGCTAGTCAACTAGAGGCTCACTAGGGACGTGTTGTGGTCTATGTATTCACACATGTATTACGATTTCTGGATAACACAATTATAGCATGAACAATAGATAATTAACATGAACAAAGAAATATAATAATAACCATTTTATTATTGCCTCTAGGGCATATTTCCAACAGTCTCCCACTTGCACTAGAGTCAATAGTCTAGTTACATTGTGATGAATTGAACACCCATGCAGTTCTGGTATTGATCATGTTTTGCTCTAGGGAGAGGTTTAGTCAATGGATCTGCCACATTTAGGTCCGTATGTACTTTACAAATCTCTATGTCTCCATTTTGAACACTTTCACGAATGGAGTTGAAGCGACGCTTGATATGCCTGGTCTTCCTGTGAAACCTGGGCTCCTTGGCAAGGGCAATAGCTCCAGTGTTGTCACAGAAGAGTGTCATCGGGCCCGACGCATTGGGTATGACTCCTAGGTCGGTAATGAACTCCTTCACCCAGACTGCTTCTTGTGCTGCCTCCGAGGCTGCCATGTACTCCGCTTCACATGTAGATCCCGCCACAACGCTTTGCTTGCAACTGCACCAGCTTACTGCCCCACCATTCAAAATATACACGTATCCGGTTTGTGACTTAGAGTCATCCAGATCCGTGTCGAAGCTAGCATCGACGTAACCCTTTACGACGAGCTCTTCGTCACCTCCATAAACGAGAAACATATCCTTAGTCCTTTTCAGGTACTTCAGGATATTCTTGACCGCTGTCCAGTGTTCCATGCCGGGATTACTTTGGTACCTTCCTACCAAACTTACGGCAAGGTTTACATCAGGTCTGGTTCACAACATAGCATACATGATAGACCATATGGCCGAGGCATAGGGGACGACACTCATCTTTTCTCTATCTTCTGCCGTGGTCGGGCATTGAGCCCTGCTCAATCTCGTACCTTGCAATACAGGCAAGAACCCCTTCTTTGACTGATCCATTTTGAACTTCTTCAATATCTTGTCAAGGTACGTACTATGTGAAAGACCAATGAGGCGTTTCGATCTATCTCTATAGATCTTGATGCCTAATATATAAGCAGCTTCTCCAAGATCCTTCATTGAAAAACACTTGTTCAAGTAGGCCTTTATGCTTTCCAAGAATTCTATATCATTTCCCATCAACAGTATGTCATCCACATACAATATGAGAAATGCTACAGAGATCCCACTCACTTTCTTGTAAATGCAGGCTTCTCCATAAGTCTGCGTAAACCCAAACGCTTTGATCATCTCATCAAAATGAATGTTCCAACTCCGAGATGCTTGCACCAGCCCATAAATCGAGCGTTGGAGCTTGCACACCTTGTCAGCATTCTTAGGATCGACAAAACCTTCCGGCTGCATCATATACAATTCTTCCTCAAGGAAATCATTAAGGAATGATGTTTTGACGTCCATTTGCCATATCTCATAATCATAGAATGCGGCAATTGCTAACATGATTCGGACGGACTTCAGCTTCGCTACGGGTGAGAAAGTCTCATCGTAGTCAACCCCTTGAACTTGTCGATAACCCTTAGCGACAAGCCGAGCTTTATAGATGGTTACATTACCATCCGCGTCCGCCTTCTTCTTAAAGATCCATTTATTTTCTATGGCTCGCCGATCATCGGGCAAGTCAGTCAAAGTCCATACTTCGTTTTCATACATGGATCCTATCTCGGATTTCATGGCTTCCAGCCATTTGTCGGAATCCGGGCCCGCCATCGCTTCTTCATAGTTCGAAGGATCACCGTTGTCTAACAACATGATTTCCAAGACAGAGTTGCCGTACCACTCTGGTGCGGAACGTGTCCTCGTGGACCTACGAAGTTCAGTAGCAACTTGATCTGAAGTTTCATGATCATCATCATTAACTTCCTCTCTAGTCGGTGCAGGCACCTCAGGAACATTTTCTTGAGCTGCGCCACTTACCGGTTCAAGAGGTCATACTTCATCAAGTTCCACTTTCCTCCCACTTATTTCTTTCGAGAGAAACTCTTTCTCTAGAAAGGATCCATTCTTGGCAACAAAGATCTTGCCTTCGGATCTGAGGTAGAAGGTATACCCAATAGTTTCTTTAGGGTATCCTATGAAGACGCATTTTTCCGACTTGGGTTCGAGCTTTTCAGGTTGAAGTTTCTTGACATAAGCATCGGATCCCCAAACTTTTAGAAACGACAGCTTAGGTTTCTTCCCAAACCATAATTCATACGGTGTCGTCTCATGTAACATCCCAAATTTTCAATTTGGAATGTTATACAGTAGATCATCATGCATATCATATTTTCTTGCATTTTGGTCGATCCTAGAAATTTCACGCAACTCAAGGACCCTCGGAGAGAGTTGGAGATTTCGTCATTTTCATATTTGAGTTTTCTCAAATTTTGAAAAAGGATCATTTGATTTATTTATTTCATCTTCAATTATTTTTCCAATATCAAAATATGAGAGAGGGAAATAATATGACTTTTCCCAAATCTAGGAAAAATGAAGATTTAATAAATAAATCAAATTTTGGATTTTCCGGTGTTTATTTGCATTTTATTTGGATTAGGGAAAAAATGCGTTTTCAAAAATTGCATCTAGGCCCCGAGAAAAGTTCATTTTGTTCGACTCATTTTTAGGAGTCGGGGAAAATTTACTTCGGGAATTTTGGAGTTCGTTTAGATCTTCTTTTCTCTGTTTTTCTGCGCGCGTAACTATTTAAAAAAAATACCGCAGCGCCCCGCCTGGGCCAAGGCCCAGCCGGCCTCCCTCCCGCGCGCCGCCGCGCCGCCGCCGCCTCCGAGTCCGGATCGGACTCCACCGCCGCCGCCCCTTGCTTGCCCCCTCCCCCAAGCCACCCTCCCCCCTTTTAAATACCTAGCCACCCCTCTCTCCTCCCCACACCAGCCCGCCGCCCCGCAGCAAGCAGCAGCAGCAGCAGCCGCCGCCTGCCCGCACCGCCGCCTGCCGCCGCCGCCCCGCGCCAGCGCCGCCGCCCGCCGCCTAGCCCCGCCCCGTCGGAGCCCCTCGCCGAGGTAGCGCCGCGCCGCGCCACCCCTCCCCTCGGTTCGGTTTTTTTAAAAAACCGTTCCGGTTTCTTTTCGTTCGTTGTTTCGGTTTTTTCCCGAAACCCTAGGATCGGTTTTCGTTTTTCTTTGGTTTAGTTGTTTAGCGAGCGTTCGCCGGACCGTTCGTCCTAATGAACGTGATCACCGGTTATTCTCGGTTAGCAAACGTCCGCTCATTTAACCATTCGTCGTTTCTTTTTGTCGGATTTATTCCGCGATTTTCCGATCGCGATTTCAGATCCGATCTTCGTTCTAGTTTATCTTCTCGCTCGTTTATCGGAATCGGGGATTCAAGCGCCTGGTGTTTCGTTTCGAAACCGCCGTTCCGACTAATCAACTTAAACAAGTTTTTGCTACGGTAAAATTTGACCTAGATTTAACTAGCTAGAACCGAGTTGTTTTCTTCCGCCGTTTGTTTTCCGTTGCTTTGTTCGGTTCGTTATTTCTTTGCAACCGGAGTTCTTAAGTTGAACTTTCTGGTTCGATCTCTTGTTCGAGTTTTACCTGTGCATTAGACGAGTACTTATTGTATGCTTGTTGTTTGTCTGCGATAGATTACCCGGAGTGCGCCGCCTGTTACTTCGAATCTCTAGGTTTCGCGGATCATCAGCAAGGCAAGTAACACTTTGATCATACCTTTTCTACAGCCCAGTTTTATTGCATTAGATCAATCCTCACACATTGCATGATTAGGATCTAATTAAATTGTGGGATGGGAAGTAGATGAGGTAGTACCTATTACCTGTTTATTATGAAACCTTTGGGAGTTACTTCTACGTTTGCTTATTATGCCATGCTATGCTAGTAGACGTGGATTGGGTGAGTGATATCCATGACAGATGTGAGTATTGTTAATTAATGGTTTATCTAAGGTGGCAACTTAAACACACATCTGGGTGGATTGAGGCACCTGATTTCTATCAGGACTTGCCTGTTTTTCTTTGGACCGCCACCCAGGCTCAAAGGGATCATAAGATCATTCATACTAGTAACTTTCGTGTGCAGCCACAAGCCATTATGGGCTCTGGCATAGTTGACTAAGTCGTGCGAACTCTTACAGTGGTAGACTAGCAGATGTAGGGGATGTAGGAGGTACGGTCTACCCGATCGTAAGGTGCTAGTGCTTCTGAAAGACTATGTCTCGGTCATCCGTTTCTCAAACACCATGTAGTGCGAGAAATCCAACGGAGGCGATCGAGTCTTGTGGGGAAAAGTGCGCAAACCTCTGCAGAGTGTAATAAACTAATCATGATTAGCCGTGTCCCCGGTTATGGACAGCTTGAGTATCTAGTACTTGAATATCGTGTGAATCTCATCATGTTACTTCTAATTAATATTGTTGGGTTTAATTGTTCACTTAATTGGGATCGGAATGCTGTCAACCATTCTCGATGTTCAACTACCATGATAGTTAAATAAATTTATTCCTTTGCAGTAGGGAAAAACTGGCTTGACGCAAAACTGTAGCCATAGAGCTTTACACCAGCCATACATGCATATAGTATAGCTCATTACTGTTCATTACTCTCTATGTGTTACATTGCCAGCATATTCCATGTGCTGACCCGTTTTCGGGCTGCAACTTTCATGTTGCAGACATTTCAGACGACGAGTAAGGTGCTTTTAGGTCGTGGTTCTATACTCAGTGATGCCGTTGGAGTCGATGGACCCATTCATCTTCCAAGTCTTCCACTGTTATCTTTATTAGATGGCCTTAAACCATATTTATTGTAATAAGTTCTCTTTGAGACATCGATGTAATAAGTGTGTGATTTGCCACTCTGCTATAAATCCTTCGAAGTACTGTGTGGTGTCAGCATTACTAATCCAGGGATGACACCGGAGCACAGAGACTTGATCCATTCAGGTCTGGTCGCTACAGAGATGGTATCAGAGCACACGCTGACTGTAGGACACGACCACTAAGTTAAAGCCATAGACCACTATTCTCTTCTCATTTTCTAACTCCTCATCTTTTCTACTCTTTTAGGATGACGAACGCGAAGATTAAGTACGCTCAACCGGATGAAGGCACACCTTTTGGATTTCACTTGAAGGAAGTCACTAAGTACCTGAACATTGGACTACCAAGCTTCACCGGGACCTTCAACGCCACTCTGCCTGAAGAGGAGCGCTGGAAGATTCAAGCTCACGTTCCGGGAAGAACATTCACGCCAATCACGAAGCCCATAGATAGTGTTTTCAATGAACCAACCTGGAGTCTGGGGAAGAGCATGGCAGCTCATATCACCATAGGACGCATTGGAGAAGTTTACCAAGAAGACCTCAAGGACACTATCTACCAGATTTGCTGACGCCGAGATGAACAATGGGAGTTAGCCAGCACCAAGAAGGATAGATCCATTGCAGCTTTCATCCAGGAGTTAAACCAGCACATTCGACGCCACGAGAACCAGATGTGCAATGATATGATAGAGTTGAAGAATGCGAAGGCAAGGATCATCGAGTTAGAAGGAGAACTGAAGGCTACACGCAAGGACTACATGGACGAGATCGTAGCTCTAGCAAGACACAATGACGATCTTAAGCAGGAGATTGAAGAACTCAAGGGGAAGTTAGCATCCAGGAAGGAAGACATGTACGTCGCATGTCCGGACAACTACATCATCATTGACGACACCGTTTCGGATCCAAGTGAACCCGACTTTGAAGACGAAGCTGGAGCAGACATCATGGAGTCTTCCACCGATTCAAATTTCTAGATGACCCCAAATATTAGCAGTATTTTCCCCATGTATACATTATAGTTCGAGCACTTTTGCGATAGCTAGATCGATTGTATGCTCTTGTTGATTGAATGAAGTGATTTGGTGTGCATTTGCTTATGTGCATTGGGGTAGTGTTATCTCTTAGACCTCACTCTATTCTTAAATCTCGTCTTTTCTAAACCCTCAGATGCCTCCGAGACGTGACAATGGATTTTCCACCGGAGCTCACTCAGTTGATCCAGCAACAGAATCAATTGATGCAGATGTTAGTCCAGAACCAGCAGAACAACAACAACAACAACCCACCACCACCACCGCCACCTGTTGACCACTTAGCCCGTTTTCTTAGGCTGAATCCGCCGGTGTTTTCCAGTAGCACCGAGCCGATAGTAGCAGACGATTGGCTCCGCAAGATAGGAAGGGAGTTGACCACTGCAGGATGCACAGATGGTGAGAAAGTGAAGTTTGCCGCACATCAGCTTGACGGACCCGCATCAGCATGGTGGGAGAATTTCACATCCACTTACCCAGTTGACACTGTCACATGGGATCAGTTTCAGCAAGCTTTCCGCACTGCCCATGTTTCAGCAGGAGCTATGGCCATGAAGAAGCGTGAGTTTCGCAACTTACGCTAAGGAGGAAGGACAGTTGGCCAGTACGTTGATGACTTCAGCAAGTTAGCACGTTATGCCCCAGATGACGTTGCTACAGATGCAACTAAGCAGGAGAAATTCCTGGAAGGACTGAATGATGAGCTAAGCATGCAGTTGATGGTAGCAAGTTTCAACAACTACCAGGAGTTGGTAGATCGTGCCATCATGATTGAAGGGAAGCAACAGCAGATTGAGAACCGCAAGAGGAAGTATGGACATGGGAAGTATAACTCTGGAGCCCAGCAGAAGCCCCGCTTTACCCCTAAACCGGGAGTGCATTTTCAGCATACCCATGGAGGAGGTAGTTCGCACAACCATAATGGCCACAAAAATGGTAACGGGAATGGAGGAAGCAACGGCCAGGATCGGACCATCCCATCAACCCCAACCAAGAGAGATCTGAGTCAAGTCACCTGTTTCAAGTGTTCCAAGACCGGACATTATGCCAATGAATGTCCTGAAGGCCAGAATGGAAATGGCAATGGAAGCTCTGGGAAGAAGCCGAACCCTTTCAACAGGGGACAGGTGAACCACGTTAATGTGGAGGAGGTTGAAGATCAGCCTGATGCAGTAATCAGTAAGTTTCTGGTTAAGTCATTTACTGCACTTGTTCTTTTTGACACTGGTGCATCGCATTCATACATATCAAGGGGATTTGTGGATAAATATAACCTGCCAACCCAAGCCCTTAGGTCACCCATGTTAGTAAGCTCACCAGGAGCGGAGTTTATGGCTAGACGATGGTGTGATCGGTTACCATTAAGGATTGGAAACTATATTTTTCCCTCAGACCTAATAGTATTGGAATCTAAAGGATTGGATGTGATATTAGGCATGGATTGGTTATCAAAGTATGAAGGGAATATTGAGTGTGCTAGTAAGTCAATTTTGCTTACCACACCAGAAGGACGAAGGATCAAGTATGTATCCCGGCATGTGCCAAAAAGGACACAAGTAAATTGCCTAACAGGAGTCGTGCAGGAGGAAGTACCGGTGGTAAAGGATTTTCCTGATGTATTTCCAGAAGAGTTGCCAGGCATGCCACCGGATAGAGACATTGAGTTTTTGATTGAGTTATTGCCAGGTACAGGCCCAATATCGAAGCGGCCATACCGGAGGCTAGCAAAGGATTTGGTAGAAATTAAGAATCAGATTAAGGATTTACTGGAGAAAGGTTACATTCGCCCAAGTTCTTCGCCTTGGGGATCACCCATACTTCTAGTGGAGAAGAAGGATGGATCATTAAGGATGGTTGTTGATTACCGTGGATTAAATGAAGTAACCATCAAGAACAAGTACCCACTGCCAATGATTAATGATCTGTTTGATCGTTTGCAAGGAGCTAAAGTGTTTTCCAAGATCGATTTGCGATCAGGGTACCATCAGTTGAAGATTCTAGAGCAGGACATACCTAAGACAGCATTCACCACAAGATATGGACTGTATGAGTATACCGTTATGTCATTTGGACTGACTAACGCACCTGCCTATTTTATGAACCTGATGAACAAGGTATTTATGGAGTTTTTGGATAAGTTTGTCGTAGTGTTCATTGATGACATTCTGATTTATTCAAAGAATGAAGAGGAGCATAAGGAACATTTGCGTTTGGTTTTGGAGAAACTAAGGGAACATCAGTTATATGCCAAATTCAGCAAATGTGAGTTTTGGTTAAAGGAAGTTGGATTTCTTGGAAATGTTATATCCGGAGAAGGGATAGCAGTTGACCCCACAAAGGTTGAGACCGTAACCGAATGGGAAGCACCAACGACCGTTGGAGAGATCAGGAGTTTTCTTGGACTCGCAGGATACTACCGGAGGTTTATTGAGAATTTCTCAAAGATTGCGAAGCCTATGACGGAGTTGTTGAAGAAGGATACTAAGTTCAAATGGACTGAGGAGTGTGAGGCTAGTTTCCAGGAGTTGAAGAAACGTTTGGTCACCTCACCAGTATTGATTTTGCCAGATCAGACCAAGGATTATGAGGTGTATTGCGACGCTTCACGTCGAGGACTTGGAGCAGTGCTTATGCAGGAAGGGAGAGTTGTTTCGTATGCTTTACGACAACTGAAGCCTCATGAGTTGAATTATGCCACACATGATTTGGAGTTAGCAACCGTAGTGCATGCATTGAAGACGTGGAGACATTTCCTCATTGGAAATCATTGTGAGGTGTACACGGATCACAAGAGTTTGAAGTACATTTTCACGCAGAAGGAGTTGAACCTCAGACAGAGGAGATGGTTGGAGCTCAACAAGGATTATGATATGAGATTGCATTACCATCTCTGAAAGGCTAATGTAGTAGCTGACGCATTGAGCCGTAAGGGCCATGTCAATACGTTAATGATGGGAGGAATACCCAAGGAGTTAGTAGAAAACCTTCGTGAGCTATGTTTGGAAATAGTTCCGAGAGGCTATGTAGCAGCATTGGATATTCAGTCAACATTGATGGATAAAATCAGAGAGGCTCAGAAATCTGAGAAGGAGATTGCTTCTATAAAGGAGAAACTGAGAAAAGGAAAAGCTAAAGGATTTCGTGAGGACGAGCACGACACCCTATGGTTTGAAGACCGTGTTTATGTGCCAAATGACCTGGAGATCAGGAAGTTGATTCTACAAGAGGCACACGATTCACCGTATTCGATTCACCCAGGAAATACCAAGATGTATTTGGATTTGAAGGAAACATTCTGGTGGACCGGAATGAAGAAGGATATTGTAGCATATGTAGTAGTTTGTGATGTGTGTCATAGAGTAAAGGCAGAACATCAGAAGCCAGCCGGATTGTTACAACCTTTGTCGATACCCGAGTGGAAGTGGGATAAGATAGGCATGGATTTTATCACAGGACTACCCAGGACAAAGGCAGGCTACGATTCGATATGGGTAGTAGTTGATCGTTTGACGAAGGTAGCACATTTCATTCCAGTTAAGACTACTTACACCAGTGCTAAGTTGGCAAAGATATACATGACTAGAATCATTTGTTTGCATGGAGTTCCGAGGAGTATTGTATCAGATAGAGGAACCCAATTTACCTCAAAGTTTTGGAATCAGTTGCATGAAACTTTGGGAACCAGACTAGAGTTCAGCACAGCTTTTCACCCACAGACGGATGGACAGACTGAGAGAGTCAATCAGATTTTGGAGGATATGCTGAGAGCTTGTGCACTAGATTATGGATCTAGTTGGGACGATAACTTGCCGTATGCGGAGTTTTCCTACAACAATAGTTATCAAACCAGTTTGAAGATGGCACCTTTCGAAGCTTTATATGGAAGGAGGTGCAGGACACCGTTGTCATGGGACGAAATTGGAGATCGTAAATTCTTTGGACCGGATTTGATTAAGGAGTCTGAACGGAAAGTTAAGTTGATTCAAGATAGGCTCAAGGTAGCCCAGTCCAGGCAGAAGATTACGCAGATTCTAAACGCAAGGAGACAGTTTACGAAACCGGAGACAGAGTTTATCTTCGAGTATCCCCACTTCGAGGAGTTAAG
Source organism: Triticum urartu (assembly GCF_003073215.2). Lineage (NCBI taxonomy): Eukaryota > Viridiplantae > Streptophyta > Magnoliopsida > Poales > Poaceae > Triticum > Triticum urartu. The sequence continues at coordinate 579,201,553 of NC_053022.1, read as the reverse complement.
CGCTTTGGAGTTAAGGGAAAATTAGCACCGCGTTTCGTTGGACCGTATAAGATCTTGCAACGTATGGGAGAAGTCGCTTATAAGTTGGAATTACCAGAGGGACTGTCAGGAGTTCATGATGTATTCCATGTTTCTCAGCTGAAGAAATGTCACGCCGAAATGGCGGAGGTACCGCTAAGAGATACAGTGCCACTTAAAGCAATTCAGTTGAAGGATGACTTAACATATGAGGAGAAACCAGTCAAGATTCTTGAGTTTGCCAGCAGAGTTACTCGCAGCAAGGTTATCAAGTTTTGCAAAGTTCAGTGGAACCACCACTCAGAGGATGAATCCACCTGGGAGAGAGAAGAAGATTTGCTCAAGGACCACCCTCACCTATTTTCTAGCCAACCCGAATCTCGAGGGCGAGATTCATCTTAAGGGGGGTAGGTTTGTAACATCCCAAATTTTCAATTTGGAATGTTATACAGTAGATTATCATGCATATCATATTTTCTTGCATTTTGGTCAATCCTAGAAATTTCACGCAACTCAAGGACCCTCGGAGAGAGTTGGAGATTTCGTCATTTTCATATTTGAGTTTTCTCAAATTTTGAAAAAAAGGATCATTTGATTTATTTATTTCATCTTCAATTATTTTTCCAATATCAAAATATGAGAGAGGGAAATAATATGACTTTTCCCAAATCTAGGAAAAATGAAGATTTAATAAATAAATCAAATTTTGGATTTTCTGGTGTTTATTTGCATTTTATTTGGATTAGGGAAAAAAATGCGTTTTCAAAAATTGCATCTAGGCCCCGAGAAAAGTTCATTTTGTTCGACTCATTTTTAGGAGTCGGGGAAAATTTACTTCGGGAATTTTTTAGTTCGTTTAATTTCTTTTTTGTTTTTTTTCTGCGCGCGTAACTATTTAAAAAAAATACCAGCGCCCGCCTGGGCCAAGGCCCAGCCGGCCTCCCTCCCGCGCCCGCGCCGCCGCCGCCTCCGAGTCCGGATCGGACTCCACCGCCGCCGCCCCTCTTGCCCCCTCCCCAACCACCCCCCCTTTAAATACCTAGCCACCCCCCTCTCCCACACCACCCGCCCCACAAGCAGCAGCAGCAGCAGCCGCCGCCGCCGCCGCCGCCTCCGCCGCCGCCCCGCCCGCCGCCGCCCGCCGCCTAGCCCGCCGGAGCCCCCGAGGTAGCCCGCGCCGCGCCACCCCTCCCCTCGGTTCGGTTTTTTTTAAAAAACCGTTCCGGTTCTTCTTCGTTGTTTCGGTTTTTTCCGAAACCCTAGATCGGTTTTCGTTTTCTTTGGTTTAGTTGTTTAGCGAGCGTTCGCCGGACCGTTCGTCTTAACGAACGTGATCACCGGTTATTCTGTTAACGAACGTCCGTTCGTTTAACCGTTCGTCGTTTTCTTTCGTCGGATTTTTCCGATCGTGATCTCAGATCCGATCTTCGTTCTAGTCTTTCTTCTCGCTCGTTTATCGGAATCAGGTGATTCAAGCGCCTGGAGTTTCGTTTCGAAACCGCCGTTCCTAATCAACTTAAACAAGTTTTTGCTTGGTAAAATTTGACCTAGTTTCAACTTGCTAGAACCGAGTTGTTTTCTTCCGCCGTTTGTTTTCCGTTGCTTTGTTCGGTTCGTTCTTTCTTTGCAACCGGAGTTCTTAAGTTGAACTTTCTGGTTCGTCTCTTGTTCGAGTTTTACCTGTGCATTAGATGAGTATTATGCTTGTTGTTTGTCTGCGATAGAATTACCCGGAGTGCGCCGCCTGTTACTTCGAATCTCTAGGTTTCGCGGATCATCAGCAAGGCAAGTAACACTTTGATCATACCTTTTTACTACCCAGTTTTATTGCATTAGATCAATCCTCACACATTGCATGATTAGGATCTAATTAAATTGTGGGATGGGAAGTAGATGAGGTAGTACCTATTACCTGTTTATTATGAAACCTTTGGGAGTTACTTCTACGTTTGCTTATTATGCCATGCTATGCTAGTAGACGTGGATTGGGTGAGTGATATCCATGACAGATGTGAGTATTGTTAATTAATGGTTTATCTAAGGTGGCAACTTAAACACACATCTGGGTGGATTGAGGCACCTGATTCTATCAGGACTTGCATGTTTTATTTTGGACCGCCACCCAGGCTCAAAGGGATCATAAGATCTTTCATGCTAGTAATTTCCGTGTGCAGCCACAAGCCATTATGGGCTCTGGCATAGTTGACTAAGTCGTGCGAACTCTTACAGTGGTAGACTAGCAGATGTAGGGGATGTAGGTGGTACGGTCTACCCGGACGTAAGGTGCTAGCGCTTCCGAAAGACTATGTCTCGGCCATCCGCTTCTCAAACACCATGTAGTGCGAGAAAACAAACGGAGGCGATCGAGTCTTGTGGGGAAAAGTGCGCAAACCTCTACAGAGTGTAACAAACTAATCATGATTAGCCGTGTCCCCGGTTATGGACAGCTTGAGTATCTAGTACTTGAATATCGTGTGAATCTCATCATGTTACTTCTAATTAATATTGTTGGGTTTAATTGTTCACTTAATTGGGATCGGAATGCTGTCAACCATTCTCGATGTTCAACTACCATGATAGTTAAATAAATTTATTCCTTTGCAGTAGGGAAAAACTGGCTTTACGCAAAACTGTAGCCATAGAGCTTTACACCAGCCATACATGCATATAGTATAGCTCATTACTGTTCATTACTCTCTATGTGTTACATTGCCAGCATATTCCATGTGCTGACCCGTTTTCGGGCTGCAACTTTCATGTTGCAGACATTTCAGACGACGAGTAAGGTGCTTTTAGGTCGTGGTTCTATACTCAGTGATGCCGTTGGAGTCGATGGACCCATTTATCTTCCAAGTCTTCCGCTGTTATCTTTATTAGATGGCCTTAAACCATATTTATTTTAATAAGTTCTCTTTGAGACATCGATGTAATAAGTGTGTGATTTGCCACTCTGCTATAAATCATTCGAAGTACTGTGTGGTGTCAGCATTACTGATCCAGGGATGACACCGGAGCACAGAGACTTGATCCATTCGGGTCTGGTTGATGAAGATCCAGCAGCACGACGGCGTGGTGGTGGGTGCAGCAGGATCCCGGCAGGGCTTCGCCAAGCGCAAGCGGGGAGGAGAGGTGTTACGGAGGGAGAGGGAGGCGCCAAGAGCAAGGGGTGCGGCTGCCCTCCCTCCCCCCTCTTTATATAGGGGCCTTGGGGGGGGCGCCGGCCCTAGGAGATGAATCTCCAAGGGGGGGGGCGGCCAAGGGGTGGCTTCCCCCCTAAGCCAAGTGGGGGGCGCCCCCACCCCTAGGGTTTCCCAGCCCTAGGCGCAGGGGAGGCCCAAGGGGGGGGGCGCACCTGCCCACCAGGGGCTGGTTCCCCTCCCACTTCAGCCCATGGGGCCCTCCGAGATAGGTGGCCCCACCCGGTGGACCCCCGGGACCCTTCCGGTGGTCCCGGTACAATACCGGCGACCCCCGAAACCTTCCCGATGGCCGAAACTGGACTTCCTATATATAAATCTTTACCTCGGGACCATTCCGGAACTCCTCGTGACGTCCGGGATCTCATCCGGACTCCGAACAACTTTCGGGTTACTGCATACTAATATCTCTACAACCCTAGCGTCACCGAACCTTAAGTGTGTAGACCCTACGGGTTCGGGAGACATGCAGACATGACCGAGACGCCTCTCCGGTCAATAACCAACAGCGGGATCTGGATACCCATGTTGGCTCCCACATGCTCCATGATGATCTCATCGGATGAACCACGATGTCGAGGATTCAATCAATCCGTATACAATTCCCTTTGTCAATCGGTACGTTACTTGCCCGAGACTCGATCGTCGGTATCCCAATACCTCGTTCAATCTCGTTACCGGCAAGTCACTTTACTTGTACCGTAATGCATGATCCCGTGATCAACCACTTGGTCACATTGAGCCCATTATGATGATGCATTACCGAGTGGGCCCAGAGATACCTCTCCGTCATGCAGAGTGACAAATCCCAGTCTCGATTCGTGCCAACCCAACAGACACTTTCGGAGATACCTGTAGTGTACCTTTATAGTCACGCAGTTACGTTGTGACATTTGGCACACCCAAAGCACTCCTACGGTATCCGGGAGTTGCACAATCTCATGGTCTAAGGAAATGATACTTGACATTCAGAAAAGCTGCAGCAAACGAACTACACGATCTTTGAGCCATGCTTAGGACTGGGTCTTGTCCATCACATCATTCTCCTAATGATGTGATCCCGTTATCAATGACATCCAATGTCCATAGTCAGGAAACCATGACTATCTATTGGTCAACGAGCTAGTCAACTAGAGGCTCACTAGGGACGTGTTGTGGTCTATGTATTCACACATGTATTACGATTTCCGGATAACACAATTATAGCATGAACAATAGATAATTATCATGAACAAAGAAATATAATAATAACCATTTTATTATTGCCTCTAGGGCATATTTCCAACAGTACAACTCTTCTTTAATAAATCCTATTAAGGAATGCAGTTTTGTTTATCCATTTGCTAGATTTCATAAAATGCGGCAATTGCTAACATGATTCGGACAGACTTAAGCATAGATACGAGTGAGAAACTCTCATCGTAGTCAACACCTTGAACTTGTCGAAAACCCTTTTTGCGACAATTCTAGCTTTGTAGATAGTAACACTACTATCAGCGCCCGTCTTCCTCTTGAAGATCCATTTAATCTCAATGGCTCACCGATCAATGGGCAAGTCAATCAAAGTCCATACTTTGTTCTCATACATGGATCTCATCTCAGATTTCATGGCCTCAATCCATTTCGTGGAATTTGGGCTCATCATCGCTTCCTCATAGTTCGTAGGCTCGTCATGGTCAAGTAACATGACCTCCAGAACAGGATTACCGTACCACTCTGGTGCGGATCTCACTCTGGTTTACCTACGAGGTTCGGTAGTAACTTGATCTGAAGTTACATGATCATCATCATTAGCTTCCTCACTAATTGGTGTAGTAGTCACAGGAACAGATTTCTGTGATGAACTACTTTCCAATAAGGGAGCAGGTATAGTTATCTCATCAAGTTCTACTTTCCTCCCACTCACTTCTTTCGAGAGAAACTCCTTCTCTAGAAAGGATCCATTCTCAGCAATGAATATCTTGCCTTCGAATCTGTGATAGAAGGTGTACCCAACATTTTCTTTTGGGTATCCTATGAAGACGCACTTCTCCGATTTGGGTTTGAGCTTATCAAGTTGAAACTTTTTCACATAACCATTGCAACCTCAAACTTTAAGAAACGACAGCTTAGGTTTCTTGCCAAACCATAGTTCATACGGTGTCGTCTCAACGGATTTAGATGGTGCCCTATTTAACGTGAATGTAGCTATCTCTAATGCATAACCCCAAAACGATAGTGGTAATCGGTAAGAGACATCATAGATCGCACCATATCTAATAAAGCACGGTTACGACGTTCGGACACACCATTACACTGTGGTGTTCTAGGTGGCGTGAGTAGTGAAACTAATTCACATTGTTTTAACTGAAGGTCGAACTCGTAACTCAAATATTTTACTTCCGCGATCATATCGTAGAAACTTTTTTTACGATGATTCTCCACTTCACTCTGAAATTCTTTGAACTTTTCAAATATTTCAGACTTGTGTTTCATTAAGTAGATATACTCATATCTGCTCAAATCATCTGTGAAGATCAGAAAATAATGATACCTATCGCGAGCCTCAATATTCATCGGACCACATACATCAGTATGTATGATTTCCAACAAATCTGTTGCTCGCTCCATTGTTTCGGAGAACGGAGTCTTGGTCATCTTGCCCATGAGGCTGTTGGGGAACGTAGCATAAATTCAAAATTTTTCCTACGTGTCACCAAGATCTATCTATGGAGTCATCTAGCAACGAGGGAGGAGTGGATCTACATACCCTTGTAGATCGCGCGCGGAAGCGTTCAAGAGAACGGGGTTGATGGAGTCGTACTCGTCGTGATCCAAATCACCGATGATCCAAGCGCCGAACGGACGGCACCTCCGCGTTCAACACACGTACGGAGCAGCGACGTCTCCTCCTTCTTGATCCAGCAAGGGGGGAGGAGAGGTTGATGGAGATCCAGCAGCACGACGGCGTGGTGGTGGAAGTAGCGGGATTCCAACAGGGCTTCGCCAAGCGCTGCGGGAGGAGGGAGATGTGTCATGGGAGGGAGAGGGAGGCGCCAGGGCTTCGGTGTTGCTGCCCTCCCTTCCCCCCACTATATATAGGGCCAAGGGAGAGGGGGGGGGGGCGCAGCCTTGGCCCTTCCTCCAAGGAAGGGTGCGGCCAGGGAGGAGTCCATCCTCCCCAAGGCACCTAGGAGGTGCCTTCCCCTTCTAGGACTCTTCCTTTCCCTTATCTCTTGGCGCATGGGCCTCTTGGGGCTGGTGCCCTTGGCCCATATAGGCCAAGGCGCACACCCCTACAGCCCATGTGGCCCCCCGGGGCAGGTGGACCCCCGGACCCCTTTCGGCACTCCTGGTACAATACCGATAATGCGCGAAACTTTTCCGGCGACCAAAACAAGACTTCCCATATATAAATCTTTACCTCCGGACCATTCCAGAACTCCTCGTGACGTCCGGGATCTCATCCGGGACTCCGAACAACTTTCGGGTTACCGCATACTAATATCTCTATAACCCTAGCTTCACCGAACCTTAAGTGTGTAGACCCTACGGGTTCGGGAGACATGCAGACATGACCGAGATGACTCTCCGGTCAATAACCAACAGCGGGATCTGGATACCCATGTTGGCTCCCACATGTTCCACGATGATCTCATCGGATGAACCACGATGTCAAGGACTTAATCAATCCCGTATACAATTCCCTTTGTCTAGCGGTACGATACTTGCCCGAGATTCGATCATCGGTATCCCGATACCTTGTTCAATCTCGTTACCGGCAAGTCTCTTTACTCGTTTCGTAAGACATCATCCCGTGATCAACTCCTTGATCACATTGTGCACATTATGATGATGTCCTACCGAGTGGGCCTAGAGATACCTCTCCGTTTACACGGAGTGACAAATCCCAGTCTCGATTCGTGCTAACCCAACAGACACTTTCGGAGATACCCGTAGTGCACCTTTATAGTCACCCACTTACGTTGTGACGTTTGGCACACCCAAAGCACTCCTACGGTATCCGGGAGTTGCACAATCTCATGGTCTAAGGAAATGATACTTGACATTAGAAAAGCTTTAGCATACGAACTACATGATCTTGTGCTAGGCTTAGGATTGGGTCTTTGTCCATCACATCATTCTCCTAATGATGTGATCCCGTTATCAATGACATCCAATGTCCATGGTCAGGAAACCGTAACCATCTATTGATCAACGAGCTAGTCAACTAGAGGCTTACTAGGGACATGGTGTTGTCTATGTATCCACACATGTATCTGAGTTTCCTATCAATACAATTCTAGCATGGATAATAAACGATTATCATGAACAAGGAAATATAATAATAACTAATTTATTATTGCCTCTAGGGCATATTTCCAACAGTCTCCCACTTGCACTAGAGTCAATAATCCAGTTCACATCGATATGTGATTAACACTCAAGGTCACATCCCCATGTGACTAACACCCAAAGAGTTTACTAGAGTCAATAATCTAGTTCACATTACCATGTGATTAACACTCGATGAGTTCTGGGTTTGATCATGTTATGCTTGTGAGAGATGTTATAGCCAACGGATCTGAACCTTTTAGATCCATGTGTGCTTTACAAATCTCTATGTCATCTCCTAGATGCAGCTACCACGTTCTATTTGGAGCTATTCCAAACAACTGTTCTACTATACGAATCCAGTTTACTACTCAGAATAATATGGATTAGTGTCAAAGTTTGCATCGGCGTAACCCTTTACGACGAACTCTTTTACCACCTCCATAATCGAGAAAATTCCTTAGTCCACTAGTTACTAAGGATAAATTTGACCGCTGTCCTGTGATCCATTCTTGGATCACTCTTGTACCCCTTGACTGACTCATGGCAAGGCACACTTCAGGTGCGGTACACAGCATAGCATACTGTAGAGAGCCTATGATAAAAGCATAGGGGACGACCTTCGTCCTTCCTCTTTCTTCTGCCGTGGTCGAGCTTTAAGTCTTAACTTCATACCTTACAACTCAGGCAAGAACTCCTTCTTTGACTAATCCATCTTGAACACCTTCAAGATCATGTCAAGGTATGTGCTCATTTGAAAGTACCATTAAGAATTTTTGATCTATCCTTATAGACCTTGATGCTCAATGTTCAAGTAGCTTAATCCAGGCTTTCCATTGAAAAATACTTTCCAAATAACCCTATATGCTTTCCAGAAATTCTACGTCATTTCTGATCAACAATATGTCAACAACATATATTCATCAGAAATTCTATAGTGCTCCCACTCACTTCTTTGGAAATACAAGTTTCTCATAAACTTTGTATACACCCAAAATCTTTGATCATCTCATCAAAGCATATATTCCAACTCCGAGATGCTTACTCCAGTCCTCAGAAGGATTGCTGGAGCTTTGCATACTTATTAGCATCTTTCAGGATTGACAAAACCTTCCGGTTGTATCACATACAACCTTTCCTCAAGAAAAACATTGAGAAAACAATGTTTTTTGACATCCTATCTGCAAGATTTCATAAACAATGCAGTAATCGCTAATATAATTCCAACAGACTCTTAGCATCGCTATGAGTGAGAAAGTCTCATCATAGTCAACTCCTTGAACTTGTCGAAAAAATCTTAACGACAAGTCGAGCTTTCTTAATGGTGATACTTACCATCATTGCCTGTGTTCCTTTTAAAATCCATCTATACTCAACAACCTTACGACCATCGAGCCGTTCTGCCAAAGTCTACACTTTGTTTTCATACATGGATCCTCTCTCGGATTTTATGGCCTCGAGCCATTTATCGGAATCCAGGCCCACCATCGCTTCTCCATAGCTCGTAGGTTCATTGTTGTCTAGCAACATGACTTCCAAGACAGGATTACGTACCACTCTGAAGTAGTACGCATCCTTGTCATCCCACGAGGTTTGGTAGTGACTTGATCTGAAGTTTCATGATCACTATCATAAGCTTCCACTTCAATTGGTGTAGCTGCCACAGGAACAACTTCCTGTGCCCTGCCACACACTAGTTGAAGAGATGGTTCAATAACCTCATCAAGTCTCCACCATCCTCCCACTCAATTCTTTTGAGAGAAATTTTTCCTCGAGAAAGGACCCGATTCCAGAAACAATCCCTTATTGCTTTCGGATCTGAGACAGGAGGTATACCCAACTGTTTTGGGTGTCCTATGAATATGCATTTATCCGCTTTGGGTTCGAGCTTATCAGCCTGAAACTTTTTCACATAAGCCTCGCAGCCCCAAACTTCTAAGAAATGACAGCTTAGGTTTCCCTAAACCATAGTTCATATGGTGTCATCTCATCGGAATTACGTGGTGCCCCTTTTAAAGTGAATGTGGTTGTCTCTAATGCCTAACCCATAAACTATTGTGGTAATTCGATAAGATACATCATTGTATGCATCATATCCAATAGGGTGCGGTTATGATGTTCGGACACACCATCACACTATGGTGTTCCAGGCTGTATTAGTTGTGAAACAATTTCCACAATGTCTTAATTCTGTGCCAAACTCGTAATTCAGATATTCATCTCTATGATCATATCATAGATATTTTATCCTCTTGTCACGTCGATCTTTCAACTTCACCCTGAAATTACTTGAACCTTTCAATAATTCAGACTCGTGATTCATCAAGTAAATATACTCAACATCTACTCAAATCATCTGTGAAGTAAGAACATAACGATATCCACTACATGCCTCAGCACTCATTGGATTGCACACATCAAAATGTATTACTTCCAACAAGTTGCTTTCTAGTTCCATTTTACTGAAAACGAGGCTTTCAGTCATCTTGCCCATGTGGTATGATTTGCATGTCTCAAGTGATTCAAAATCAAGTGAGTCCAAACGGTCCATTTGCATGGAGTTTCTTTATGCATATTGAAGGAAATATGCCCTAGAGGCAATAATAAAGTTATTATTTATTTCCTTATAATCATGATAAATGTTTATTATTCATGCTAGAATTGTATTAACCGGAAACATAATACATGTGTGAATACATAGACAAACAAAGTGTCACTAGTATGCCTCTACTTGACTAGCTCGTTAATCAAAGATGGTTATGTTTCCTGACCATGAAAAATGAGTTGTTATTTGATTAACGAGGTCACATCATTAGTTGAATGATCTGATTGACATGACCCGTTCCATTAGCTTAGCACCCGATCGTTTAGTGTGTTGCTATTGCTTTCTTCATGACTTATACATGTTCTTATAACTATGAGATTATGCAACTCCCGTTTACCGGAGGAACACTTTGGGTACTACCAAACGTCACAACGTAACTGGGTGATTATAAAGGAGTACTACATGTGTCTCCAATGGTACATGTTGGGTTGGCGTATTTCGAGATTAGGTTTTGTCACTCCGATTGTCGGAGAGGTATCTCTGGGCCCTCTCGGTAATGCACATCACATAAGCCTTGCAAGCATTACAACTAATATGTTAGTTGGGAGATGATGTATTACGGAACGAGTAAAGAGACTTGCCGGTAACGAGATTGAACTAGGTATTGGATACCGACGATCGAATCTCGGGCAAGTAACATACTGATGACAAAGGGAACAACGTATGTTGTTATGCGGTCTGACCAATAAAGATCTTCGTAGAATATGTAGGAGCCAATATGGGCATCCAGGTCCCGCTATTGGTTATTGACCGGAGACGTGTCTCGGTCATGTCTACATTGTTCTCGAACCCGTAGGGTCCGCGCGCTTAAGGTTACGATGACAGTTATATTATGAGTTTATGCATTTTGATGTACCGAAGGTTGTTCGGAGTCCCGGATGTGATCACGGACATGATGAGGAGTCTTGAAATGGTCGAGACGTAAAGATTGCTATATTGGAAGCCTATGTTTGGATATCGGAAGTGTTCCGGGTGAAATCGGGATTTTACCGGATTACCGGGAGGTTACCGGAACCCCCCAGGAGCCATATGGGCCTTCATGGGCCTTAGTGGAAAGGAGAAAGGGGCAGCCCAAGGTGGCTGCGCACCTCCCCCCTCCCCTAGTCCTATTAGGACTAGGAGAGGTGGCCGGCCCCCCTCTCCCTCTTTCCCCCTCGGGGAATCCTAGTCCAACTAGGATTGGGGGGGGAGTCCTACTCCCGGAAGGAGTGGGACTCCTCCTGCGCCCTCCTCCTGGCCGTCGGCCCCCTCCCCCTTGGCTCCTTTATATACTGAGGCAGAGGCACCCCAGAAACACACAAGTTGATCCACATGATCTATTCCTTAGCCGTGTGCGGTGCCCCCAGCCACCATATTCCTCGATAATACTGTAGCGTAGTTTAGGCGAAGCCCTGCTGCTGTAGTGCATCAAGATCGTCACCACGCCGTCGTGCTGACGGAACTCTTCCCCGACACTTTGCTGGATCGGAGTCCGGGGATCGTCATCGAGCTGAACGTGTGCTCGAACTCGGAGGTGCCGTAGCTTCGGTGCTTGATCGGTTGGATCGTGAAGACGTACGACTACTTCCTCTACGTCGTGTCAGCGCTTCCGCAGTCGGTCTGCGTTGGGTACGTAGACAACACTCTCCCCTCTCGTTGCTATGCATCACATGATCTTGCGTGTGCGTAGGAATTTTTTTGAAATTACTACGAAACCCAACACATATACACCAATAGACATGGTTCGCATGTCTCAAACCTTTCAAAACAAGTGAGCCCAAAGATCCATCAACATGGAGCTTCTTCATGCGTTTTATACCGATATGACTTACGTGGCAGTGCCACAAGTAGGCGGTACTATCATTACTATCTTTTGGCATGAACATGTGTATCACTACGATCGAGATTCAATGAACCATTCATTTTAGGTGCAAGACCATTGAAGGTATTATTCAAATAAACAGAGTAACCGTTATTATCCTTAAATGAATAACCGTATCGCGATACACATAATCCAATCATGTCTATGCTCAACGCAAACACCAAATAACAATTATTTAGGTTTTAATACCAATCTCGATGGTAGAGGGAGCGTGCGATGCTTGATCATATCAACCTTGGAAACACTTCCAACACATATCGTCAGCTCACCTTTAGCTAGTCTCCGTTTATTCCGTAGCTTTTATTTCGAGTTACTAACACTTAGCAACCGAACCGGTATCTTATACCCTGGTGCTACTAGGAGTACTAGTAAAGTACACATTAACATAATACACCAATATACTTCTATCGACCTTGCCAGCCTTCTTATCTACCAAGTATCTAGGGTAATTCTGCTCCAGTGGCTGTTCCCTTTATTACAGAAGCACTTAGTCTCGGGTTTGGGTTCAACCTTGGGTTTCTTCACTAGAGCAGCAGCTGAATTGCCGTTTCATGAAGTATCCCTTCGTGCCCTTGCCCTTCTTGAAAATAGTGGTTTCACCAACCATCAACAATTGATGCTCCTTCTTGATTTCTACTTTTGTGGTGTCAAACATCGCGAATATCTCAAGGATCATCATATATGTCCCTGATATATTATAGTTCATCACGAAGCTCTAGCAGCTTGGTGGTAATGACTTCGGAGAAACATCACTTTCTCATCTGGAAGATCAACTCCCACTTGATTTAAATGATTGTTGTCCTCAGACAATCTGAGCACAAGCTCAACAATTGAGCTTTTCTCCCTTAGTTTGCAGGCTAAGAAAATCGTCGGAGGTCTTATACCTCTTGACGTGGGCACGAGCCTGAAATCCCAATTTCAGCCCTCGAAACATCTCATATGTTTCGCGACGTTTCAAAACCGTCTTCGGTGCCTCAACTCTAAACCGTTTAACTGAACTATCACGTAGTTATCAAAATGTGTATGTCAGATGTTCGCAACATCCACAGACGACGTTTCAGGTTCAGCATACTGAGCGGTGCATTAAGGACATAAGCCTTCTATGAAGCAATGAGGACAATCCTCAGTTTACGGACCTAGTCCGCATAATTGCTACTATCAACTTTCAACTAAATTTTCTCTAGGAACATATCTAAACAGTAGAACTGAAGCGCGAGCTACGACATAATTTGCGAAGACCTTTTGACTATGTTCAGGATAATTAAGTTCATCTTATGAACTCCCACTCAGATAGACATCCCTCTAGTCATCTAAGTGATTACATGATTCGAGTCAACTAGGCCGTGTCCGATCATCACGTGAGACGGACTAGTCAACATCGGTGAACATCTTCATGTTAATCGTATCTTCTATATGACTCATGCTCGACCTTTCGGTCTCTTGTGTTCCGAGGCCATGTCTATACATGCTAGGCTCGTCAAGTCAACCTAAGTGTTTTGCATGTGTTCCGAGGCCATGTCTGTACATGCTAGGCTCGTCAACACCCGTTGTATTCGAACGTAAGAATCTATCACACCCGATCATCACGTGGTGCTTCGAAACGACGAACTTTCGCAACGGTGCACAGTTAGTGGGAACACTTTCTTGAAATTTTAATGAGGGATCATCTTATTTACTACCGTCGTTCTAAGTAAAGAAGATGCATAAACATGATAAACATCACATGCAATCAAATAGTGACATGATATGGCCATCATCACTTTGCTCCTCTTGATCTCCATCTTCAGGGCTCCATGATCATCATCGTCACCGGCATGACACCATGATCTCAATCATCATGATCTCTATCATCGTGTCTTCATGAAGTTGTCTCGTCAACTATTACTTCTACTACTACAGCTAACGGTTAGCAATAAAGTAAAGTAATTACATGACGGTTATGTTGACACGCAGGTCATAAATAAATTAAGACAACTCCTATGGCTCCTGCCGGTTGTCATACTCATCGACATGCAAGTTGTGATTCCTATTACAAGAACATGATCAATCTCATACATCACATATATCATTCATCACATCCTTTTGGCCATATCACATCACATAGCATACCCTGCAAAAACAAGTTAGACGTCCTCTAATTGTTGTTTGCATGTTTTACGTGGCTGCTATGGGTTTCTAGCAAGAACGTTTCTTACCTACGCAAAAACCACAACGTGATATGCCAATTGCTATTTACCCTTCATAAGGACCCTTTTCATCGCATCCGATCTGACTAAAGTGGGAGAGACAGACACCCGCTAGCCACCTTATGCAACTAGTGCATGTCAGTCGGTGGAACCAGTCTCACGTAAGAGTACGTGTAAGGTCGGTCCGGGCCTCTTCATCCCACAATGCCACCAAATCAAGATTGGACTAGTAATGGTAAGCATATTGAACAAAATCAACGCCCACAACTACTTTGTGTTCTACTCGTGCATAGAGACTACGCATAGACCTAGCTCATGATGCCACTGTTGGGGAACGTAGCATAAATTCAAAAATTTTCCTACGTGTCACCAAGATCTATCTATGGAGTCATCTAGCAACGAGGGAGGAGTGGATCTACATACCCTTGTAGATCGCGCGCGGAAGCGTTCAAGAGAACGGGGTTGATGGAGTCGTACTCGTCGTGATCCAAATCACCGATGATCCAAGCGCCGAACGGACGGCACCTCCGCGTTCAACACACGTACGGAGCAGCGACGTCTCCTCCTTCTTGATCCAGCAAGGGGGGAGGAGAGGTTGATGGAGATCCAGTAGCATGACGGCGTGGTGGTGGAAGTAGCGGGATTCCAACAGGGCTTCGCCAAGCGCTGCGGGAGGAGGGAGATGTGTCATGGGAGGGAGAGGGAGGCGCCAGGGCTTCGGTGTTGCTGCCCTCCCTTCCCCCCACTATATATAGGGCCAAGGGAGAGGGGGGGGGGGCGCAGCCTTGGCCCTTCCTCCAAGGAAGGGTGCGGCCAGGGAGGAGTCCATCCTCCCCAAGGCACCTAGGAGGTGCCTTCCCCTTCTAGGACTCTTCCTTTCCCTTATCTCTTGGTGCATGGGCCTCTTGGGGCTGGTGCCCTTGGCCCATATAGGCCAAGGCGCACACCCCTACATCCCATGTGGCCCCCCGGGGCAGGTGGACCCCCTTGGTGGACCCCCGGACCCCTTTCGGCACTCCCGGTACAATACCGATAATGCGCGAAACTTTTCCGGCGACCAAAACAAGACTTCCCATATATAAATCTTTACCTCCGGACCATTCTGGAACTCCTCGTGACGTCCGGGATCTCATCCGGGACTCCGAACAACTTTCGGGTTACCGCATACTAATATCTCTATAACCCTAGCGTCACCGAACCTTAAGTGTGTAGACCCTACGGGTTCGGGAGACATGCAGACATGACCGAGATGACTCTCCGGTCAATAACCAACAGCGGGATCTGGATACCCATCGAAGACGGGGCACGCAGCAGAGACTTTAATTATCCCTGCAGTCGACATAGCTAAAACTCCAGGTGGTTAAACCGAATCACACAGAACAAGGGAGCACCTTGCTTTGATACCAATTGAAAGTGTGTTTTATATCGACTAGAGGGGGGGGTGAATAGGTGATGGAAAGTCTTCAAAACATGGAAGTTATGAAGACAAACAGTAGAGATATGCCTATTACTATGCAGCGGAAGTTAGACTACACTAGGCAAGCCATGGTCAAGTATCAACAGAGTGAAAGCACAGTGACAAATAGCTGTAGTGTAATTAGGATCAGGTAGGAAGATACTATGAAGCCAAACAGATCATACACTCACGTTGTGAAGACAAAAGATAGAACAGACATGCAATGACTTCACAATGAGTGATCAGTAAGTAAAAGGAAGTGAAGATGAAACCAGTGACTCGTTGAAGACAATGATGTGTTGGACCAGTTCCAGTTGCTGTGACAATTGTACGTCTGGTTGGAGCGGCTAGGTATTTAAACCTTAGGACACACAGTCCCGGACACCCAGTCCTGAACACGCAGCTCGGGACACCAAGTCCTCACCGTATTCTCCTTGAGCTAAGGTCACATAGTCCTCGCCCAATCACTCTGGTAAGTCTTCAAGGTAGACTCCCAAACCTTCACAGACTTCGTTCACTGGCAATCCACAATGTCTCTTGGATGCTCTGAACGCGACGCCTAACCGTCTGAAGGATGCACAGTCCTCAAGTGTAATAAGTCTTCAGATCACACAGACAAGAAGACTTAAGTGATGCCCAATTTTCTCTGGCTCTGGGTGGTTAGGGCTTTATCCTCGCAAGGAATTCTCTCTCTCAAAGGCTTCGAGGTGGGTTGCTCTCAAATGACAAAAGCCGTACTCTCAATCTGAGCAGCCAACCTTTTATGGTTGTAGGGGGTGGGCTATTTATAGCCACTTGGCAACCCGACCTGATTTGTCCGAAATGACCCTGGGTCACTAAGGAACTGACACGTGTCTCAATGGTCAGATTTCAAACTCTCATGGCAACTTTACTTGGGCTACAAGCAAAGCTGACTTGTCCAGCTCTGGACAAGATTCGCTCTCATTGTCTTCACTCAAAGACATAGGTTTTTGGTTTAGGCATCACTTCAGTCATTCTGACTTGTTCTCCTGGACCCCACTTAACAGTACGGTGGTTCCTATGACTCAACACAAAAGAAAAAGAACTACGAAAGATCTAAGTCTTCGAGCTCCATAGGCTTCATAACGTGTCTTCTTTTGCCATAGTCTTCAATGTGAATATCTTCATATACCACCTTTGACTTCAATGTCTTCATACATTTTTAGGGGTCATCTCTGGTAGTAAAACCGAATCAATCAGGGACTTCTACCTGTGTTATCCTGCAATTCTCACAAACACATTAGTCCCTCAACTAGGTTTGCCGTCAATACTCCAAAACCAACTAGGGGTGGCACTAGATGCACTTACACTATGTATCCACACATGTATCTGAGTTTCCTATCAATACAATTCTAGCATGGATAATAAACGATTATCATGAACAAGGAAATATAATAATAACTAATTTATTATTGCCTCTAGGGCATATTTCCAACAGAGGCATGGTTCGCAAGCATCAACTGATTCATAATCAAGTGATTCCAAAAGCCCATCAGCATGGATTTTCTTCATGCGCTTTACACCAATATGACCTAAACAGGAGTGCCACAAATAAGTTGCACTATCATTATTAACTTTGCATCTTTTGTCTTCAATATTATGAAAATGTGTATCACTACGATCGAGAACCAACAAACCATTTTCATTGGGTGTATGACCATAGAAGGTTTTATTCATGTAAACAGAACAACAATTATTCTCTAGTTTACATGAATAACCGTATTGCAATAAACATGATCCAATCATATTTATGCTCAACGCAAACACTAAATAACATTTATTTTAGGTTCAACACTAATCCCGAAAGTATAGGGAGTGTGCGATGATGATCATATCAATCTTGGAACCACTTCCAATACACATCGTCACTTCACCCTTAACTAGTCTCTGTTCATTCTGCAACTCCCGTTTCGAGTTACTATTCTTAGAAACTGAACTAGTATCAAATACTGAGGGGTTGCTATAAACACTAGTAAAGTACACATCAATAACATGTATATCAAATATACCTATGTTCACTTTGCCATCCTTCTTATCCGCCAATTACTTGGGGTAGTTCCGCTTCCAGTGACCAGTCCCTTTGCAGTAGAAGCACTCAGTTTCAGGCTTAGGTCCAGACTTGGGTTTTTCACTTGAGCAGCAACTTGCTTGCCGTTCTTCTTGAAGTTCCCCTTTCTTCCCTTTGTCCCATTACTTGAAACTACTGGTTTTGTTTACCATCAACACTTGATGCTTTTCTTGATTTCTACCTTCGTCGATTTCAGCATCACGAAGAGCTTGGGAATCATTTCCGTTATCCCTTGCATATTATAGTTCATCACGAAGTTCTACTAACTTGGTGATGGTGACTAGAGAATTCTATCAATCACTATTTTATCTGGAAGATTAACTCCCACTTGATTCAAGCGATTGTAGTACCCAGACAATCTGAGCACATGCTCACTCCTTGAGCTATTCTCATCCATCTTTTAGCTATAGAACTTGTTGGAGACTTCATATCTCTCAACTCGGGTATTTGCTTGAAATATTAACTTCAACTCCTGGAACATCTCATATGTTCCATGACGTTCAAAACGTCTTTGAATTCCCGATTCTAAGCCGTTAAGCATGGTGCACTAAACTATCAAGTAGTCACCATATTGAGCTAGCCAAACGTTCGGAACGTCTGCATCTGCTCCTGCAATAGGTCTGTCACCTAGCGGTGCATCAAGGACATAATTCTTCTGTGCATCAATGAGGATAATCCTCAGATCACGGATCCAATCCGCATCATTGCTACTAACATTTTTCAACTTAGTTTTCTCTAGGAACATATAAAAATTAAACGGGGAGCAATATCGCGAGCTATTGATCTACAACATAGATATGCTAATACTACCATGACTAAGTTCATGATAAATTAAAGTTCAATTAATCATATTACTTAAGAACTCCCACTTAGACAGACATCCCTCTAATCTTCTAAGTGATCACGTGATCCATATCAACTAAACCATGTCCGATCATCACGTGAGATGGAGTAGTTTCAATGGTGAACATCACTATGTTGATCATATCTACTATATGATTCACGCTCGACCTTTCGGTCTCCGTGTTCCGAGGCCATATCTGTTATATGCTAGGCTCGTCAAGTTTAACCTGAGTATTCCGCGTGTGCAACTGTTTTGCACCCGTTGTATTTGAACGTAGAGCCTATCACACCCGATCATCACGTGGTGTCTCAGCATGAAGAACTTTCGCAACGGTGCATACTCAGGGAGAACACTTATACTTTGATAATTTAGTGAGGGGTCATCTTATAATGCTACCGTTGAACTAAGCAAAATAAGATGTATACAAGATAAACATCACATGCAATCAAAATAAGTGATATGATATGGCCATCATCATCTTATACTTGTGATCTCCATCTCCGAAGTACCGTCATGATCACCATCGTCACCGGCGCGACACCTTGATCTCCATCGTAGCATCGTTGTCGTCTCGCCAATCTTATGCTTCCACGACTATCGCTACCGCTCAGTGATAAAGTAAAGCATTACAACGCGATCGTATTACATACAATAAAGCGACAACCATATGGCTCCTACCAGTTGCCAATAACTCGGTTACAAAACATGATCATCTCATACAATAAAATTTAGCATCATGTCTTGACCATATCACATCACAACATGGCCTGCAAAAACAAGTTAGACGTCCTCTACTTTGTTCTTGCAAGTTTTACATGGCTGCTATGGGCTTAGCAAGAACCGTTCTTACCTACGCATCAAAACCACAACAATAGTTTGTCAAGTTGGTGCTGTTTTAACCTTCGCAAGGACCGGGCGTAGCCATACTTGGTTCAACTAAAGTTGGAGAAACTGACACCCGCCAGCCACCTGTGTGCAAAGCACGTCGGTAGAACCAGTCTCGTGTAAGCGTACGCGTAATGTCGGTCCGGGCCGCTTCATCCAAAAATACCGCCAAATCAAAGTATGACATGCTGGTAAGCAGTATGACTTATATCGCCCACAACTCACTTGTGTTCTACTCGTGCACAACATCAACGCATAAAACCTAGGCTCGGATGCCACTGTTGGGGAACGTAGTAATTTCAAAAAAATTCCTACGCACACGCAAGATCTGTTGGAAATATGCCCTAGAGGCAATAATAAATTAGTTATTATTATATTTCCTTGTTCATGATAATCATTTATTATCCATGCTAGAATAGTATTGATAGGAAACTCAGATACATGTGTGGATACATAGACAACACCATGTCCCTAGTAAGCCTCTAGTTGACTAGCTCGTTGATCAATAGATGGTTACGGTTTCCTGACCATGGACATTGGATGTCATTGATAACGGGATCACATCATTAGAAGAATGATGTGATGGACAAGACCCAATCCTAAGCATAGCACAAGATCGTGTAGTCCGCATGCTAAAGCTTTTCTAATGTCAAGTATCATTTCCTTAGACCATGAGATTGTGCAACTTCCGGATACCGTAGGAGTGCTTTGGGTGTGCCAAACGTCACAACGTAACTGGGTGGCTATAAAGGTACACTACAGGTATCTCCGAAAGTGTCTGTTGGGTTGGCACGAATCGAGACTGGGATTTGTCACTCCGTGTAAACGGAGAGGTATCTCTGGGCCCACTCGGTAGGACATCATCATAATATGCACAATGTGATCAAGGAGTTGATCACAGGATGATGTGTTACGGAACGAGTAAAGAGACTTGCCGGTAACGAGATTGAACAAGGTATCGGGATACCGACGATCGAATCTCGGGCAAGTATCGTACCGCTAGACAAAGGGAATTGTATACGGGATTGATTAAGTCCTCGACATCGTGGTTCATCCGATGAGATCATCGTGGAACATGTGGGAGCCAACATGGGTATCCAGATCCCGCTGTTGGTTATTGACCGGAGGACGTCTCGGTCATGTCTACATGTTTCCCGAACCCGTAGGGTCTACACACTTAAGGTTCGATGACGCTAGGGTTACAGGGAATAGATATACGTGGTTACCGAATATTGTTCGGAGTCCCGGATGAGATCCCGGACGTCACGAGGAGTTCCGGAATGGTCCGGAGGTAAAGATTTATATATGGGAAGTCCTTTTTTGGTCACCGGAAAAGTTTCGGGGTTTATCGGTAACGTACCGGGACCACCGGGAGGGTCCCGGGGGTCCACCAAGTGGGGCCACAAGACCCGGAGGGCTGCATGGGCCAAGTGTGGGAGGGGACCAGCCCCAGGTGGGCTGGTGCGCCCCCCCACAAGGGCCCAAGGCGCCTCCAAGAGGGAAGGGGGGCAAACCCTAGGGCAGATGGGCCCTAAGGCCCACCCCAGGTGCGCCTCCCCCTCTCCCCCTTGTGGCCGCCACCAAGATGGGATCTGGGGGCTGCCGCCACCCCTAGGGAGGTAACCCTAGGTGGGGGCGCAGCCCCTCCCCTCCCCCTATATATACTTGAGGATTGGGCTGCCCAACACACACAAGTTCCTCTTCTTCTTGGCGCAGCCCTACCCCTCTCCCTCCTCGTCTCTTGCGGTGCTTGGCGAAGCCCTGCTGGAGTACCACGCTCCTCCACCACCACCACGCCGTTGTGCTGCTGCTGGATGGAGTCTTCCTCAACCTCTTCCTCTCTCCTTGCTGGATCAAGGCATGGGAGACGTCACCGGGCTGTACGTGTGTTGAACGCGGAGGTGCCGTCCGTTCGGCACTAGGATCTCCGGTGATTTGGATCACGACGAGTACGACTCCTTCAACCCCGTTCTCTTGAACGCTTCCGCTTAGCGATCTACAAGGGTATGTAGATGCATTCTCCTTCCCCTCGTTGCTGGTCTCTCCATAGATAGATCTTGGTGACACGTAGGAAAATTTTGAATTTCTGCTATGTTCCCCAACAAGATCATGCTGATGCATAACAACGAGAGGGGAGAGTGTGGTCTACATACCCTCGTAGACCGGCAACGGAAGCGTTGACACAACGTAGAGGAAGTAGTCGTACGTCTTCCCAATCCGACCGATCCAAGTACCGAACGTACGGCACCTCTGAGTTCTGCACACGTTCAACTTGGTGACGTCCCTCGAGCTCCGATCCAGCAAAGTGTTGAGGGAGAGTTTCGTCAGCACGACGGCGTGATGACGGTGATGATGTTCTACCGACGCAGGGCTTCGCCTAAGCACCGCTACGATATGACCGAGGTGGAATATGGTGGAAGGGGGCACCGCACACGGCTAAGGAACGATCCCGAAGATCAACTTGTGTGTCTATGGGGTGCCCCCACCCCCATATATAAAGGAGTGGAGGAGAGGGAGAGGGCCGGCTCCTATGGCGCGCCCTGGAGGATTCCCCCCTTCCCTAGTTGGAGTAGGAGAGGAAGGGAAGGAGGAGTAGGAGAGAAGGAAAGGGGGGGGGGGGCGGACCCCCAAACCTTCTCCAATTCGGCCTCCTGCCCAAAGGGGGCGCACCAGCCCCTTGTGGGTTGGTGTGCGTCCTTCTTATGGCCAATAAGGCCCATAACTTATCCCCGGGGGTTCCGATAACCTCCCGGTACACCGGAAAAATGCCTAAACCACTCGGAACCCTTCCGATGTCCAAACATAGTCATCTAATATATCAATCTTTACGTCTCGACCATTTCGAGACTCCTCGTCATGTCCCCGATCTCATCTGGGACTCCAAACAACCTTCGGTACATCAAAACACAAAAACTCTTATTACGATCATCACAGAACTTTAAGCGTGCGGACCCTACGGGTTCGAGAACTATGTAGACATGACCGAGACACGTCTCCGGTCAATAACCAATAGCGGAACTTGGATGCTCATATTGGCTCCTACATATTCTACGAAGATCTTTATCGGTCAGACCGCATAACAACATACGGTGTTCCCTTTGTCATCGGTATGTTACTTGCTCGAGATTCGATCATTGGTATCTCAATACCTAGTTCAATCTCATTACCGGCAAGTCTCTTTACTCGTTTCGTAACACATCATCCCGCAAGTAACTCATTAGTTGCAATGCTTGCAAGGCTTATAGTGATGTGCATTACTGAGTGGGCCCAGAGATACCTCTCCGACAATCGGAGTGACAAATCCTAATCTCGAAATACGCCAACCCAACAAGTACCTTCGGAGACACCTGTAGAGCACCTTTATAATCACCCAGTTACGTTGTGACGTTTGGTAGCACACAAAGTGTTCCTCCAATAAACGGGAGTTGCATAATCTCATAGTCATAGGAACATGTATAAGTCATGAAGAAAGCAATAGCAACAAACTAAACGATCAAGTGCTATGCTAATGGAATGGGTCAAGTCAATCACATCATTCTACAATGATGTAATCCCGTTAATCAAATGACAACTCATGTCTATGGCTAGGAAACTTGACCATCTTTGATTCAACGAGCTAGTCAAGTAGAGGCATACTAGTGACATACTGTTTGTCTATGTATTCACACATGTATTATGTTTCCGGTTAATACAATTCTAGCATGAATAATAAACATTTATCATGATATAAGGAAATAAATAATAACTTTATTATTGCCTCTAGGGCATATTTCCTTCAAAACATCCCTTGAAGGCTAAGGAAGTCATAGGAATGAAAGGAACAAAATCGATGAAGAATCCCATTTGGAGAGGAAACTTTAGCTGTAGTGCCGTATTAGTAGCGTGCCGACCCGCGCTACTGCTATGCCAAAACCCCGCGCTACTGCTAGGGTTTTCCCTAGTAGTGCTTGAATTATTTAGAGGAGGATACCATACTAACATACTACATCATAATCATCTTAATGCATGTTGACATTCAATATAAATCATTATCTACTCCTAGCTACTTAAACATGGCATGAGAACTATAATCTCTAATTGTCAGCACAAACATGTTTACTCATAATATACTGAATCATGAATACCGAGTTAAACATATTTACAAAAAAAACAAGAAGAGTTCATACCAGCCTTTCTTCGCCACACTCACTTCATCAAATTATCGTCATTACTGTCTTTCACTTGCATGACCGAGTGATATGAAAATAATAATAGTGCAAGAGTGTAGTGGACTAAGCTGAAATCTGCAACAATTTATTTAAAGGAGAAGACAAGATAATATTGGCTCTTTATTAGATCAACAACGAAACATATGAGAGCCATTCGACAATTCTAGCATAGTCTTCTTCATGCGACAACTCAACGAAAAGAATTTCAAAGAAACACACTAAAATATTTTTGGACTTTTTAGTTTTTTCTAAAGAAAGCAACTAAATAAGAAAATGAAAAACAAGAAAAACTATTTACATCGAATAACTCCTAACAAATAACAAAAGAAGAAATGAGAAATCTTTTTGGGTTCGATTTCTACATCATTATCATGTTATTTATCATTGTTTGGTTGGGCATCAACATGAACATCATCATTATAATTGTCATTATCACTAGGTGGATGTTCATTATCAGATTATGTCTCAGCATCAGAAATAGAAGCATCATTATGATTCTCAGAAGATTTTTCTATCACATGCTCACTAGAAGCAGGCAAAGTCATATCATTTTTTCTTTGTCCTCTTAGACGAACTGGGTGCATCAATATTAATTCTCGGAGAATCTTGCTCAATTCTCTTAGGATGACCTTCAGGATATAGAGGATCCTGAGTCATTTTACCTCCTATAGTCACTACTCTAACAACATGATCATTCATTTTATTATTCATCTCATTAAGAAAATCATTGTGTGACTTAGAGACTTGTTCTAATTGAGTATGAACCATATAGGGGATCACATCAGTCTTTGAGGGTAGTATTTCACCCAAATTTATTGATTCGACACTAGGGGAGCCAAAGAATATTTACGATCTTAGATGTTGAGTTGTCAATTCAACTACACCCGGAGAACTAAATATCTGCAACAAAGTGTTTAGTAGAACAATAGCCTGATAGTTTTGATAGTAGCAGTAACAGTAACAATAGTAACAAGATAGTAACAGTAGAAGTTTTATAGTGATTGTAACAGCAACCACAATAGTAGTAACTTAGCAAAGATCAATATGAGAAAAACGTAGGCATTGGATCGGCGATGGATATTTGTGTTGGATGACATTCATCATATAACAGTCACAACCTAGAGCGATACACAATAGCTCTAATTTATCAACGTAATGTAGGCATGAATTATGTAAATAGTCATACATGCTTTAATAAGAACATGCATGACATCTTTTGTCCTATTCTCCTATGGCAGTGGGGTTCATAAGGAAATCTAAGAGATATGAAGGCCTCCTTTTAATAGAGAACCAGAACAAAGCATTAACACATAGTGAATACATGAACTCCCCGTACTACGATCATCATCGGAGTGAATCCCAATTGTTGTCACTTTTGGGTCTGTGGATCATAGCACGTAATAGGTGCATACAACTTGCGAGATAGGATCCAAAACATACTTATATTCATGAAAACATAATTGGTTCAGATATGAAATCATGGCACTTGGGCCCTACTTACAAGCATTAAGCATAGCAAAATCGTAGCAACATCAATATGAAAACATAGTGGATACTAGGGATTAAGCCCTAACAAATTGACTCGATTACATGATAAATCTCATCCAACTCCGTCACCAATCAGCAAGCCTACGAAGGAATTGTTCACTTCCAGTGGTGGGCATGATAAAGTTGTTGATGAAGAAGGCTTGGTGATGATGATAGCGACGAATTCCCCTCTTCAGAGCCCCTAATGGACTCCAAAACATCCCTTCCAAGGAAGAACAGGAGGTGGCATCTACTCCATATCATAAAACGCAGATGACGCTTCTTTTCTTATTTTTTTCTCAGGGAGACGGAATTTATAGCGTCGAAATTAGGTCAGACGGAGCCTCGTGGGCCCCACAAGGCATCAGGGCACGCCCCGTTGCCATGTGGGCAACTGGTGGCCCCCTCCGGTAGATCTTTGTTCCACTTTTTTTTTATATGTTCAACAAAAAATCTTCAAAAAGTTTGGTCCGATTCCGAAAACTTTATTTTTGCAGAAAAGACAACACCAAGGTAGTTCTGCTGAAAACAACGTCAATCCTTATTAGTCTCATTCAGATCATGCAAATTAGGGTCCAAAATAAGAGCAAAAGTGTTTAAAAAGTTAGATACGATGGAAATGTATCAAACTGCCTGCAAGACGTAGTTAGCCTAGACACCATTCACGCGTGCCATTGGCGAAGGTTCGCGGAGCTAGATGTCGGCTTTTGCATCACGTGGAGGAGGACCTCGTACAAAGTTTTATCTTAAAAATTCAAATAATATTTCAGTTGTACCGGACTATGCACCAACTAGGGATGCGGAGGGAGAGGGAGATGAATGGATTCAGAAAAGATTTGGTTTTCGTATTACGTACGTACGTACGTACATACAGATGAAAGATGAATGATATGATACATGCATATAGAGAATATCGTTTTGATTAGTTCTTGCTGGAATTGAGATTGGGATTAGCAATAGGGTTAGGATTAGCAGGAGGAATGTGGATGGTGCACTTGTTATTCTTGAACCGGAGCTTGCCCTTGAGGTTATCGAACTCCCGTGCATGTTACCCAGGATAGACGACCCCACCTCTCGACACCACCTCCGGCATGAGCACGCCAGTGGGACGGCGTGAACCTGGCGCCCGAAGTAGTTGTGCCAAAGATGGTGCCGGTGTTGCAGGACGGCGCGAGGCTGGAGCCAAGCCTAGACCTGGCCATGGGCAGCCTGGCCCGGCCGGCCCGGCCCGACCCGGCCCGAAAAAGCCCGACCCGACGCTGCTCTCGGGCCGGGCTCGGGCCTAGATTTTGAGCCCGGTGGCCTGGCCGGGCCGGGCCTGGGCCCGTCATTTTTACAGTTTTCTGAAGAGGCCTGGCCCGAGGCCCAAGGCCCGAGGCCCGGCGGGCTTTTGCATGTACGGGCCGGGCTTGGGCCCAAAAACTAGGCCCGATGGCAGGGCCGGGCTGG
Source organism: Triticum urartu (assembly GCF_003073215.2). Lineage (NCBI taxonomy): Eukaryota > Viridiplantae > Streptophyta > Magnoliopsida > Poales > Poaceae > Triticum > Triticum urartu. The sequence continues at coordinate 579,174,914 of NC_053022.1, read as the reverse complement.
GCTCGGGCCCAGGTTTTTTGGCTCGGGCTTGGCTAGGCCCGGCCCGAAGCCCGGCCCGGCCCGAGGTTTGGCCAGGTATAGCCAAGCCCCACTGCAAAAATCCTACACTTACGGGAAGCCTCTACGGAAAGCAGCTTACGAAAACAATTCTACATCTATCTCTTCCCCCTGATTTGTAGTGTGGGCCCCCCTTGCACTGGTTTCTCAATCATACTGTGCCAACTCACCACGTAACTACCATCCCGTGAAAAGTTGCCCGTAGGTGTAGCAAAGCTCACCAGATTCAGCCCCTCGTCCACCAGATTCAGCCCCTCGCCCCTCGTGTCGCCCCCGCGGGCGACCCGGGGGAAAACCCTAGCCGCCGCCCCTCGACTCTCCTCCTCTCTCCCTTCTTGCCGCCGTCCATAGCGCCGCCGGGCGAAGCCTGACCGGCTGGGCGGCGGCGGGGCTTCTCCCCATCCTCTCCGTCTTGGCTGGCGCGGGACAGCGGGATCCAGAGGAACGCCGGGCGAATGTGGGGTCCGGCGGCACGGCGGGCGGGTCTCCCATCGGCGTCGTGCGCGGCGCGGCGGTGGCGACCTGCGTGTCGTGAGGTGGTGGCTGCGTTGGCCTGATCGGTGGTCGCGGGTGCCGCCGGATCCAGATCGGATCCATCTGGATCTTATCTTCGGACTTCGTCGGCCGCCGCGGGGTAGTGATGATCGTCGCTGGCCACGTCGGATCGTTGGATTCGGCGTCTGGAGATCTACGAGGAGTTCTTCTCGATCCTCCTTTCTGGTGGGTTGAGCCCCATGGCTCTTTCATCTTCACGGGTTTCGAATCGTGGCTTGCCGGATCCGGAGTACACGGAGGTTTGGTGGCATAGGATGGGGACCGGAGGAAACTTTGGTCGGCGTGTTCGGCCCGGCATTGGCGACGTCACTTGACGCCATTACCCTTCCTGGAGGCGAAGCCGAGGTCCCCCCTATCCACTCCTGAACCCCTCCCGGACGAAAGTCCAAATTCAGTCTGGATTGGGCGGCGGCGGCGTCCTGCGCGTCGTATCCTCCCTGGAGGCGCCATCTTGGGAGGAGCTGTTCGGGAGAGAGATGTTGTGGATGGTGGGTTCCGAGTAGCTCCAGCAGTGGCGATGGTGCGGAGATTGCTAGGTGGTGCGGCGTTGTATCTACCGCGTCATTGGCGACGAGTGTTGGCGGCATGGTGCAGCTGCATTTTGATGACGGATGCAGCTGGATGGACGAGCGCAGGGTGGTCGAGCTGTCTGACGCCATGGTGGCGTCGACGGCAGGCCTGGCAAGGTCTGTGCGTCAGTGCCTACTCTGGAGATGGATCGATGGAAGAAGGCGGCGGCAGCCTCGGTGAGTGCGCCGGACCGGTGTGTGACCCAGTCCCGGTATGTGGCTAGGATGGGGCATCCGGCATTAGATGTTAGGATTTGGTGCGATGTCTGTTTGGTATTAGGCTCGGACATTCAACACCACTGCATCAAGGGGATAGAAGTAGCGATAGATGTTGCCTAAATGGTGGCTTCAGGCTCACTGATGTACTACTTTATAAGGTCTTTTATGCTTAATAATTAATAAAGTGGCCGTATGCATCGTCGAGATGAAGAGGCCGGGGGTGCATCCTCCTTTTCTAAAAAAAAAAAAGTGTAGCAAAGCTCGACCGGGCTTGGCTCCAGCCTCGCGCCGTCCTGCAACACCAGCACCATCTTTGGCACAATTACTTCGGGCGCCAGGTTCACGCCGTCCCACTTGTAGCAGTGTTCAAACCCGGTCACCTCGTCCACCTTCTCCAGCATTACTACGCCGTACGCCGGCTCCACCATCAACGTCACAGAGGTGCCCATGCCCGTGTTCAGTCCGATCTGAATGCGCACCTCCAGCGGGATGTTGTCTAGGCGCTTCCCGTTCATGAACACGCCCGTGACTTGCACGTCCAAGGTCGGCGCATTCATCAAGTACACGATATCCATCTTGCTAGCCCCGGCGCCAGCCTCCATGTCCACGGCCGAGTTGTGCGTCGCCAGCAGGCAGAATGAGAAGAGGCACTGGAAGCTCATCCGGGTGATCGTGTCGAATGACATGGCCTAGTTGCCCAGCGTCGGCACGCCGTCGTGCGTGTCCACGCTCCCGCCAGCCTCGTACGTCGAGCAGCCCAACACCAGCCTCGGCAGCCGCGCCTATCACTCGTCGAGACCGCCACCGTCGTCGTCTCGTGCTCGAAGATGCCATGGGTCACCGTGCCGTCCTAGGTCCTACACCATCTCGTCGTAGCTTCACGACTCCTTGTGGTCGGGTGTCTTGCACGCCACATGCGAAAAATGGCCGCAGTTGTCTTGCTGCGAGCACCGGTACCGCCGCCACGATGACGATTGCGTCGGGTGGTACCAGGTCTCCTCCACGGACATGGTCTTGGCCCTGCCCGGCCGTGTGCCACCAGTTGCTGCAGAGGTGGCAGGTGAGCTAAGCCAGGTCTTACGGTGGTTGCAACAACGCATGGTGTTCTGGATGTGGACGACGGCTGGACGTGGAGATGAAGCTTGATGAATTTCAGTGATGCGACGGCTAAGTTTGAAGGTGTATCTATCTATAAGAGCTTTCCCATAACCAAGGGCTCTAGGTGAGCCTTATCCTCTCTCAAAACATCCCTTAGGCTAAGGAAGCCGTAGGAATGAAAGGGGACAAAATCGATGAAGAATCCCGTTTGAAGAGGCAATTTTCGGACTTGATTTACTTCCATACGACCATGTGGTCATATGATACACCATATTTTGCCATGGCCCTATTTGGTAAACGGCTTTGCTAAAAACCAGTCGATTGATTTTTAGTGAAGTCTCAATCAATTTGTTGACCCTTAGATCTTTGTGTTGCTTTAGGATCCGTGCAACCCTGTTGTTTCCTGTATATCAGCCCACATAGAGAACGAATTGGGTGGGTCTGTTTTTTTGTCTTTATTTTTTCCGTCGGGGCAGGCTTCAGGTGGTCGGCTGGGCAGAGGTCCTTTTTCTTTGTGTGTTGGGCTTTATTTTGCCAGTTGTTCTACAAGGTTTAGGTCCGTTTCTTTTTTTCTTTTTGATTTTTTTTCTACAGGATGGGAACGAACAGGTAGAGTGAAGTGACTTGTGTGTGTCTTTTTGTTCTTCATTCAGTTAGTAGCAGTTCATAGGCCCTGACTTTTTTTATTTTCTATCATTATTTTTATTATTTATTTATTTTTCATTTTATTTTTTCTCAGTTTAGGTTCATACAGGACTGTTAAAACTCAGTCGACTCCTTGGCCGTTAGATCATTGTTGCTTCAAGATCTATGTAGCTATGTCTGTCTTATATTGAAATCGATTGCTTAGGTGTGCGATGGGCCAATTTCCTTTTCTTTTGTTGTTTCTTTTCTCTCGTGTTTGCCAAATATGCGCGCTGGGCTTGAGAGGTTTCTTTTTTGTCTAGTTTTGGGCTTAATTTTTCAACGGGGAAACAAACCGTCCAAAGAGGGGGTGGGGATGCGGTTGAGAATCTTTTTAAATATTTTATTTAATTTCAAGTATTTTAAATGATTATTTCGTCTATGTTCCTTGTCATGTTTGAATTTCTTTTTACAGTTTGTATTTTCTCCTTTTCTCTTGCATTTCTTTTTTCCTTTTTTATTGTTTTTTTCAAACCTTTTTTGCACGATTCTAGTTAGCTTATTCTTTTTTATTTTCTTAACTGATCAACACATTTTTATTTTTGAAAATTGACAACATTGTCATCTGGTTGGACAATCTCCCTAACTTCACCGACTGTAAATCAATTGTTCTTTGTCGGGGGAGGGGATAGTTGCATGTTTATCACTAGGCACATAACTGCGAGTCTCACACCCCGACGTAACAGCATGCCTTCAATGGGACTGCAACTATGTGGAGTTTTGTCGGGGAAGTGGAAAATTGTTTTGTGCCACTAGGCACATAACTGCAAGTGTCGTATTCCGACTAAAATTTTGTGGTGTTTAGTCGGGAGGGGCACTTGCATGCATGTCACTAACCATGCAACTGCAAACATCTCCCCTACGGTAATTACATATCTTCAACCCGACTACAACTATGTGGTATTTTTGTTGGGGAAGGGGCAGTTGCATGCATGCCACTGTGCATGCAACTGTAATTGTTGCCCCGATTTACAACTCTGTGTTTTTTTTGGGGGAAGGAATGGTTGCATGCCTGCCGATACACAATTGCAAGTGCTGTCCTCGACGGCAACTGCATGGCCTCAATTCTACTGCAACTTAGTGGTGCTTTGTCAGGGGGAGGGTTTGTTGCATATATGCCACTAGGCATGCAGCTACAAGTGTCGCCCCCGACAACAACTGCATGTATTCAACGTGAGTGCAACTCTATGGTGTTTTTTGTGCGGTTGGGCTAAAAACCAGTCGACTGATTTTTAAGGAAGTCTCAATCGATGTACTTGACCTTCCATCGTTTTTTGTTTAAGATTCAGGATCATTCAGGATCACTGTTTCCTTGTGTTGTATCGGCCTGTTTTAGTTGTGCCCCCGGCTCACTGCCTTGTTTCTTTTTTCTTTTCTTGCCTTCTCTTCTATTCTTCTTTGTGTTGGATAGAGATGCCCCATGGGCTGGCCGTGAGGGGTGGTGTGGCTTTTCCTTTGTCTGTTTTTTGGGCTTTCTTCTAGGCTGAACTTTTTGTTAGTGCTCGTGTTGCCTGGGACATGAGCGATTAATAGGGTTGTTCGCTTTGGTTTGTTCTCATTTTCGTTTCCTTTTTTCTTTATTTTCTATTGCTATTATTATTTAAAAACATATTGTCACTTGTTTACACAGACATCGAACGCACATAGTTGCATGTACATCGAATCACATGCAATTATATGTTTTATTGTCAGTGTCTATACGCAACCATTTTTTCCAAAAATATTATTGCCGACACTCCCATCGACCACACACAGTTTCATGCACATCGGCCACACACAATTGTATGTATGTCACTGGCGAGTAACTTATCTTTTTTCCTTCTCAAAAATATTTGTCACCGGCCAACTAGACTTTGTTTCTGGTTTGAGTTTTTTTTACTATGTTTGTGGTTCGACTAGAGACCAGTAGAGACAGTTGCATGTTCGACACTAGGAATGCAACTACAAGTGTCGCACCCAACCGCAACTCCATGTCTTCTAGCCCGACCACAACTGAAAGTTTTTTTTCTGTTGGAAGGGGCACCGGTAGAGGGGGCGGGCTAGTTGCAAGCCCGACAACATCGCCACAGCTGCAAGTGCCGCACCCGAACGCAACTGCATGTCCCCTAACATGGTTGCAACTGGACCTTTGTTTTATCGGATGGGGTGGCGAGAGTGGGGGCGGGCCGGTTGCATGTCCGACACTAGGAATGCAACTGCAAGTGTCACACCCAATCGCAATTACATGTCTTCTAGCCTGACTACAACTAGACTTTTTTGTTCTGTCGGAGGGGGCGCCGGTAGAGGGGCCAGGCCAGTTGCAAGCCTGACAACATCCCTGCAACTGCAAGCGCCAGACCCGACCGCAACTGCATGTCCCCAAACATGGTTGCAATTGGACCTTTGTTTTGTCGGAGGGGGCGGCGGGAGAGGGGGCGGGACAGTTGCATGTCTGACACTAGGAATACAACTGCAAATGTCGCACCCGACCGCAACTGCATGTCTTGTAACCCGACCACAACTCGACTTTTTTGTTCTGTTGGAGGCGGCAGATCAGTTGCAAGCCCGACAACAGCCCCGCAACTGCAAGTGTCGCACCCGACCGCAACTGGACTTTTTTGTTCTGTCGGAGAGGGTGGGCCATTTACAAGCTCGACAACATCCCTACAACTGCAAGCGTCTCACCCGACCGCAACTGCATGTCCCCGAACATGGTTCCAATTGGACCTTTGTTTTGTCGGAGGGGGCGGCGGGAGAGGGGGCGGGCCAGTTGCATATCCGACACTAGGAATGCAACTGCAAGTGTCGCACCCGACCGCAATTGCATGTCTTGTAACCCGACCGCAACTTGATTTTGTTGTTGTGTCGGAAGGAGCGGGCCAGTTGCAAGCCCGACAACAGCCCCACAACTACAAGCGCCGCACCCGGCCGCAACTGCATGTCCCCCAACATGGTTGCGACTGGACCTTTATTTTGTCGGAGGGGGCGGCGGGAGAGGGGGCGGGCCAGTTGCATGTTCAATATTAGGCATGCAACTGCAAGTGTCGCACCCGACCGCAACTGCATGTCTTCTAGCCGGACCGCAACTGGACTTTTTTGTTCTGTCGGAGGGGGCGCCGACAGAGGGGGCGGGACAATTGCATGCCCGAAACATGCCCGCAACTGCAAGTGTCGCACCCGACCGCAACTGCATGTCTACCACTATTTCTATTTTTCTACTTTTAATTTTATTTTTGTTTTTGTAGGTTTTTTTATGTATTCTAAATAGTGTTCTTTTTTATTTTTCAAACATGCCACCCAGTTGCACGTCGCCCCGTGTGCGAGCGCATATGTTGTAGTCCACATGCAATTCAAAGCGACATTAGTCGGGGTATAACTAGGGTGCGGGCGGGGCGGGGAGCTGAGTGCTTGGGCGGCCCGATTTACTTTTCTTTATTCATTTCTCTACCATTTGTTTTCCTTTCTATTTTTATTTTTCCGTTTTGGATTTGTGTTATTTTCCTTTTCTAAATGGTGGTGTTTTGGACTTCTTTTGGGAAAAATGTTGCCACTCGATTAGCACATGCGTGGTTCGTACACAGTTGCATGTACTCCTGCCATGCGCAATTGCACGTCCATTGTCCATGTGCAACTTAACATTCCTTTTCATTTTAGAAAATAGTGCCAATGGGGTTATACACATGTCAGTAGCATGTCCGTCTACCATGTGCAATTTGCATGCGTGTCATTTCTATTTTTAAGGAACTGGAGAATAGAAAGACTTAAACAGAAAAAAAGAGAGAGAGAACACAACACCAACACGCACAAGCTGCACGAACAACTAATCTTACCTCAGCCGATGCACGACAGCCTGAAAAACATTAATGATGCATGAACAGTTAATTGACAGAGATAAAATATAAATTCAAGCCAGCCCAAACCAGTGAAGCCCATCATAGAAAACAGCAGACAAAGGACACCGAGCCCACAAGCAAGCCCAACAAGCAAACATCATAAGCCAGCGATCAGAAACTACGATCAAACAGGACCATACGTACAAGATGACGTCATTTGACAGAGACATAGCGAAGTCTCAGTCGACTAAGACTTAGACAGACCCTTTGGTAAATTGGCCGCCTTCCTCTTGTTCATACAAACTCAGAATTTGATATTTTTGGGCTTGTTGGATTCGTATGCATTTCTGGTATTAGATCTTAGTTTTGAGCATTTTGGAAAAATGACTTTTTTCACTCTCCGAAACGGCGAAGTCTATGGCGCCACATATGCCATTGGGCCCTAGGGCCAATAACTCTCCACCACTAGGCCTTTTAGTATTTTCTTTGGCACATTGATATTAAATTATTAGAACCTTTTATTTTTAATTTAATATCTTCATAAACATTTTTCACCTATATATCAATTTCCGGTATTACCCGGTAAACCCTGAAACTCGTCCGGTATCACCGGAACGCATTCGGTTTCTCTCGAAACTATTCCTAATATTCCTGAAACTATTTCGTGATTTTTTTTCATAACTCTTACTCCAATAACAGTCATCAAATCGCGAATCCCTTTATGACCCTGTAGGTTCGGTAAAACATAGACATGAACGAAACACGCTTTCGTTCAATGATCAATAGCGGCACCGTAGATATCCGTATTGATCCCTATAATACACAAATGATATTCGAGTGAACCTGTGGTTATCATATGCTATTCCCATTGCTTTGTGATACTTTACAAGACCCGAGGTGAGATATATCGATATCCTCTTGAGTCATTCTCATGCTCGGTATATCGGTCTCCTTGTTACCGGTTTTTTTGTTGTTCTTTCTCGTTGACATATTCCGGTATCTTTTTGACCTAGTCACATGTGTGTGGTCGTAGGTAGGCTAGACGCCATTCGGGCATGCCATTGGCGAAGGCCGGCGGAGCTAGACGTCGGTTTTTTTTTTTGCATCACTAGGGGGAGGACCTCGTACAAATTAAGTTTTATCTTAAAAATTGAAAGAATATTTCAGTTGTTCCGGACTCTGCACCGACTAGGGATGCCGAGGGAGAGGGGGAATGGATTCAGAAAAGATTCGGTTTCCGGATTACATACATACATACAGATGAGAGGTGAATGATATGATACATGCATACATACATACATACATACATACATACATACATACAGAGAAGATGGTTAGTTGTTGGTGGGATTGGGATTGGGATTGGGTTTGGGATTGGCATTAGGAGGAGGAATGTTAATGTGGGTGGTGCACTTGTCCTTCTTGAACCGGAGCTTGCCCTTGACGTCGTCGAACTCCCAGATGTGCTCTTGCATGTGCACGTTGCCCAGGATGTTGGGCCCCACTTCCCGTCTAAAGAAGCCGATGCAGGCGACCCCGGGCACCACCTCCGGCATGAGCACGCCTTTGGGGCTCGGCTCCAGCCTCGCGCCGCCCATCAACACCAGCTCCAGCTTCGGCACGATGGCTTCCGGCGCCGGGTTCTTGCCGTCCCACTTGTAGCAGTGCTCGAACGGGATCACCTCCTCCGCCGCCTTGTCCAGCTTTGGGTCTAGGAGGGTGGCGAGCGCCCGCGTGACCACGCTGTACGCCGGCTCCAGCAGCGACGTCACGGAGGTGCCCGTGTCCAGGTTGAGCCCGCCGTTGATGCGGTAGTTCCACACCTCGGGCGGGATGTTGAGGCGCTGCCCGTTGACGAACACGGCCGTGACCTGCACGCCCAAGGACGGCGCGTTCTGCACGTACACGATGTCCGTCTCGCCGAACCCGGCCCCGCCGCCGGCCTCCATGGCTGGGTTGGGCCCGAAGGTGAGGTAGCTGAAGGCGTCGCGGCCGCTGTGCGTCGCCAGCAGGCAGAAGGAGAAGAGGCCCTGGAAGCTCTTCCCGGCGATCCTGCCGAAGGACACTTTGTCGTTGCCCAGCGTGAGCACGCCGTCGTGCGCGTCCACGGTCCCGCCGGACTCGAAGGTGGAGCAGCCCAGCACCAGCCCCGGCAGCCGCGCCTGCCGCCCCCCCGACACCGCCACCGTCGCCGTCTCGCGCCCGAAGATGCCGCGGGTCTCCGTGCCGTCCTGCAGGTGCTGGTGGTAGCTGCACGACTCGTTGTGGTTGGGCGTCTTGCACGCAACGTGCGGGAAACGGGCGCAGCTGTCCCGCATGGAGCACCGGTACCGCCGCCACGACGACGACCGAGCCGGACGGTACCAGGTCTTCTTTCACCAAGGGTGGCTCCAGCGCCTGCTCCAGGGACATGGTCTTGGCGTTGGCGTTGGCCCTGTCCCTGTCCCTGTGCCGCCGGTGGCCGCGGAGGCGGCAGTTGAGCCAGGTCAGGTCGTTGGCGGTGTCCAGGGCCATGCTGTAGGCCACCGCGGGCGTGCCGAAGTGCACCGTCACCAGGTACATGCCCACGTCCATGGAGTCCAGGGCGCTCTGCATCGGCAGCTCGAACGTGGACAGGGCCGGTGCCGCTCCCAGCTCGTGGCCAGCCAAAAGATCGGCATGTCCGACGCCGGCCAGCTGCCGCCTGCTGCTGCTGGCCGCCATCCGCCTGGTGCCGGGCCTAGGTCCTTGCCGCAATGGCTCGGTAGTGCTCGCGCCGCGGCCTTACCGGGGACTTCCGGCACCTACCCGGCGCCGTCACCGGGAGTAGCACTGCTGCCCTCCCCATGGCGCCCCCCGCGTCGACGACGACCCCACCACATCCGGGGTCCGGGAAGGCGGCGTCGAGGCAAGCCGGGAGGGAGGAGCACCACCGCCGCCAACCCACAACCGGCGGCGCGGCGACGTAATGGCCGGCAACTTGTCAAATGATCGTCCTTGTAAATTGTTTTGGTGCATGCCCGCCTTGCATCTTCTTCTCCGGCCCCTACCTTGAGCCTTGTCCTGTCCACGCGGTATTAGAGATGTGAGGTCGCCACGCCCACGCCATTGTTACCTACGTCTCTCTGCCTGCCTGCTCCCTTCTTAATTCGAGCGGCCATGAGCTTTTTCAGGATGGCAACGCCGCTCTCCCTCTCCGCCCGCCTATAATAAGCATGCTCAGCACCTCCCCATTTCTCATCCCAATCAAAACAAAAAGCCGAAAACACTCACACGACTGGAACAGCATGCCCCCACCCCCCACCCCCACCCCCCCAGAATTGGTGAAAAACCCTTCGTTACAAATTGAACCCCAGATTTTTAGCATGGCAAATCCAATACGTGTGAGATGACAAATTATGTGATAAAATTGCCATCCCCGCGGCAGTATAATTTGTCATAAAAAACGTTCAATCTACCATGATTAGAAATCCGACGTCAAGATTTACCCAAGCAAAAAGAAAAAGAAAAGTTGAGGAGTTCTAATTTCAATATTATATATATTCCGAAAAGGCCGAACGATATATTAGTGGCGCGCCGTGAGCATAGCTTGATGTCACCTCTCAGTCTCCACTTGCGCGGAGCTAACTTTTATAAACCCAGGAACTTGTAGAAGCAGCGGCCGGTAAAACCGTCGATGCAGACCAAGAGACATCGGCGGCCGTGATCTACGAAGTAAATCGCTGCCTCGGAGAAGGAAACGCCGAGAAGGGCATGTTGAAACTCCAAAGACAACAAAAGCCAGCCGAAGCGAGAAGAATCCACCGAAAACCTAAATCAACTGGATCCCGAAAGACCAACCGGAGACAACTATGTTGAAATATAGGATGGGCTCTATGCCCATATAACAATTTCAGAAAAATCTCTAAGTGGCCATGTAGGTGTCATGACAAGGGTTGTTGTAAGTGCATCAAGTGCCTCCTTAGTGGTTTTGGAGTATTAAAGACAAATAAGTTGAGGAATTAATGTGTTTGTGAGTATACGCAGAAGACAGAGTCCTAGAAGATTTGGTTTAACACATGGAAGACAACCCCTAAAAATGGATTTCTTCAAGTGAAGAATTTTATGATGAAATTGGTATGGCATTTGAACAAATTGATGTGAAGACTTTGAAGCTTGAAGACTTTGTTTTCATAGTTTCTTTTCTTCTTCTTTGAGTCATAGGAAAAACTATACTGTTAAAGGGGGTCTAGGTGAAACATATTTCACATTTCCAAAGTGATGCTCAAACATATTCAAACCTATACCCAAAAGCCGCTTCGAGTGAAGCCTTTGGAAATCTTCAATACAGTTGACGCAATTGCTAGCGACAGTGACGAAGTTCATCTGGTCGCCGACGAATTTGGTCACGTTGAGGAGTTAGGAGTTTGCCAGCGCGACTTGCCTAAAAGTGAGGAAATTGAGTGCTCCGACGAATTTGAGAGTTCAAATTTTGACTGTTGTTGTGCCACCTGCCAGCTGTCGAGTGGATCCTTATCCTGACAACGGTCGAATCAAAGAAGAGAATTTATGACAATTCATGTCGGGTTGCCCTGGCTATAAATACCCCCCCTCAACCACTGGTTGGCTGCTCCGAGAGAACTTGACACTTGTTATTTGAGAGCAACCCATCCTCTGACGACTTTGAGAGAAACCTAAGTGAGGAAAAACCCAGAGCCAAAGTGATTGAGCATCACTGAAGAGATTGATCTGTGTGATCCGACGCCTGTTACATTTGAAGACTGTCATTCTTCCAGACGGTTCAAGTTATGAGTACACTAAGAGTCACTGTGGTGTGCTGGTGAACAAGCCTGTGAAGGTTTGGGAAGTGTACCTTGAAGACTTACCACGAGTGATCAGGCGACGTCTGCGGGCCTTAGCTCAAGAGGAATACCGTGAGGACTGTGTGTCCTCTGAGTTGCGACTCAGCCGCCTCAACTAGACGTACAGTTGATGCAACAACTGGAACTGGTCTACCAAATTGCATTGTCTTCACCGAGCCAACCTGGTTTCAAATTCCTCAATCATCTCTTACATTATTCCGCTCCTGAAGAATTTGTGATCTATGCTCTGACGAATTTGAACTGAAGAATTTCATCACGCTGCCTTTCATTTCCTCATTTCATATTCCTCATGCTTGTATGACTGTATGATTGTATGTTCTTCACTCTTACGTATCCTGATTGCATGTACTCTTATTCTATGATGACTTAGTTTCCCTTGCGTTCTATTTCTTCACTCTGATCTTCGTCAAATTCTTGAGATTTTGACGAATTTATAAAAATCTCCCATCCCCCCCCCTTCTGGGAGATAACCTGCACTTTCAATTGGTATTAGAGCAAGTTACTCCCTTGTTCTGTGTGATTTTGGTTTAACCACCGGGAGTTTTAGTTATGTCAACCGCAGGTATGATCAAGGTTTCTGCCATGTGCCCCATGTTCGATGGCACAGACTATCCTTACTGGAAGAACAAGATGCACATGCATCTTGAGGCAATTGCCAACGATCTCTGGTTTGCCATTGAGAACGACGTTTCCCACTGTTGTGCCTAGCATCAATGTTACTGATGTGAAGAGATTCAAGCAACTCGACTCTCAAGCAAAGAACATCTTATGTGAACATCTCAACAAATTAAGGGCAGTATGGCAGAGTGAGTGCACTGGAAACGTCAAAGCTGATCTGGGACAGGCTCTCCAAGGTCAATGAGGGAGTTTCCACTCAACGTGACTCTCGAGTTGATGTGCTTCGCAATCTCTTCAACCTCTTCAAGAGGCTTGAGAATGAAAATGTTCAACAAACTTTTGATCGCCTCACTAATATCTCCAATGAGCTACATGCTCTGGGCGCTTTTGACATCACTGACCACGAGGTGGTGAAGAAACTGCTGAGATCTCTTGACAGCTCCTTTGACACCCTTGCACTGATGATTCAAGAGCGTCCTGATTACAAGTCACTTGATCCCGCTGATATTTTTGAGAGGCTCAATACTCATGAATTTCAACAAGTTGAGAAGAGGGATATGCATGGTCCTAGCTATGGATGACCTCGCGCTCTGAAGGCAAAGGCTAAAGCGAAGGAAATTTCTTCATCTGAAGAAGAAGAAGTGTCAGAATGCGGTACTGATGATGCTGAGGAAATTGGCAGAGAACTGGCTATGCTCGTGAGGAAGTTCTAGAAGTTCTCCAAAAGGGGCCGCTTTGGAAAGTCTTCAAAGTACGATTCAAAGAACACTGAAGCTTCTGCTCGAGACTACGGCAAAAGAACTTGCCACAGATGCAAGAAGCTAGGCCATTACATCACCAATTGCCCCCTCTGGAAAAAGGGCACAAAGAAGAAAAAGTCTAGCAAGGATGACGATTTTGATGAAAAAAAGAAGAAGTCGTCAAAGTCTTCATCGAAGTCCTCATCAAATAAGAAAAGCACCTCCGACAAAGCTCATGCCTTCATTAGAAAGGAAATGGATTCTAAGGAAGAATCTGAAGAAGCTGAGGAATCCGAGGAGGAATCTGACTCCGGGTTGCAAGTTTGGCTCTCGCAAATAAGCTCGTCAGCAAGTCTATCTTCGATCATGAAGAAAAAGGTGACTCTGCCAACTCTGAAGACTATGCTGATGACTACGCTCCCACCTACTACGCAGGGTCCTTATGGAGCACGGGAGGGGGCTGGATGCCTGATGCATGGAGATCCACGGCGTCGACGGGCGCCCTGCGGCCAACGCTCCCCTGGTGAACACGGGAGGACAACGATGGTGTTGGTGGGCTGGGCCTGGTGCTGTGCACTTGGGCCCAAGTGCACAGTGCCAGGCTTTTCCCCTTTTTTTCTTTTTTCTTTTCTATTTTACCTTTTATTTCCTTTTTCTTTTCATTTTTCTTTTATATATTTTAGTTTTATAAAATATATTTCTTGCACCTAATTTAGTATTTCAATTTAGGTCACTACGACAAAAAGGTTGGCACTCCAAATATTAGTTTATATTTTTATAACTTTATAAAAGGCATTTAATTAATTGTTTTCGCTGTTGTTTTATTTATTTTAGAGCATTTAAACATTTTATAAAAATGTGGTTTCTCCACCATTACTACTTATGATTTATTTTTCACATTTTCACATTTTTCACATTTTAGTTTTAATGTTTGAAAACTTTTACCGTTTGACATTATTTTAAATTTGAATTTTGAATCAGTTTTGAATCGACATGAGTTTAACAACAGTAACCAAGGTGACATGGCATCATTAGTAGAGGGTTACTGTAACTTAATTATCTGGGTGTCACATTAAGGGACTAATGTGTTTCTGAGTGTACACATGTGTTATAGTCCCTAAAGATTTGGTTTAACCCATGAAAGACGACCCCTACAAATGTATTTCTTCAAGTGAAGAAATTGGCACGGCCTTTGAAGAAATTGATATGAAGACTTTGACGCTTGATGACTTTGTTTTCATAGTTTCTTTCTTCTTATTTCTGAGTGTTCACATTTTCAAAGTAATGCTCAAACCTATACATACACAAGCGGCTTCGAGTTAAGCCTTTGGAAACCTCCAGAACAGCTGACGACTTTGCTAGCGACAGTGACGAAGTTCATCTGGTAACTGACGAAATTGGTTACGCTGAGGAGTTAGGATTTCGTCAATGCGATCTGCCTATTGTGATGAAATTGAGTGCCCCAAAGAAATTGAGAGTTCATTTTTTCAACCGTTGCTGCACCGCGTGCCAGCTGTCGAGTGGATCCTTATCCTGACAACGGTCATGTCTGGAAAGGGCATTGATGACAATTATGTCGGGTTGCCCCTGGCTATAAATAGCCGCCCCCACAACCACTTGTTGGTTGGCTGCTCTAGAGAGAACTTGACACATGTCATTTGAGAGCAATCCTTCCTCTAATGGCTTTAAGAGAAACCTAAGTGAGAAAAACCCAACCAGAGCCAAAGTGATTGAGAACCACTGAAGATATTGATTTCTGTGATGTGATGCCTGTTACCTTTGAAGACTGTCATTCTTTTAGACGGTTAGGTGTCACGTTCTGAGCACCCAAGAGTAATTATGGTGTGCCGGTGAACAAGTCTGTGAAGGTTTTGGAAATCTACCTTGAAGACTTACCACGAGTTATTGGGTGAGGTCTAAGTGACCTTGGCTCAAGAGGAATACAGTGAGGACTAAGTGTCCTCTAAGTTCGTCTTAGCCGCCTCAACCAGGCTTACAGTTGATACAACAACTGGAACTGGTCCACCAAATCACCATGCCTTCACCGATCCTACCTGGTTTCAAATTCCTCACCCTTACTTTACGTATTTCCGCTGCTGGAGAATTTATGATCTATCCTCTAAAGAATTTGAACTGGAGACTTTCATCATGTTGTTCTTTATTTCTTCAGTTCATCCTCCTCATGCTTGTATGCGTGTATGATTACATGTTCTTCATCTGTATGTATCTTGTATGCATGATTTCTGTTTCTGTGATGACTTAGTTCCCTCACGTTTCTATTTCTTCACTCTGATCTTCGTCAAATTCATCAAATTTTGATGAATTTCCAAAAATCTTCCATTCACCCCCCTCGCCCCCTCTGGGAGTAAACCTGTGCTTTCACTTTTTCACATTAATTTCGGTTGTATACCATAGCTAGCTAAGTTGAATTTAATCCTGACTTTCATTTTAGCCAAAGGTTCTAAGTGTCATGCATGTGTGCAAGCTAAGTAGCCTCACAAACCTCACAAGGCTGCCGAGGAGAGACACTTGGCACCATTAAAACTCATACATTCTGATATCTGTGATATGGATGATGTGTTGACTAAAGAAAAAGAAAAACCCCTTCTACAATTGATTGATTTCCTTATGTTTAAGTCAACTATTACCAACTTTTGGATCTTAGCATGCTGAAAATTGAACCAACAAGTTGAATCCTTATTTTTCATTTGGTTTAGTGTTTATGCCCGAAGTGGTGAAAGAAACATGGTTTGAGACCACCCCAACCCCTCCAAAGCAAAAGGATTCGCATGGCAAATTGAACGTCCGAGATGACAAATTATGTAGTCGTGATCGGAGATGACAATTTCATTTAGCAAGCATGGCAAATTGTTGACATGTTCAATTTTGTGCCAGGAGATAAATTATATTGTTCATAATTTGACATAAAAACATTCGACTTGACATGGTTTAAAATCTGACATCGGGTTTTTAACATTACCGAAACAAAAAAAAGGGGAAATTAAATTGGTATGTCCAATTTTTGTTCTTACCCATTATTTTTAATATAGATTGCGAAAAGGCTAAAGGTCGTATTTTAAGCATCATAGGTCCTCATGAGAAAGAAAGAAAGAAAGGCTCGCAAGAGTTTAGGATATTTTGCCTCCCGTCGATGCCGCCGCCGAGTTGCATCATCTCCTTTGTGCTTAGGGCTATGGAGGCGCAGTGGATCCCGTCCATTGCCGGCGAGAGGGCTCATGCTTCATTTTTAGGTGTTTTTAGTTTGTTTACGGTTTGTGTCCTACTCGATAAGGTGGGGCGGCGGTGGCTCCCTGGAAATTGAATAAGATTCTCTCTATCTAGCCCCCATTCCGGTAGGGCGTCTCGCGTCATCGGGGGCGTGTGGAGGTGTTTCTTCAATCGATCTCATGGGATTCAGTCGGTTTTTGTCTTTGGTGGAACTGTGTGGATCTAGTCTTTGTTTGTCTATATTCATGTGTCTATAAGTTGGATCCTTCCGATTTACGCTTACTTGTTGAAAGTGCATGTAGTCCAATGTGTGGTTTTGATAATTAATGACAACCTTTATGGAATAGCATTTGCATTGAGATAAATATTTGAGTGGAACTTGCATAGGCAATGCATCAAGAATATTGGATGGATTGAAGAATGAAATCTATCAACACAAATATATGCATGGGGACTTGGTAATTAATGAGTTACGCTTCTAGGAGGACAAATGGCTGGGAAACACCACCCTCTAGGAACAGTATCCAACCTTGTACTGCATTGTTTGCGATAAGAATAATCTTCTTGCGCAAGTGATCAGTTCTTTCCCGCTGGATATATCTTTTAGGTGCTACTGTCATGACAACATCTTCTATCTTGTTTGGATTCGATTAACCTAACACAATGACTGGGACACCTGATGTGTTTCACTATAATCTATCTACAACTAGGCCTTCATAGTTGACCCTATATATCGTGTGCTTTCACACTCCGAGATTCAATGACAATAAAAAAAATATGGGAAGCAAGTATACCACTAAAGTGAAGATTTTATGCTATCTGAGCGGAGGTGTTGTGCTGAAAAACAACAACCTCACTGGCCGCAACTAGCAAGAAAGTAAAAGGTGTAACTTTTGCGATCATGATGGTGCAATTAAACACCTCTTCTTTCAATGCAAGTGCAAGCGTTCTATGTGTCCAGTCATCCAAATAGCATCAAATTTGTATCCACCCACAAGTTCTGCCAATATATATGGTCGCTGGCTAGACAAAATATCTAGAAACAATTAGTATGATAATAAGGTTGGAAGTCCCTTTGACTATGTACAGATGATTTTGATTTTAATGATAAATCTCCTTCCATCATGTAGGTTATAAACCGATGTGTGCATTGGTCACGTATGTGGCCAACCATTGTTCACGATGGTGTGTATATTGTTGGAGCAGGGTTTTTTTCAGAATGAAGACGCCAGAGGCGTTCGGCTTTAAATTAATAAAGCCCACATCAGGCAGCTGATAACCAACAAGTATAGGGGATCAATTGTAGCCTCTTTCGATAAGTAAGAGTGTCGAACCCAACGAGGAGCTAAAGGTAGAACAAATATTCCCTCAAGTTCTATCGACCACCGATACAACTCTACGCACGCTTAACGTTTGCTTTACCTAGAACAAGTATGAAACTACAAGTACTTTGTAGGTGTTTTTGGATAGGTTTGCAAGATAATAAAGAGCACGTAAATAAAAAGTTAGAGGCTGTTTGGATAAAGAAGCAATAAAGTTAGTATAGCAAGTGTGGAAAAGTGGTGGTAGGAGTTGTGAAATTGTCCCTAAGCAATTGACTACTTTATTAGACCGATAGCAAGTTTTATGTGGGAGAGGCCATTGTTAGCATGTCATCCCTGACTTGGAATTCTATGCACTTATGATTGGAACTATTAGCAAGCATCCGCAACTACTAACGTTCATTAAGGTAAAACCCAACCATAGCATTAAGATATATTGGCCCCCCTTCAATCCCATATGCATCAATTTCTATGCTAGGTTGAAGCTTCTCTCACTCTTGCCCTCAAATACATAGTCCTATCAACATACAACTAACCCTATGGTGTGATCCACACGCGCGCTCATATGATGGGTACCAAAAGACAACAAGATAACCACAAGCAAATTAAATCAATCATAGCAATTCATCAACCACCGATAGGACAACGAAAATCTACTCAGACATCATAGGATGGGAACACATCATTGGATAATAATATGAAGCATAGAGCACCATGTTCAAGTAGAGGGTACAACGGGTTGCGGGAGAGTGGACCACCGTAGATAGAGGGGGGAAGGTGATGGAGATGTTGGTGAAGATGGCGTAGGTGTTGGTGAAGATCGCGGTGATGCTGATGGCCCCGACGGTGTTCCGGCGCCACCGGAAGCGAGGGGGAGAGAGCCCCCCTCCTTATTCTTCTTCCTTCACCTTATCCCAAGATGGGAGAATGGTTTCCCCTCTGGTCCATGGTCTCCATGGCGTGGGAGGGGCGAGACCCCTTCGAGATTGGATCTGTCTCTCCATCTCTCTATGTTTCTGCGTTCTGGGATTATGCCCTTTCACCGTTTCTTATATATCCGGAGATTCGTAACTCCGATTGGATTGAAACCTTCTCCTCGATTTTTTCCCGAAAATTAGCTTTCTTGCGGCCAAAGAAGAGCAGTAACCGCCTTACGGGGGGGGGCCCACGAGGGTCAGGAGCGCACCTAGGGGGGCGCCCCTGCCTTGTGGCCCCCTTCGGGCACCGTCTCGCGTTGATTTTCTTCCCATATTTCACATATATTCCAAAAATATTCTCCGTCCGTTTTTATCTCGTTTGGACTCCGTTTGATATGGATTTTCTGCGAAACAAAAAACATGCAATAAATAGGAACTGGCACTGGGCACTGGATCAATAAATTAGTCCCAAAAAATAGTATAAAAAGTTACCAAAAGTATATGAAAGTTGTATAATATTGGCATGGAACAATCAAAAATTATAGATACGACGGAGACGTATCAGCATCCCCAAGCTTAATTCCTGCTCGTCCTCTAGTAGGTAAATGATAAGAAAGATAATTTTTGACGTGGAATGCTACCTAGCATAATTTTGATCATGTAATCTAATCATGGCATGAATATTAAGACACGAGTGATTCAAAGCAATAGTCTATCATTTGACATTAAGACAATAATACTTCAAGCATACTAACCAAGCAATTATGTCTTATCAAAATAACATAGCCAAAGAAAGCTCATCCCTACAAAATCATATAGTCTGGCTATGCTCCATCTTCACCACACAAAGCATTCAAATCATGCACAACCCCGATGACAAGCTGAGCAATTGGTTCATACTTTTAACGCGCTTCAGCCTTTTCAACCCTCACGCAATACATGAGCGCAAGCCATGGACATAGCACTATGGGTGGAATAGAATATGATGATGGAGGTTTGTGTGAAGAAGACAAAAAAGGAGAAAGTCTCACATCGACGCGGCTAATCAACGGGCTATGGAGATGCCCATCAATTGATGTCAATGTGAGGAGTAGGGATTGCCATGCAACGGATGCACTAGAGCTATAAGTGTATGTCAAACTGAAACTAAGTGGGTGTGCATCCAACTTGCTTGATCATGAAGACCTCGGGCATTTGAGAAATCCCATCATCGGAATATACAAGCCAAGTTCTATAGTGAAAATTCCCACTAGTATATGAAAGTGATAACTCAAGAGACTCTCTATATGAAGAACATGGTGCTACTCTGAAGCACAAGTGTGGTAAAAGGATAGTAACATTGCCCCTTTTTTGTGGGCTTCTTTGGTCCCCCTTTTTTATTTAGGCTTCTTTGGCCTCTATTTTTTTTCTTTTTTTTCATGGGGAAATGCTCTAATAATGAAGGTCATCTCACTTTTATTTACTTACAACTCAATATTACAACTCGATACTAGAACAAAGATATGACTCCATATGAATGCCTCCGGCGGTGTACCGGGATGTGCAATGATCTAGTGTAGCAATGCCATCAAAAAACGGACAAGCGATGAAAACATCATGTGTAGCAACCCGACCTCAAATGGTCAAGTCTCTGTGCTTCAGTGTCATCCCTGGATCGGTAATGCTGACACACACGGTACTTGAAGGATTTATAATAGAGTAGCAATCACACACTTATTACATCGAATGTCTCAAAAGAGAACTTATTACAATAATATGGCTTAAGGCCATCTAATACGATAACAACGGAAGGCTTGGAAGATAAAGTGAGTCCATCAACTCCAACGGCATAGCTGAGCTGCACGACAACGACATAACGAACCTTACTCCTCGTCTGAAAAGTCTGCAACATAATACGTTGCATCCCGAAAACGGGTCAACACATGGAATATGCTGGCAATATAACACAGTAGAGCAAGAACATAATAATGCTATCACTAGATGCATATTTGGCTGGTGGAAAGCTCTATGGTTATAGTTTTTGCGAAAAGCCAATTTTTCCCTACAACAAATGAATAGATTTTAATTTAACTATCATGGTGGTTGAAACATCATTGAGAAGGTTCCTCCAACTCAATCCCAATTAAAGTAATTAACAACCCAACAATATTAATTAAGAGTGATGAGATACTTAAGATACTCCAAGTACTAGATACTCAAGATTGTCCATAACCGGGGACACGGCTAACCATGATTAGATTGTACACTCTGCAGAGGTTTGCGCACTTTTCCCCACAAGACTCGATCGCCTCCGTTAGATTTCTCGCACTTCATGATGTTTGAGAAAAAGATGACCGAGACACAGTTTTTCACAAACATTAACTCTCTACTCCGGGCGGACCATACCAAACTTACAACCCTCTACCTGCCAATCCATCTCTTCAAGAGCTTCACGTAACTTACTCAACTATGCTAGAGCCCATAATAGCTTGTGGCTGCACACGGAAGTTTCTAGCATGAATAATCTCAGTTCCCTTTGAGCCTGGGTGGCGGTCCATAGGAAAATCACACGGAACCCTGGGATTTCCAAAAAATACAGGCAACACTGGGTGCTCCAGGTGCCTCAATCCACCCAGATGTGCATTTAAGTTGCCACCTTAAGTTGAACTATTAATTAACAATCTCACATCTGTCATGGATTTCACTCAAACCCAAACCACGTCTACAAGCATAGCATATCAATATAAGCAACACGTAGAAGTAACTCCCAAGGGTTTGATATAATAGGGCAATAGGTTCTACCTCAAAAACTACTTCCCAACCCACAAGTTAATGACATCTATTCATGCAATGTTTGAGGATTGATTCTAATGCATAAAAACAGGGTATGGAAAGAGTATGATCAATGTGTTACTTGCCTTGCTGACGATCCGTGAAACCTAGGGACTCGTAGTAGCATGCTTCGCACTCCGGGAATTCTATCGCAATCAAACAATAGCATACATAAGCAACAAGAAGAGATGCACATGCAAAACTCAAATAAGAGAGATTGACCAGAAAGTTCAACTTAAGAACTCCGGTTTGCAAAAAGAAACAAATCGAACGGAGCAACGAAACTCAAACGGCAAAAGAAACAAGATCCGTTTACTAATCTGAACTAAAGTCAAATTTTACAATACCAAAATCTTGTTTAAGTTGATTAAACAGAAGGAGGGTCTCGAGACGAAGATCTAGGTGCTTGAATCGCCTGATTCCGATAAACGAGCGAAAAGATAAACTGAAACGAAAATCGCGATCGAGAATAATCGTGGAAAAATCTGATAAAAAGAAAACTAATGAACAGACTAACGAACGAGCGTTTGTTATCTGTAACTAACGGGCAAAAACCATTCGTTAAACCGAACGTACGGATGAACGTCCGCTATGTAGCAGAACCGAGAAAAACCGGCGAACCGATCTAAAAAAACGAACTAGGGTTTTAAAAAAACCGAATCGGTTTTAAAAAAAACTGGCGGCGGCGGATCGGCGCGTTAGCTCTCCTTCGAGGCAGCTCCGGCGAGGCGGGGCTTGGGCAGTGGGGTGGCTCAGCGGCGCGGGGCAGCTGCAGCGCGGGCGGCGGCAGGCGGTGGCGTGGGCTGCGGCGGCGGGGCTGGCGAGGGCTGCGGCGGCGGCGACTTGGGGCTCCAGGGGGGCCCCGGGTGGGTTTTTAAAGGGGGGGGCGAGGCGGCGGCTCCGACTTGGGGAGGGGGTCGCGGCGACGGCGGCGGCTCGGACTCTTCCGAGTCCGGCGGCGGCATGGGACGGGGAAGGCGGTGGCGTGGGGTTGGGCCGGCCTGGCTCGGCTGGGCTTCAGCCCGGTCGGGCGCTGGAAGTTTTTTTTTAAAATAATTTCGTCGAACAGAAAATAAATCCTAGAAAATAAAATAAAAATCTAAAATGCCAAAATAAATTTTCACCGTCTAAATAAAATATTTAGAACGAGATGAACATTTTTTGGCCCTAAAATGCAATTTTGAAAACGTGCAATTTTTCTAATGCAAATAAAATCCAAATAAAATCAAATAAAATCAAATAAATAATTAAAATAAAAAATCCTCGTTTCATTATTTGATAAAAATCAAATATGAAAACCGGGAAATCCCCAACTCTCTTCGAGGGTCCTTGAGTTGCTTAGGATCTCGAGGATTGCAGAATGAAAATGCAATAAAATATGACATGCATGAATGACCTATGTATAACATTCCAAATTGAAAATTTGGGATGTTACAAACCTACCCCCTTAAGATGAATCTCGCCCTCGAGATTCGGGTTGGCTAGGAAATAGGTGTGGGTGGTCTTTGCGAAGATCATCCTCTCGTTCCCAGGTGGCTTCATCCTCGGTATGGTGGCTCCACTGAACTTTGCAAAACTTGATATCCTTGCTGCGGGTGACTCGGCTGGCAAACTCAAGAATCTTAACTGGCTTTTCCTCATAAGTCAAATCACTGTCCAACTGAATCACCTCCAAGGGTACTGTATCTCTTAACTGTATATCAGCCATCTAAGCATGACACTTCTTCAACTGCAAAACATGGAACACATCATGTACTCCTGACAGTCCTTCAGGTAACTCCAACTTGTAGGCAACTTCTCCCATACGTTCCAAAATACGCTGTGGCGACCCGACCCGAATGGATCAAGTGCTCTGTGCTGAGGTGTCATCCCTGGATCAGTAATGCTGACACCACACAGTACATCGAAGGATTTATAGCAGAGTGGCAATCACACACTTATTACATCGTTGTCTCAAAGAGAACTTATTACAATAAACATGGCTTAAGGCCATCTAGTGTCGATAACAGCGGAAGACTCGGAAGATAAATGGGTCCATCAACTCCAACGGCATCACCGAGTATAGAACCACGACCTAAAAGCACCTCAATCGTCATCTGAAAAGTCTGCAACATTAACGTTGCAGCCCGAAAACGGGTCAGCACATGGAATATGCTGGCAATGTAACACATAGAGAGTAATGGAATGAAACAGCTATACTATATGCATATATGGCTGGTGGAAAGCTCTATGGTTACAGTTTTGCGTAAAGCCAGTTTTTCCCTACTGCAAAGGAATAAGTTTATTTTAACTATCATGGTGGTTGTTAAACATTGAGAATGGTTGACAGCATTCTCAATCCCAATTAAAAATAATTAAAACCCAACAACATTAATTAGAAGTAACATGTTGAGATTCACATGATATTCAAGTACTAGATACTCAAGATGTCCATAATCGGGGACACGGCTAATCATGATTAGTTTATACACTCTGCAGAGGTTTGCATACTTTTCCCCACAAGACTCGATCGCCTCCGTTTGGTTTCTCGCACTACATGGTGTTTGAGAAGACGGATGACCGAGACACAGTCTTTCAGAAGCGCTAGCACCTTACGATGGATAGACCGGTACACCTACTTTCCCCTACATCTGCTAGTCTACCCTGTTAAGAGTTCGCACGACTTAGTCAACTATGCCAGAGCCCATAATGGCTTGTGGCTGCACACGGAAGTTTCTAGCATGAAAGATCTTATGATCCCTTTGAGCCTGGGTGGCGGTCCAAAAAAACAGGCAAGTCTTGATAGACATCAGGTGCCTCAATCCACCCAGATGTGTGTTTAAGTTGCCACCTTAGATAAACCATTAAAATTATCAACTCACATCTGTCATGGATATTACTCACCCAATCCACGTCTACTAGCATAGCATGGCATAATGAGCAAACGTAGAAGTAACTCCCAAAGGTTTCATAGTAAACAGGTAATAGGTACTACCTCATCTACTTCCCATCCCACAATTTAATTAGATCCTAATCATGCAATGTGAGAGGATTGATCTAATGCAATAAAACATGGGTTGTAGAAAAGGTATGATCAAAGTGTTACTTGCCTTGCTGATGATCCGCGAGGCCTAGGGTTTCGAAGTAACAGGCGGCGCAATCCGGGTGATCTATCGCAGACAAACAACAAGCACACAATAAGTACTCATCTAATGCACAGGTAAAACTCGAACAAGAGAATGAACCAGAAAGTTCAACTTAAGAACTCCGGTTGCAAAGAAAGAACGAACCGAACAGACGACGGAAAAACAAACGGCGGAAGAAAACAACTCGGTTCTAGCAAGTTGAAACTAGGTCAAATTTTACCGGGGCAAAAACTTGTTCAAGTTGATTAGACGGAACGGCGGTTTCAAAATGAAACTCCAGGCGCTTGAATCACCTGATTCCGATAAACGAGCGAGAAGAAAGACTAGAACGAAGATCGGATCTGAGATCACGATCGCGGAATAAATCCGACGAAAAGAAAGAGACGAACGGTTAAACGAACGGACGTTCGTTAACCTAGAAGAATCTGGTGATCACGTTCATTAGGACGAACGGTCCGGCGAACGGTCCAAAGGCAACTAAATCAGAAAAGAAAACGAATCCGATCTAGGGTTTCGGAAGAAAACCGAAACGAAAAACCGATCTAGAAAACGAATCAGAAGAGAAGAAAAGAATCGGAACGATTACGGAACGATTTTTCTAGAGAAAAACCGAACCGAGGCGAGGAAAGAGAGAGGCGCGGCTACCTCGAAGAGGCTTCGGCGAGGGGCTCCGGCGGCGGCGGGGCAAGGTGGCGGCGTGGGCAAGGTGCGGCGGCGGCGTGGGTAAGGTGCGGCGGCGCGGGTGTGGGGTGGCGCGGCGGCGGTGTAGGGCGCGGGGTGGGGTGCGGTGGAGGGCTTGGGGGTTTGATTTGATGGGTTTAGAGGGGGGGGTGTTGGGGTATTTATATTGGGGAGGGGAGAGGAGACTTGGGGTAGGGGACAAGAAATAGAATAGGAAAAAGAGTCCTAAAAGAAAAAGGAAAACGGAACAAAGGAAAGGGCTAGCCTAGAATCCTAAAAGGATTCGGCTAAGAAGCAAGAGGCGAGGCGGCGGCGTGCACACCTGCGCCTGGCGCACGCACGCGGCTGGGGCGGCCGGCTGGCTGGGCCTTTGGCCCGGCTGGCCTGCTCTCCTTTTTTTTAAACGGTTCCGCGCGCAGAAAAAAAACAAAAAGATAACTAAACGAACTCCAAAATTCCTAAAGTAAATTTTCCGCGACTCCTAAAAATGAGTCGAACAAAATGAACTTTTCTCCGGGCCTAAAATGCAATTTTTGAAAAGACGCATTTTTCCCTATCCAAATAAAATGCAAATAAAACTCCGGCAAAACCAAAATTTGATCTATTTATTAAATCTTCATTTTTCCTAAATTTGGGAAAGTCATATTATTCCCTCTCTCATATATTTTGACACCGGAAAAATTATTGAAGATGAAATAAATAAATCAAATGATCCTCTTTTCCAAATTCGAGAAAACTCTCAAATATGAAAATAACGAAATCTCCAACTCTCCCCGAGGGTCCTTGAGTTGCGTGAAATTTCTAGGATCAACCAAAATGCAAGAAATATGATATGCATGATGATCTAGTGTATAACATACCAAATTGAAAATTTGGGATGTTACAAACCTACCCCCCTTAAGATGAATCTCGCCCTCGAGATTCGGGTTGGCTAGAAAATAGGTGAGGGTGGTCTTTGAGCAAATCTTCTTCTCTCTCCCAGGTGGCTTCATCCTCTGAGTGGTGGTTCCACTGAACTTTGCAAAACTTGATAACCTTGCTGCGGGTAACTCTGCTGGCAACTCGAGAATCTTGACTGGCTTCTCCTCATACGTTAAGTCGTCCTTCAACTGAATCGCTTCGAATGGCACTGTATCTCTTAGTGGTACCTCCGCCATCTCGGCGTGACATTTCTTCAGATGAGAAACATGGAATACATCATGAACTCCTGACAGTCCCTCTGGTAATTCCAACTTCTAAGCGACTTCTCCCATACGTTGCAAGATCTTATACGGTCCAACGAAACGCGGTGCTAACTTTCCCTTAACTCCAAAGCGCTTAACTCCTCGAAGTGGGGATACTCGGAGATAAACTCTGTCTCCGGTTTCGTAAACTGTCTCCTTGCGTTTAGAGTCTGCGTAGCTCTTCTGTCTGGACTGGGCTACCTTGAGCCTATCGCGAATCAACTTAACTTTCCGTTCAGACTCCTTAATCAAATCTGGTCCAAAGAATTGACGGTCTCCAACTTCGTCCCATGACAACGGTGTCCTGCACCTCCTTCCGTATAAAGCTTCGAAAGGTGCCATCTTCAAACTGGTTTGATAGCTATTGTTGTAGGAAAACTCTGCATATGGCAAGTTATCGTCCCAACTAGATCCATAATCTAGTGCACAAGCTCTCAGCATATCCTCCAAAATTTGATTGACTCTCTCAGTCTGTCCATCTGTCTGCGGATGAAAAGCTGTGCTGAACTCTAGTCTGGTTCCTAAAGTTTCATGCAACTGCTTCCAAAACTTTGAGGTAAATTGGGTTCCTCTGTCTGATACGATACTCCTCGGAACTCCATGCAAACAAATGATGCTAGTCATGTATATCCTCGCCAACTTAGCACTGGTGTAAGTGGTCTTAACTGGAATAAAATGTGCAACCTTCGTCAAACGATCAACTACTACCCATATCGAGTCGTAGCCTGCTTTTGTCCTGGGTAGTCCTGTGATAAAATCCATGCCTATCTTATCCCACTTCCATTCGGGTATCGGCAATGGCTGTATCAATCCTGCTGGCTTCTGATGCTCTGCCTTTACTCTCTGACATACGTCACAAACTGCTACATATGCTGCAATATCCTTCTTCATTCCGGTCCACCAGAATGTTTCCTTCAAATCCAAATACATCTTGGTATTCCCTGGGTGAATCGAATACAGTGAATCATGTGCCTCTTGCAAAATCAACTTCCTGATCTCCGGGTCATTGGGCACATAAACACGGTCCTCAAACCATAGGGTATCGTGCTCATCCTCACGAAATCCCTTTGCTTTTCCTTCGCTCAATTTCTCTTTTATAGCAGCAATCTCCTTGTCAGATTTCTGAGCTTCCCTGACCTTATCCATCAATGTTGACTGAACCTCTAATGTTGCTACATAGCCTCCCGGAACTATTTCCAAACATAGCTCACGAAGGTTTTCTGCTAACTCCTTTGGTACTTCCCCCATCATTAGAGTATTGACATGGCTCTTACGGCTCAATGCGTCAGCTACTACATTAGCTTTTCCGGGATGGTAATGCAATCTCATGTCATAATCCTTGATGAGCTCCAACCATCTCCTTTGTCTGAGGTTCAACTCCTTTTGCGTGAAAATGTACTTTAAACTCTTGTGATCCGTGTACACCTCACAATGATTTCCAATGAGGAAATGTCTCCACGTCTTCAATGCATGCACTACGGCTGCTAACTCCAAATCATGCATGGCATAATTCAACTCATGAGGCTTCAGTTGCCGTGAAGCATACGAAACAACTCTCCCTTCCTGCATAAGCACTGCTCCAAGTCCTCGACGTGAAGCGTCGCAATACACCTCATAATCCTTGGTCTGATCTGGCAAAATCAATACTGGTGAGGTAACCAAGCGTTTCTTCAACTCCTGGAAACTAGCCTCACACTCCTCAGTCCATTCGAACTTAGTATCCTTCTTCAACAATTCAGTCATAGGCTTTGCAATCTTTGAGAAATTCTCAATAAATCTTCGGTAGTATCCTGCAAGTCCAAGAAAACTCCGGATCTCTCCAACTGTTGTTGGTGCTTCCCATTCGGTTACTGTCTCAACCTTAGTGGGGTCAACTGCTATACCTTCTCCAGATATAACGTGTCCGAGGAATCCAACTTCCTTCAACCAAAACTCACATTTGCTGAATTTGGCGTATAATTGATGTTCCCTTAGTTTCTCAAAAACCAAACGCAAATGTTCCTTATGCTCCTCTTCATCCTTTGAATAAACCAGAATGTCATCAATGAACACTACGACGAACTTATCCAAAAACTCCATAAACACTTTGTTCATCAGGTTCATAAAATAGGCAGGTGCGTTAGTCAATCCAAATGACATAACGGTATACTCATACAGTCCATATCTCGTGGTGAATGCTGTCTTAGGTATGTCCTGCTCTCGAATCTTCAACTGATGGTACCCTGATCGCAAATCGATCTTGGAAAACACTTTAGCTCCTTACAAACGATCAAACAGATCATTGATCATTGGCAGTGGGTACTTGTTCTTGATGGTTACTTCATTCAATCCCCGATAATCTACAACCATCCTTAATGATCCATCCTTCTTTTCCACTAGAAGTACGGGTGATCCCCAAGGCGAAGAACTTGGGCGAATGTAACCTTTATCCAATAACTCCTTAATCTGATTTTTAATTTCCACCAAATCCTTTGCTGGCATCCGGTACGGTCGCTTCGATATTGGGCCAGTACCTGGCAATAACTCAATCAAAAACTCAATGTCTCTATCCGGTGGCATGCCTGGTAATTCCTCAGGAAATACATCAGGAAAATCCTTTACCACTGGTACTTCCTCTTGCACAACTCCTGTTAGGCAGTTTACTTGTGTCCTGTTTGGCACATGCTGGGATACATACTTGATCCTTCTTCCTTCTGGTGTGGTAAGCAAAATTGACTTACTAGCACACTCAATATTCCCTTCATACTTTGATAACCAATCCATGCCTAATATCACATCCAATCCTTGAGATTCCAATACTATTAGGTCTGACGGAAACACATAGTTACCAATCCTTATTGGTAACCGATCACACCATCGTCTAGCCATAAACTCCGCTCCTAGTGAGCTTACTAACATGGGTGACCTAAGGGCTTGGGTTGGCAGGTTATATTTATCCACGAATCCCCTTGATATGTATGAATGCGATGCACCAGTGTCAAAAAGAACAAGTGCGGTAAATGACTTAACCAAAAACTTACCGATTACTGCATCGGGTTGATCTTCAACCTCCTCCACATTAACGTGGTTCACCTGTCCCCTATTGAAAGGGTTCGGCTTCTTCCCAGAGCTTCCATTGCCATTTCCATTCTGGCCTTCAGGACATTCATTGGCATAATGTCCGGTCTTGGAACACTTGAAACAGGTGACTTGACTTAGGTCTCTCTTGGTTGGGGTTGATGGGATGGTACGGTTCTGGCCGTTGCTTCCTCCATTCCCATTACCATTCTTGTGGCCATTATGGTTGTGCGAGCTACCTCCTCCATGGGTGTGCTAAAACTGAAATCCCGGTTTAGGGGTAAAGCGGGGCTTCTGCTGGGCTCCAGAGTTATACTTCCCCTGTCCATACTTCCTCTTACAGTTCTCAATCTGCTGTTGCTTCCCTTCAATCATGATGGCACGATCTACCAACTCCTGGTAGTTGTTGAAACTTGCTACCATCAACTGCATGCTTAGCTCATCGTTCAATCCTTCCAGAAACTTCTCCTGTTTAGCTGCATCCGTAGCAACGTCATCTGGGGCATAATGTGCTAACTTGCTGAAATCGTCAACATACTGGCCAACTGTCCTTCCTCCTTGGCGTAAGTTGCGAAACTCATGCTTCTTTATGGCCATAGCTCCTGCTGAAACATGGGCAGTGCGGAAAGCTTGCTGAAACTGATCCCATGTGACAGTGTCAACTGGGTAAGTGGCTGTGAAATTCTCCCACCATGCTGCTGCGGGTCCGTCAAGCTGATGTGCGGCAAACTTCACTTTCTCACCATCCGTGCATCCTGCAGTGGTCAACTCCCTTCCTATCTTGCGGAGCCAATCGTCTGCTACTATCGGCTCGGTGCTACTAGAAAACACCGGCGGATTTAGCCTAAGGAAACGGGCTAAGTGGTCAATAGGTGGTGGTGGTGGTGGTGGGTTGTTGTTGTTGTTCTGCTGGTTCTGGACTAACATCTGCATCAATTGATTCTGCTGCTGGATCAACTGAGTGAGCTCCGGTGGGAATCCATTGTCACGTCTCAGAGGCATCTGAGGGTTTAGAAAAGACGAGAATTAAGAATAGAGGGGGTCTAAAGGGAAAACACTACCCATATGCACATGAGGCAAAAGCACACAATTCACTTAATCAATCAAACAAGGGCTTACAATCGGTCTAAAACTATCGCAAAAGTGCTCGAACTATAAGGTTTACATGGGGGAAATACTACTACTATCTGGTGGTCATCTAGAAATTTGAACCGGTGGAAGACTCCATGATATCTGCTCCAGCTTCGTCTTCAAAGTCGGGTTCACTTGGATCCGAATCGGTGTCGTCGATGATGATGTAGTTGTCCGGACATGCGACGTACTCGTCTTCCTCCTGGGATGCTAACTTCCTCTTGAGTTCTTCAATCTCCTGCTTAAGATCGATATTGTGCCTTGCTAGAGCTACGATCTCATCTATGTAGTCCTTGCGTGTAGCCTTCAGTTCTCCTTCTAGCTCGATGATCCTTGCCTTTGCATTCTTCAACTCTATCATGTCATTGCACATCTGGTTCTCGTGGCGGCGAATGTGCTGGTTTAACTCCTGGATGAAAGATGCAATGGATCTATCCTTCTTGGTGCTGACTAACTCCCATTGTTCATCTCGGCGTCCGCAAATCTGGTAGATAGTGTCCTTAAGGTCTTCTTGGTAAACTTCTCCAATGCGTCCTATGAGCTGCCATGCTCTTCCCCAAACTCCAGGTTGGTGCATTGAAAACACTATCTATAGGCTTCGTGATTGGCGCGAATGTTCTTCCCGGAACGTGAGCTTGAATCTTCCAGCGCTCCTCTTCAGGCAGAGTGGCGTTGAAGGTCCCGGTGAAGCTTGGTAATCCAATGTTCAGGTACTTGGTGACTTCCTTCAGGTGCAATCCAAAAGGTATGCCTTCATCCGGTTGAGCATACTTAATCTTCACGTGCATCATCCTAAAAGAGTAGAAAAGATGAGGAGTTAGAAAAATGAGAAGAGAATGGTGACCTATGGCTTTAACTTAGTGGTCGTGTCCTACAGTCAGCGTGTGCTCTGATACCATTCTCTGTGGCGACCCGACCCGAATGGATCAAGTGCTCTGTGCTCAGGTGTCATCCCTGGATCAGTAATGCTGACACCACACAGTACATCGAAGGATTTATAGCAGAGTGGCAATCACACACTTATTACATCGTTGTCTCAAAGAGAACTTATTACAATAAACATGGCTTAAGGCCATCTAGTGTCGATAACAGCGGAAGACTCGGAAGATAAATGGGTCCATCAACTCCAACGGCATCACCGAGTATAGAACCACGACCTAAAAGCACCTCAATCGTCATCTGAAAAGTCTGCAACATTAACGTTGCAGCCCGAAAACGGGTCAGCACATGGAATATGCTGGCAATGTAACACATAGAGAGTAATGGAATGAAACAGCTATACTATATGCATATATGGCTGGTGGAAAGCTCTATGGTTACAGTTTTGCGTAAAGCCAGTTTTTCCCTACTGCAAAGGAATAAGTTTATTTTAACTATCATGGTGGTTGTTAAACATTGAGAATGGTTGACAGCATTCTCAATCCCAATTAAAAATAATTAAAACCCAACAACATTAATTAGAAGTAACATGTTGAGATTCACATGATATTCAAGTACTAGATGCTCAAGATGTCCATAACCGGGGACACGGCTAATCATGATTAGTTTATACACTCTGCAGAGGTTTGCGCACTTTTCCCCACAAGACTCGATCGCCTCCGTTTGGTTTCTCGCACTACATGGTGTTTGAGAAGACGGATGACCGAGACACAGTCTTTCAGAAGCGCTAGCACCTTACGATGGATAGACCGGTACACCTACTTTCCCCTACATCTGCTAGTCTACCCTGTAAGAGTTCGCACGACTTAGTCAACTATGCCAGAGCCCATAATGGCTTGTGGCTGCACACGGAAGTTTCTAGCATGAAAGATCTTATGATCCCTTTGAGCCTGGGTGGCGGTCCAAAAAAACAGGCAAGTCCTGATAGACATCAGGTGCCTCAATCCACCCAGATGTGTGTTTAAGTTGCCACCTTAGATAAACCATTAAAATTATCAACTCACATCTGTCATGGATATCACTCACCCAATCCACGTCTACTAGCATAGC
This sequence comes from Triticum urartu, assembly GCF_003073215.2. Lineage (NCBI taxonomy): Eukaryota > Viridiplantae > Streptophyta > Magnoliopsida > Poales > Poaceae > Triticum > Triticum urartu. Next base: position 579,142,237 of record NC_053022.1, on the reverse strand, counting down.
ATGGCATAATGAGCAAACGTAGAAGTAACTCCCAAAGGTTTCATAGTAAACAGGTAATATGTACTACCTCATCTACTTCCCATCCCACAATTTAATTAGATCCTAATCATGCAATGTGAGAGGATTGATCTAATGCAATAAAACATGGGTTGTAGAAAAGGTATGATCAAAGTGTTACTTGCCTTGCTGATGATCCGCGAGGCCTAGGGTTTCGAAGTAACAGGCGGCGCTATCCGGGTGATCTATCACAGACAAACAACAAGCACGCAATAAGTACTCATCTAATGCACAGGTAAAACTCGAACAAGAGAACGAACCAGAAAGTTCAACTTAAGAACTCCGGTTGCAAAGAAAGAACGAACCGAACAGACGACGGAAAAACAAACGGCGGAAGAAAACAACTCAGTTCTAGCAAGTTGAAACTAGGTTAAATTTTACCGGGGCAAAAACTTGTTCAAGTTGATTAGATGGAACGGCGGTTTCGAAACGAAACTCCAGGCGCTTGAATCACCTGATTCCGATAAACGACCGAGAAGAAAGACTAGAACGAAGATCGGATATGAGATCACGATCGCGGAATAAATCCGACGAAAAGAAAGAGACGAACGGTTAAACGAACGGACGTTCGTTAACCTAGAAGAATCCGGTGATCACGTTTGTTAGGACGAACGGTCCGGCGAATGGTCCAAAGGCAACTAAATCGGAAAAGAAAACGAATCCGATTTAGGGTTTCGGAAGAAAACCGAAACGAAAAACCAATCTAGAAAACGAATCAGAAGAGAAGAAAAGAATCGGAACGATTACGGAACGATTTTTCTAGTGAAAAACCGAACCGAGGCGAGGAAAGAGAGAGGTGCGGCTACCTCGAAGGGGCTCCGGCGGCGGCGGGGCAAGGTGGTGGCGTGGGCAAGGTGCGGCGGCGGGGTGGGTAAGGTGCGGCGGCGCGGGTGTGGGGTGGCGCGGCGGCGGTGTAGGGCGCGGGGTGGGGTGCGGTGGAGGGCTTGGGGGTTTGATTTGATGGGTTTAGAGGGGGGGGTGTTGGGGTATTTATATTGGGGAGGGGAGAGGAGACTTGGGGTAGGGGACAAGAAATAGAATAGGAAAAAGAGTCCTAGAAGAAAAAGGAAAACGGAACAAAGGAAAGGGCTAGCCTAGAATCCTAAAAGGATTCGGCTAAGAAGCAAGAGGCGAGGCGGCGGCCTGCGCTCCTACGCCTGGCGCACACACGCGGCTGGGGCGGCCGGCTGGCTGGGCCTTTGGCCCGGCTGGCCTGCTCTCCTTTTTTTAAACGGTTCCGCGCGCAGAAAAAAAAACAAAAAGATAACTAAACGAACTCCAAAATTCCTAAAGTAAATTTTCCCCGACTCCTAAAAATGAGTCGAACAAAATGAACTTTTCTCCGGGCCTAAAATGCAATTTTTGAAAACACGCATTTTTCCCTATCCAAATAAAATGCAAATAAAACTCCGGCAAAACCAAAACTTGATCTATTTATTAAATCTTCATTTTTCCTAAATTTGGGAAAGTCATATTATTCCCTCTCTCATATATTTTGACACCGGAAAAATTATTGAAGATGAAATAAATAAATCAAATGATCCTCTTTTCCAAATTTGAGAAAACTCTCAAATATGAAAATAACGAAATCTCCAACTCTCTCCGAGGGTCCTTGAGTTGCGTGAAATTTCTAGGATCAACCAAAATGCAAGAAATATGATATGCATGATGATCTAGTGTATAACATACCAAATGGAAAATTTGGGATGTTACATACGATACGGTCCTACAAATCTTGGGGCTAACTTTCCCTTAACTCCAAAACGTTTCACTCCTCATAAGGGTGATACTCGCAGATATGCTCTGCCTCCAATTTCATAGGGTGCCTCCTTGCGTTTCGAGTCTGCATAACTCTTCTGCCTAGACTGAGCTATCTTCAGTCTATCATGAATCAGCTTAAACTTCTCTTCAGACTCCTTGATCAGGTCTGGTCCAAATAACTGTCGGTCTCCTACTTCATCCCACATCGAACGGTGCCATCTTCAAACTGGCTTGGTAGCTATTGTTGTATGAGAACTCTACGTAAGGCAAATTGTCATCCCAACTAGATCCATAATCTAGCGCACAGGCTCTCAACATGTCCTCCAGAATCTGGTTGACTCTCTCGGTCTATCCATCCGTCTGCGGGTGAAACGCTGTACTGAACTCCAATCTCGTTCCCAAAGTCTGGTGTAGCTGATGCCAAAACTTTGAGGTAAGCTGTGTTCCTCTATCTGATACGATGGTCCTCGGAACTCCATGCAGACATACGATCCTGGACATATATTTCTTGGCCAACTTCGCACTTGTATAAGTGGTTTTCACTAGGATAAAGTGAGCCACTTTGGTCAAGCGATCAACTAATACCCATATGGAATCATATCCTGATTTGGTCCTGGGCAATCCGGTGATAAAATCCATGCCAAGTTTATCCCACTTCCACTCGGGTATCGGCATAGGCTGTAACAATCCTGCTGGCTTTTGATGCTCTGCCTTCACTCTCTGACATACATCACATACGGCTACATACTCGACAATATCCTTCTTCATCCCCATCCACCAGAAATTTTCCTTCAAATCCAAATACATCTTAGTGTTTCCTGGGTGTATCGAGTATGGTGAGTCATGAGCCTCCTGAAGTATTAACTTCCTGATCTCTGGGTTATTGGGCACATAAACTCAGTCCTCAAACCATGAGGTGTCGTGCTCATCCTCACGAAAACCTTTGGCCTTTCCTTTGCTCATTATCTCTTTTATCTTGGCAATCTCTTTGTCATCCTTCTGAGCTTCCCGAATCTTACCCAACAATGTCGACTGAACCTCCATTGTTGCAACAAAACCTCTAGGAACAATCTCTAATCGAAGTTCCATGATATCCTCTGCCAACTCCTTCGGTAATCCGTACTTGCTAGGATGTTAGCATAACTCTTTCGGCTCAAAGTGTCTGCTACGACGTTGGCCTTACCTGGATGATAGTGCAGCTTCATGTCATAATCCTTTATAAGCTCCAACCATCTCATCTGCCTAAGGTTCAGCTCCTTCTGTGTGAAGATGTACTTCAAACTCTTATGATCCGTGTACACATCACAACGATTTCCAATAAGGTAATGCCTCCAAGTCTTCAATGCATGCACTACGCTGCTAGCTCCAAATCATGCGTGGCATAATTCAACTCGTGAGGTTTTAGTTGTCGCGAGGTGTATGAAACAACTCTTCCGTCCTGCATAAGCACACTTCCATGTCCTAAGCGAGAGGCATCGCAATACACTTGGAATTCCTTACGTATATCTGGCAGGGTCAGCGCTGGGGCTGTAGTCAAACATTTCTTCAACTCCTGGAAACTTGCCCCGCAGTCTTCCGTCCATTTAAACTTAGTATCCTTCTTCAATAATTCAGTCATTGGCTTCGGAATCTTGGAAAAATTCTCAATGAATCTCCGATAGTATCCTGCGAGTCCAAGAAAACTGCGGATCTCGCTAACTGAAGTGGGTGCCAACCATTCAGTGACTGACTGAACCTTGCTGGGGTCTACTGCTATACCTTCTCCTAATATAACATGTCCAAGGAATCCGACTTCCTTCAACCAAAACTCGCATTTGCTAAACTTGGCGTACAACTGGTGTTCCCTGAGTTTCTTGAGAACTAATCGCAAATGCTCCTTGTGCACCTCTTCATTCTTTGAATATACCATTATATCATCAATAAACACCACAACAAACTTGTCCAAATATTCCATGAATACTTTGTTCATCATGCTCATGAAATAGGCAGGAGCATTAGTTAGTCCAAACGACATGACCGTATAGTCGTACAATCCATACTGCGTGGTGAATGTTGTCTTTGGTATATCTTTCTCTCGAATCTTCAACTGGTGGTATCCCGATCGCAAATCGATCTTCGAAATCACCTTAGCTCCTTGCAGCTGATCAAACAGATCATTAATCATCGGCAATGGGTACTTGTTCTTAATCGTCACTTCATTCAAGGCCCGATAATTAACAACCATTCTTAGGGATTTATCCTTCTTCTCAACCAAAAGCACTGGGGCTTGATGTCTACTACACAACCTTCTTCTTGTAGACGTTGTTGGGCCTCCAAGTGCAGAGGTTTGTAGGACAGTAGCAAATTTCCCTCAAGTGGATGACCTAAGGTTTATCAATCCGTAGGAGGCGTAGGATGAAGATGGTCTCTCTCAAGCAACCCTGCAACCAAATAACAAAGAGTCTCTTGTGTCCCCAACACACCCAATACAATGGTAAATTGTATAGGTTCACTAGTTCGGCGAAGAGATGGTGATACAAGTGGTATATGGATAGTAGATAAAGGTATTTGTAATCTGAAATTATAAAAACAGCAAGGTAACAAGTGATAAAAGTGAGCGTAAACGGTATTGCAATGTGTGGAAATAAGGCCTAGGGTTCATACTTTCACTAGTGTAAGTTCCCTCAACAATAATATCATAATTGGATCACATAACTATCCCTCAACATGCAATAAAGAGTCACTCCAAAGTCACTAATAGCGGAGAACGAACAAAGAGATTATGGTAGGGTACGAAACCACCTCAAAGTTATTCTTTCCAATCAATCCGTTGGGCTATTCCTATAAGTGTCACAAACAACCCTAGAGTTCGTACTAGAATAACACCTTAAGACACAAATCAACCAAAACCCTAATGTCAGCTAGATACTCCAATGTCACCTCAAGTATCCGTGGGTATGATTATACTATATGCATCACACAATCTCAGATTCATCTATTCAACCAACACAAAGGACCTCAAAGAGTGCCCCAAAGTTTCTACCGGAGAATCACGACGAAAACGTGTGCCAACCCCTATGCATAGGTTCATGGGCGGAACCCGCAAGTTGATCACCAAAACATACATCAAGTGAATCACGTGATATCCCATTGTCACCACAGATATCCACAGCAATACATACATCAAGTGTTCTCAAATCTTTAAAGACTCAATCCGATAAGATAACTTCAAAGGGGAAACTCAATTCATTACAAGAGAGTAGAGGGGGAAAGAAACATCATAGGATCCAAATATAATAGCAAAACTCGCGATACATCAAGATCATATCACCTCAAGAACACGAGAGAGAGAGAGAGAGAGAGAGAGAGAGAGAGAGATCAAACACATAGCTACTGGTACATACCCTCAGCCCTGAGGGAGAACTACTCCCTCCTCGTCATGGAGAGCACCGGGATGATGAAGATGGCCACTGGAGAAGGATTACCCCCTCCGATAGGGTGCCGGAACGGGTCTAGATTGGTTTTTGGTGGCTACGGAGGCTTCTGGCGTCGGAACTCCCGATCTAATATCTGCGTTTTGGAAGTTTTAGGGTACGACGATATATATGGGTGCAGGAAGTACGTCGGAGGAGCTACGGGGCCCCACGAGGCAGGAGGGCGCGCCCCCACCCTCGTGAGCACCTCCCGTATCTCCTGACGTGGAATCCAAGTCTATCAGGTGGCTTTCGTTCCAAAAATAACCTCTCCAGTTGATTTCGTTCCGTTTCGACTCCGTTTGAAATTCCTTTTCTTCGAAACACTGAAATAGGCATAAAACAACAAATCTGGGCTGGGCCTCCGGTTAATAGGTTAGTCCCAAAAATAATATAAAAGTGGAAAATAAAGCCCAATATTGCCCAAAATAGTAGATAATATAGCATGGAGCAATAAAAAATTATAGATACGTTGGAGACGTATCAAGCATCCCCAAACTTAATTCATTCTCGTCCTCGAGTAGGTAAATGATAAAAAGATAATTTTTGATGTGGAATGCTAGTTAGCATAATTTCAATGTAATTATTCTTACTTGTTATATGAATATTCAGATCCATAAGATTCAAGACAAAAGTTCATATTGACATAGAAATAATAATACTTCAAGCATACTAACTAAGCAATCATGTCTTCTCAAAATAACATGGCCAAAGAAAGTTATCCCTACAAAATCATATAGTCTGGCTATGCTCTATCTTCACCACACAAAATATTTAAATCATGCACAACCCCGATGACAAGCCAAGCAATTATTTCATACTTTTGATGTTCTCAAACTTTTTCAATTTTCACGCAGTACATGAGCGTGAGCCATGGACATAGCACTATAGGTGGAATAGAATGATGGTTGTGGAGAGGACAAAAAAGGAGAAGATAGTCTCACATCGACTAGGCGTATCAACGGGCTATGGAGATGCCCATCAATAGATATCAATGTGAGTGAGTAGGGATTCCCATGCAACGGATGCACTAGATCTATAAGTGTATGAAAGCTCAAAAAGAAACTAAGTGGGTGTGCATCCAACTTGCTTGCTCATGAAGACCTAGGGCATTTTGAGGAAGCCCATTATTGGAATATACAAGCCAAGTTCTATAATGAAAGATTCCCACTAGTATATGAAAGTGACAACATAGGAGACTCTCTATCATGAAGATCATGGTGCTACTTTGAAGCACAAGTGTGGTAAAAGGATAGTAGCATTGCCCCCCTTTTTTTTGTCCTTTCTTTTTTTGGCCTTTCTCTCTTTTTTTGGGACAATGCTCTATTGAATGATGATCATCACACTTCTATTTATTTACAACTCAATCATACAACTCGATACTAGAACAAAGTATGACTCTATATGAATGCCTCCGACAGTGTACCGGGATATGCAATGAATCAAGAGTGACAAGTATGAAAGAATCATGAACAGTGGCTTTGCCACAAATACTATGTCAACTACATGATCATGCTAAGCAATATGACAATGATGAATGTGTCATGATGAACGGAATGGTGGAAAGTTAAATGGCAATATATCTCAGAATGGCTGTGGAAATGCCATAATAGGTAGGTATGGTGGCTGTTTTGAGGAAGGTATATGGTGGGTGTATGGTACCGGCGAAAGTTGCACGGTACTAGAGAGGCTAGCAATGGTGGAAGGGTGAGAGTGCGTATAATCCATGGACTCAACATTAGTCATAAAGAACTCACATACTTATTGCAAAAATCTATTAGTTATCGAAACAAAGTACTACGTGCATGCTCCTAGGGGGATAGATTGGTAGGAAAGGACAATCGCTCGTCCCCGACCGCCACTCATAAGGAAGACAATCAATAAATAAATCATCCTCTGACTTCATCACGTAACAGTTCACCATACGTGCATGCTACGGGAATCACAAACTTCAACACAAGTATTTCTCAAATTCATAACCACTCAACTAGCATGACTCTAATATCACCATCCTCATATCTCAAAACAATTATCAAGCATCCAACTTCTCATAGTATTCAACACACTCATAAGAAAGTTTTATTATTAATCTTGTATACCTAGCATATTAGGATTTTAAGCAAATTACCATGCTATTTAAGACTCTCAAAATAATCTAAGTGAAGCATGAGAGTTCATCTATTTCTTCAAAATAAAACTACGACCATGCTCTAAAAGATATAAGTGAAGCACTAGAGCAAATGCCAAACTACTCCGAAAGATATAAGTGAAGATCAATGAGTAGTCGAATAATTATGCAACTATGTGAAGACTCTCTAACATTTAATAATTTCAGATCTTGGTACTCTATTCAAACAGCAAGCAAAGCAAAATAAAATGACATCTAAGAATAGCAAACATCATGTGAAGAAGCAAAAACTTAGGATCAACCGATACTAACCGATAGTTGTTGAAGAAGAAAGGTGGGATGCCAACCGGGGCATCCCCAAGCTTAGACGCTTGAGACTTCTTGAAATATTATCTTTGGGTGCCTTGGGCATCCCCAAGCTTGAGATTTTGTGTCTCCTTAATTCCTCTCATATCACGGTCTCCCTAAATCTCAAAAGCTTCATCCACACAAAACTCAACAAGGTGTCGGTGTACTAGAGTAGGGGTACCCTAGTATCCCGAACTTGTGCACGGGCGGTCGCAGCACCCCGCGGCAAGGCTTGCCGGGCGACCGCCAAGACCCTCCGCGGCTACTTTGAAGACCATTCAAGAACAAAGTATTAAAACCAAGGCCCCAGCAAGAGAAGCTTGCCGGGAAGGCCAACCAAGGCCCCGGCAGGAGGAGCTTGCCGGGAAGGCCAACCAAGGCCCCGGCAAGAGAAGCTGCCCGGGAAGAAGACAAGACCCCGGCAAGAGGAGCTTGCCGGTAAGGCCACTCAAGGCATACCAAGAAAGCTTGCCGCGACGCGCCGCGCGTCCCGGCAAGGCCCGGTGAGCGACAAGCTCCCGAATACGACAAGGCGACGACCGCGGCAGGGAGCTTCCCGCGGGAAACCCCCACTTCGTGCCCGCGCTCCAGCACACCTGCCAACGTGTCGCTCTGGGACCCTCCCAAGCACACGTGGAAGAGAGGCCGTGCAGCTAGGGGTGCGCGGTGGCAAGCAGGCGCTGACAAGATAACCATCATGGCAAACGGTGGCGTCCCTAGCGGTCCATTTCGGTACTGTTTAGGCGACACAGACGGGCAATTAATGCCCTTGTCCCCTGCCGCCAGGGTTAGGTATGATAACACTGTACAGGTAGCTGTACCAACCACCACTTTTACATTTTTGCCTCCCGTTGCTATGTCGGTAACCCCTTGAGCATATAAAAGGAGGCCCGAGTGCAACGAGGGGGGGGGGGTTTGCCAGTTCGTCCACTCACGCTCGGTCTTGCTAGCCGCCGGTGTGTACTGTAGCACTCCACGCTCCCGAGCTAGAAATCAATACAAACCACAAAGCAGGAGTAGGGTTTTACGCATCCGTGCGGCCCGAACCTGGGTAAATCGCCCGCGTGCTTCGCCTCGATCTGCTCTTTGCGCGACTTCCGCCCCCGCCGAACCAAAAAGGGACCCGGTCCGCCGGTCCCATAGGTGCCCGTGGATCAGCAACCCCATCATCTCTGGCGCGCCAGGTAGGGGGCGTCGAAGTTGTGTGAACCAGATCCGGCGTTCTTGCGAGCTAGATCTTCATCACCTTCATCAACATGCCACCAAAGAAGAAAGTTTCGGAGGCAGCTGCTCCGTCCGTGCCGAGCCAGCCACCGCCGGAGCAAACGGTTGGTGGGGCAGGCGCCGGCGGAAGAACACGCGTCGACGAGGGGACTCACGGTGCTGCCAGGTCCCAGGACAAGGCTGCGCTGCCCACCGGCGGCGTAGCCGGCTCCCATAAAGACCGGGCGCACTCCAAGACCTCGGCGTCCGTGCATGCACCGCGCCCATCTCAGGAGGTGCGGGACCGGCAGCGTCATGGTACTCACGGTACCATGCGTTCGCTAGACCAAGATCGTGCCGGTGGATCTCGGAGCGCTCAGGACCACCATGCACGTCAACCTGCTAGCGCGAGCGAGACACGGTCGCCTGGGCGAGATACTGCTCCTTCTAACGTAGTTAGAAGTCCGAGCATATCCCGCTCCTCGCACCGTTCGCCACCGCCACCCGCAACCGCAGCAGAAGCGTTGGCACGAGCTCAGCTGCTCCTAGACTACCCTCCAACGGCGGACAAGGTCGACGACTGGAGGGCCACTATCCAGAGTCTCATCGGCTTCGCCAACGGCGACACTCCACGGCAGCCGAGCGCGTCTCAGCCGCGGCGTGCCAGCCAGGCACAAGCCGGAGACGACAAGACTGGTGGGGGTGCAACTACTGTGCACTCTCCACCCCGAAGGCCAAGATCGTCGAATCGCCGGGTCCACCTCGACAGCGACTCCACCGTGTCGTCAGACTCGCGAGCTCGTTGCGATCAGCGCCAAGTCCTTCAGGAACGACAACAAGAAGACGCTCGTACTCGCATCGAGCGCCGGAGAGAAGTGCGGCGTCAATCAGACCAGCGCGCTGGGCCCTCTGTTGACATGCATGCGCCGGAGGAGCCAGGCGACTTGCCGTACGCGGTAGGTTGCCCTGCGTTCACTCGTGAGCTGCGGCAAGTCCAGTGGCCCAGTACGAAGAATTTCAAACCAGATGTACCCGAGAAGTACGATGGCAAGTCGCATCCGTCGGAGTTCCTCAGCATCTACACCATCGCGGTGCAAGCTGCTGGGGGGCGGGACGATAAGATCCTTGCCAACTACTTCCCGTTGGTGCTCAAGCCCAACGTCAGGTCCTGGCTCATGCACTTGCCGGACAACTCCATATCCTCCTGGGCTGATCTATGCCATCAGTTTGTCGGCGCCTTCACAGGCGGCCACAAACCGCATGGCCAAGAGAGCGATCTTCACCTGCTCGTCCAGAAGGAAGGAGAGCCCCTGCGCAAGTATATCCAGAGATTCAGCCGTGTACAGCACAACATCCCAAATATCCACCCTGCCGCGGTAATCAGCGCGTTCCATCAGAACGTGCGTAACCGCAGGATGCGGGAGGAGTTGGCGATGTGCAAGATTCGGGACGTCAGCGAGCTATATGCCCTGGCCGACAAGTGTGCACGCGCTGAGGAAGGGAGGAAATTCCCCGGAGAAAGCACTGGAGTAGGTGGATCTGACAGCGAGGATGCCGCCCCGGCAAAGAGAAACCGGCGGCGCAACAACAGGAAAAAGTAGAACAAGGAGGTGCTGGTCGTTGAGCAGTCCGGCAGCGACGGCGGCGCCAAGCAAGCCCGGGTCAGTAGCTCCGGCAAGGAGGTTGCCGCGTGCGCCAACTGCCAGGCTGTGGCAGCCGCCGACAAGCAGGACGGCTCCGACAAGCAATACTGCAAGATTCACCGCACCAAGGGCCATGACCTCCAGAGCTGCAAGAAAGTCGAGCAGCTTGTCCAGCAGCAAAGAGCTGAGTACGAGCGGCGCGACAAGGAGAGGGCCCAAGGAGGTGCTGGAGGATCCGGCAAGAAGCGCGCCGGACAGGGAGGACGCCGCGACAAGGCCAAGCAGCGGCAAGGAGACAGGCCTCCCCGCGGCCGCGACAACGACGAAGATGACGACGACGAAGACATGGATGATGTTGAGACCAGTGAACAGGAGTTTCAGAAAGCCACAGAGGTCTTGTGCATTGACGGCGGTGCTTCTCTGCACACTTCACACCGCCAACTCAAGCAGTGGGCGCGGGAAGTCAATGCAGCGGAACCACCTGTCGAATCGCGCAAGCTTCTGAAATGGTCCAGCACGCCTATCATCTTTGACATTAAGGACCACCCTGATCGAATAACTGCGGTCGGGTGCTTGCCGATGTTGGTCTCACCAACTATCCGCAACCTCAAGGTCACAAAGATGCTAGTTGACGGCGGGGCCGGCTTGAACCTGATCTCCTCCGCTGTTCTCCAGAAACTCCAAATCCCTGACAGCGAGCTCGAAGAGACCGGCACATTCCAAGGAATTAACCCGGGAAGGAGCAAGCCGAAGGGGAAGGTCACGCTGCCGGTAACATTTGGCAGCGAGCTAAACTTCAGGACTGAGAGGGTCACATTCGACGTTGCCGATATCCCATTGCCTTAGAATGGGATACTTGGCCGTCCAGCACTCGCCAAGTTCATGGCAGCCTCTCACTACGCATATAACATGATGAAGATGCGAGGCCCGATAAGCGTCATTTCTGTCCCTGGCGACAAGAAGGATGCTCTTATCTGTGCCGACAAGATCTACCGGGAAGCAGCAGCCACGACAGATTGCAATCCACTTGCCGCTGAGGCTCCCGGGGGGAAGAAGACCAAGTCCGGCAAGAGTTCTGGTGCCCACTCCGGCAAGCGCACCTCTTCGGTGTGCTGCGCCGCCGTCGAGGATGCGCCATCGAGCTCCACCGGCAAGACCAAGTCCGGCAAGAGTTCTGGTGCCCACTCCGGCAAGCGCACCTCTTCGGAGTGCTGCGCTGCCGTTGAGGACGCGCCATCGAACTCCACCGGCAAGTGCAAGAAGACGATGGCGGCTCCGCCAGAGACGAAGAAGGTGCCCGCCAAGGAGGACGGCACTGATGGTACCTTCACCATTAGTGCCACGCTCGACCCTAAATAGGAAAGCGTGCTCGTAACTTTCCTGCGGGCGAATGTCGACGTGTTTGCATGGCAGCCGTCTGACATCCCCGGTGTTCCCAGGGAAGTGATTGAGCACCACCTTGCCGTTTGTCCTCATGCGCGGCCCGTCAAGCAGAAAGTCAGAAAGCAGGCAGTGGAGCGCCAAGAATTCATTGCAGAAGAAATCAAGAAACTGGAAGTAGCGGGCCTTGTCAGAGGAGTGCTCTATCCCACGTGGTTGGCCAATCCTGTCGTTGTGCGCAAGGCAAACGGGAAATGGAGACTTTGCATCGATTTCATCGATGTTAACAAAGCTTGTCCCAAAGACCCATTTCCTTTGCCGCGCATTGACCAGATTGTTGACTCCACAGCCGGATGTGATTTGCTCTCATTTCTTGACGCATACTCAGGATATCATCAGATCTTCATGGCAGAAGAGGATGAGGAGAAGACCGCATTTATTACTCCATGTGGCACGTGCTGTTTCGTACGGATGCCTTTCGGATTAAAAAATGCTGGTTCGACATTTGCAAGAGTAGTCCATGTTGCTCTTGAGCCACAGATACACAAAAATGTGGAAGCCTACATGGATGATATAGTGGTCAAGAGCAAGGACAGAGCAACCCTGACCCGAGATTTGGACGAGACCTTTGCAAATCTGCGCAAGATCAGCCTCAAGCTCAACCCAGAGAAGTGTGTGTTTGGAGTTCCCTCCGGCAAGCTTCTCGGGTTCTTCGTGTCTCAGCGGGGAATTGAAGCCAACCCCGACAAGATCAGGGCCATTGAGCAGATTGAAGCACCAAAGTGCGTCAAGGATGTACAGAAACTTGCCGGTTGCGTGGCTGCTCTCAGCAGGTTTATCTCTCGGTCTGCTGAGCGCGCCCTGCCGTTTTTCAAATTATTGAAAAAGGCAGGTCCGATGAAATGGACTCTGGAAGCGGAGGCTGCGCTGCAGGACCTGAAGAGATACCTGTCCTCCCCTCCAATACTTGTCGCACCTAAGCCACAAGAGAAGTTGCTGCTGTACATAGCGGCAACCAATCAAGTGGTTAGTGCTGCGTTAGTAGCAGAGAGGGAGGAAGATGATGAGCCAGCAACCACGGCAAGCGCATCTAGAGACAAGCAGGGGGCCTCCCCGACAAGCTCTGGTCCCGACAAAGATGGATCTGCGCAGATGCACGAGGAGACACGGAAGAGAATGGTGCAGCGCCCAGTTTACTTTGTCAGTTCCCTCCTGCAGGGGGCTAGGTCAAGGTATTCTGGTGTGCAGAAATTGCTTTTCGGCCTTCTCATGGCCTCGAGAAAGCTGCGCCATTACTTCCAAGCACATGAGATCACAGTCGTCACTCGCTTTCCGCTGAAAAGGATACTGCAGAATCCAGAAGCGACAGGCAGGATTGTTGAGTGGACACTGGAACTGTCAAGCTTTGGCCTCAAGTTTGAAAGTATTTCAACTATCCAGAGCAGAGCATTGGCAGAATTTATAGCAGAATGGACGCCAAAACCAGATGAAGAAATTCCAGAAACGAGCATCCCCGACAAGGAAGCAAGCAAAGAGTGGCTGATGTACTTTGATGGTGCCTTCTCGCTGCAAGGCGCCGGCGCTGGTGTGCTGCTTATCGCACCCACCGGAGAGCACCTCAAGTACATAGTCCAGATACACTTTCCCAAGGAGCAAGCAACGAACAATACTGCAGAGTATGAGGGATTGCTTGCCGGTCTCAGGATCGCGGCAGACCTTGGGATCAAGAAGCTCATTGTCAGGGGTGACTCACAGCTCGTCGTCCGCCAAGTAAACAAGAATTATCAGAGTCCGTTGATGGAAGCTTACGTTGATGAAGTGAGGAAGCTAGAAGAACACTTTGACGGCCTACAAATGGAGCATGTTCCAAGAACTCAGAACGCCATTGCAGATGGCCTGTCGAAGTGTGCTGCACTGAAGTTACCTGTGGAACCAGGGATCTTTGTGCTCAAGCTGACTCAACCGTCCGTAACACCATCAACTGGACAGAGCAGGAAAAGGAAGTTGATTTCTGGTGACTATTTGCCGGCAGAGCTTCCCGAAGCCGCCGCCAAGAGGGTCCCCAAGATCGACGCCAAGAGCGCTGAGGAGCAGTCTGCTCCGGCAAGCCCTAGGGTTTGTTCCGTTGAAGCAGAAGCTCCCGGCAAGTTTTGCTCCGGCAAGCTTGTCGGGGAACGTCAAGCTCCGGCAGAGCCGCAGATTCTTGCCGTAGAAGCGGATGTTCCCGCAGCGACAGAGTTGCCTTTAGTCCTTGTTGTCGAGCCACAAGCTCCAACATGGGTGCAGCAGATTGTCCGTTTCCTTCAGACAGGAGAACTTCCCGAAGAGCAAGGAGAAGCGGAAAGAGTAGCCCGGCAGTCAAGTATGTACTAGTTTGTCGACAAGACACTGTACAGAAGAAGACTCAACGGGGTGAAATTGAAGTGTATTCCCCGGGAAGACGGACAAAAGCTGTTGGCAGAGATACACGGAGGCATATGTGGTCACCACATTGGCGCAAGAGCACTTGTCGGCAAAGCGTTCCGGCAAGGCTTCTTCTGGCCAACAGCCCTCCAGGATGCAACTGCGCAAGTAACCAAGTGTGAAGCGTGCCAGTTCCATTCCAAGAAGATACACCAGCCAGCTCAAGCTCTCCAGACGATCCCTTTATCCTGGCCATTTTCGGTCTGGGGGCTCGACATCCTCGGCCCCTTTCCCCGAGCTGTTGGGGGCTTTGATTACTTGTACGTTGCAATCGACAAGTTCACAAAGTGGCCAGAAGTGGAACCAGTGAGGAAGGTGACCGCACAGTCAGCCGTCAAGTTCTTCAGGTCGATTGTCTGCCGCTTCGGGATCCCTAACAGGATAATCACCGACAACGGAACACAATTCACGAGCCGCATCTTCATGCAGTACGCCCAAGATCTTGGCGCCAAGGTCTGTTTCGCTTCTGTTGCTCACCCGAGAAGCAACGGTCAAGCGGAGAGGGCAAATGCTGAAGTGCTGCGCGGGCTCAAGACCAGAACTTTCGACAAGCTGCACAAGTGCGGAAGAAACTGGATCGAGGAGCTGCCGGTGGCTCTTTGGTCTATCAGAACGACGCCAAATCGAGCCACTGGACAGACACCCTTTGCTCTAGTCTATGGAGCAGAGGCAGTTACCCCCACGGAACTCGTATACGGGTCACCTCGAGTGCTCGCTTATGATGAGCTCGAGCAAGAGCGGCTGCGGCAAGATGACGCGCTGCTCCTTGAGGAAGACCGTCTCCAGGCTGCTATGCGAGCTGCTCGCTACCAGCAAGCTCTGCGCCGCTACCATAGCCGCAGAGTCAATGCCAGGAGTCTCGAGGAAGGCGACCTTGTTCTTCGGCGCGTTCAGTCGGCCAAGAATTCCAACAAGTTGACGCCGAAGTGGGAAGGCCCTTACCGGGTGAAGCGAGTCACAAGGCCTGGCGCTGTCCGCCTTGAGACCGAAGATGGCGTACCAGTGAGCAACTCCTGGAACATCGAGCATCTTCGTAAGTTTTACCCGTAAGGCGTGGTTGTCGGACCCTGTCCGGCAACCACCTTTCTATACAAGTCTTGCCGCTGTTGCATGTAATCCTTTGTACAGAGCCAGGCGCAGACCCTGAGCACCAGTAAATGAAGCGCTGATCACCCCGGGGTTAGAGCATGCATGCTAGGTCGAGTCTCGTCCTTGGTTAGGGTTGATAGTGCCTAACAGCGGCTAACCCCTAGCTTAGAGGTCGAGAGTCCGTCCCTTCGCTTTTCCTTCGTTCGCAGGGCTCGCATATCCTGGCCGGACCACTCGAGGGCGAGAAGGAGAAGAAGGGCGCACCGGCACCTGAGCCCCAGCAAACCGGTGTTGCTGGGGGCTGCGGGTGCCAAGATTCATCCACGGCAAGCCAGAGTCGCCGGGGGCTACGATATCAGATAAGTCTTTCATCCCTCTTCATGCATCCTCTTATGGACTGGGGAATGCGAAACCACGTTTCTTCCCGAAAACTGCCGTGCTCCCTCAACTCTAGGCCCTGGGGCTCATTCCCGGGGCCGAGTTTGGTCGTAGTCGCGGCAGCAAAGGGATGAAACGAGGAGGCCGCACCCGCCTCGTTCCCGCCTCCATCAAAGGCGCAAGAAAGGTCGAGCGACGTGGGAAGGCGGCAGGGCCTGTTGCCGGGAGATGAAATGTCTGTCCGAGGGACACCAAGGATTTACTCCTTGGCGTGGGTTCAACCCGCGAGACAAATAACCCGGCAAACATCCCCTTTTCATTAAAAAACATCCCACTCAGTACAGTCCATAGAGGATGAAAAACATGAAAGAGAGGACTACAAGTTTAGATGCAGCTAAGGCCCGAAGGCTTACAAATTAAAAAGATAAGGTGCC
Source organism: Triticum urartu (assembly GCF_003073215.2). Classification (NCBI taxonomy): domain Eukaryota; kingdom Viridiplantae; phylum Streptophyta; class Magnoliopsida; order Poales; family Poaceae; genus Triticum; species Triticum urartu. The sequence continues at coordinate 579,125,901 of NC_053022.1, read as the reverse complement.
CGTAATCCCTTTCCTGTCCCTCTCCTCAGGAGATAGGTCAAGGAGGCGAAAAGGGCAAAAGAGGCACCTAGGCGAGCTATGGGTGCCAGAAGACACATAGAGAACATCCCGGGGGCCGCCCAAAGGCTGGACGGTGATGGCGGCGCCGGAAGCGGGGCTCGAAGACGGGGCGACAGGACGTCAGCACGCTGTCGAGGGCACCACGCCCTCGTACTCCGACCTGACGGCCTTGTCGCCAGCCCTCTTCCCCTTCCGCAGCCTCCCTGCGCCAGCCGCCCAAGGAGACGGCCCCGGGGAGTTCAAGGAGCCGGCGACACGGATGATGGGGTCGCCGGTGCCGCGCGAAGCGGCGCCCGACGCCTAGTCGGACCCGCCATCCCGCCGCCCGCTACCCTCATCGTCGCTGTCGCTCTCCTCCTCGTCACTCTCGCTCGAGGAGGAGCCTTCGCTATCGGAGGAGCTGTCCACGCAGCACTTCGCCCGAGTGCCGAAGCACCCGAAGACCTTGACGGAGAGGAGATCGCCCTCCATCAACTTAAAATGGAGGGTAAAACCCTCCATCAGGCTGTGGATACGGGCGAACGTCTTCCACCCTCGATCAAGATACATCACATTAGGGGCTGGGAATACAACGCGGACTCGTGTGCCGCTGATCCCACAGCCCCTCCTGTGCAGTCTCAGTGTCTCGGGCGGGTCCAACTCCATCGCGCTCGCAAACGGGGCTGGAAGCCGGAGGCGACGACGAGGCGCCCGGCGCAGCCTGACGAAGAACTCGCACGGGTTGTCCCCTATATGGACCGCCGTGGGAGGAGGAGCCGCCGGCGGAGGCGAAGCTGGCGCGCCGCCCCGTCCGCCTCTTCCCCGAGCGCCTCGACCTCGTCCCCGACCTCGTCCGCGACCTCGCCCCCTCCCTCTCCCCCTTATGGCTGGCTCTGCCACCACGAGCGCGGGAGAGGGAGGGGTGCGCTGTCTGGCGGCGACCCTCGCCGCCACCGATGAAGGGCCAGGGTTCCCTTTCTCCATGGCGAATGAGAGAAAGGGGAGCAGAAGCTGAAGAAAGGAGGAGATGAGAGAGTGCGGGTTTCTGCGCTCCCCTCCCACTCTTTATAAAGGAGCGAGGTGGGGGCTCGGCCGCCCCGCTCAGCGAATCAAGGCACGGGGAGAGCAGGGAATCGGGGCCAACCCGCTACCTCTGCTCGCGACGGCCCAGATTCCCACTCCCACCGTCCACGACTCCAAGCGCATGGGAGCCGCGTGGCGGGGATGCAGAGTTGAGGCGACGGATGAGGCGGCCTCGCCCCACCCCGTGATCGCGGGGAGCGGGCGCCTCGAAAACCGTGCACCGGCCCCGTCCAGTAAATGCACCACGCCCCCACGCCTACCTCCGTTTTAGGTAGGAGGGCGCGAACCGTCCCCTTCATCATGGCTTGGCGCATGCCCATGGGGCTGAGCCCCGCGCACGCCGCCCACGTCACCCACGACGCCGCGTTTGACGCATGCCGTTCTGGGCGTGCGCGGTGGAAGCGGAGAGATATGCGGCGTGACCTAGGCCGCGCGTGCCCGTGCACTGTTTTGGGCCTGGCCCAACAGCGCTCGGCACCGTGTCTGGCCCAGGCCCGGGGGCTCCTGTCGGTGTACTAGAGTAGGGGTACCCTAGTATCCCGAACTTGTGCACGGGCGGTCGGAGCACCCCGCGGCAAGGCTTGCCGGGCGACCGCCAAGACCCTCCGCGGCTACTTTGAAGACCATTCAAGAACAAAGTATTAAAACCAAGGCCCCGGCAAGAGGAGCTTGCCGGGAAGGCAACCAAGGCCCCGGCAGGAGGAGCTTGCCGGGAAGGCCAACCAAGGCCCCGGCAAGAGAAGCTGCCCGGGAAGAAGACAAGACCCCGGCAAGAGGAGCTTGCTGGGAAGGCCACTCAAGGCATACCAAGAAAGCTTGCCGCGACGCGCCGCGCGTCCCGGCAAGGCCCGGTGAGTGACAAGCTCCCGAATACGACAAGGCGACGACCGCGGCAGGGAGCTTGCCGCGGGAAACCCCCACTTTGTGCCCGCGCTCCAGCACACCTGCCAACGTGTCGCTCTGGGACCCTCCCAAGCACACGTGGCAGAGAGGCCGTGCAGCTAGGGGTGCGCGGTGGCAAGCAGGCGCTGACAAGATAACCATCGTGGCAAACGGTGGCGTCCCTAGCGGTCCATTTCGGTACTATTTAGGCGACACAGAAGGGCAATTAATGCCCTTGTCCCCTGCCGCCAGGGTTAGGTATGATAACACTGTACATGTAGCTGTACCAACCACCACTTTTACATTTTTGCCCCCCGTTGCTATGTCGGTAACCCCTTGAGCATATAAAAGGAGGCCCGAGTGCAACGAGGGGGAGGGGGTTAGCCAGTTCGTCCACTCACGCTCGGTCTTGCTAGCCGCCTGTGTGTACTGTAGCACTCCGCGCTCCCGAGCTAGAAATCAATACAAACCACAAAGCAGGAGTAGGGTTTTACGCATCCGTGCGGCCCGAACCTGGGTAAATCGCCCGCGTGCTTTGCCTCGATCTGCTCTTTGCGCGACTTCCGCCCCCGCCAAACCAAAAAGGGACCCGGTCCGCCGGTCCCATAGGTGCCCGTGGATCAGCAACCCCGGCACAAGGACTCGTGAGATAAGTTAGTATAGACCATTGCAAAAACCTTATCATACTCTACTGTAGCAAATCACTAAAATTATTATTCAACATTGCATATTAAATTCCTCTGCATATTTAATAGTCCTATCCTCAAATAGAATCATTAAAGAAGCAAACATATGCAAACAATGCAAACATAACAGCAATCTGCCTAAACAGGATAGTCTATAAAGAATGCAGCAACATCCATACTTACCTAGCTCCAAAAATTATGCCACTGTAGTAAATTTATCAGAGCTTAATATGCAAAAGGTTTCTACATTTTATCACATTCTGACTTTTCTAGGGAATTATTGCAACATCGGTAAACTTTCTGTTTTCAAACAGCAACATGTGGACTTCTAAAATAGGCATAATAAAGGCTATAAATGCCACTTTTATTGAAATAAAAGATGCAAAACATTATTATAAATAACAGCAAGCAAATCCTAACAAAATAAATTGATGCTCCAAGCAAAACACATATCATGTGGCGAATAAAAATATAGCTCCAAGTTACCGATGAACGAAGACGAAGGAGGGGATGCCTTCCGGGGCATCCCCAAGCTTAGGCTCTTGGCTATCCTCGAATATTACCTTGGGGTGCCTTGGGCATCCCCAAGCTTAGGATCTTTCCACTCCTTATTCCATAGTCCATTGAATCCTTACCCAAAACTTGAAAACTTCACAACACAAAACTTAACAGAAAACTCGTAAGCTCCGTTAGTATAAGAAAATAAATCACCACTTCAAGGTACTGTAATGAACTCATTCTTTATTTATATTGGTGTTAAACCTACTGTATTCCAACTTCTATATGGTTCATAAACTATTTTACTAGACACAGATTCATCAAAATAAGTAAACAACACATGAAAAACAGAATCTGTCAAAAACAGAACAGTCTGTAGTAACCTGGATCAAACGTATACTTCTGGAACTCATAAAATCCTCAAATAAATTTCTGAACCTGAGGAATTTATCTATTAATCATCTTCAAAAACAATTAACTAAATAGCACTCTCCAAATAAAAATGTCAGCAGTTCTCGTGAGCGCTAAAGTTTCTGTTTTTTTACGGCATGATCAACAAGACTTTCCCCAAGTCTTCCCAAAGGTTCTACTTGGCACAAACACTAATTAAAAGCATAAAACCACATCTAAGCAGAGGCTAGATGAATTATTTATTACTAAACAGGAGCAAAAAGCAAGAAACAATAATAATATTGGGTTGCTTCCAACAAGCGATATCGTTTAACGCCCCTAGCTAGGCATGATGATTTCAATGATGCTCACATAAAAGATAAGAATTGTAACATAAAGAGAGCATCATGAAGAATATGACTAGCACATTTAAGTCTAACCCACTTCCTATGCATAGGGATTTTGTGAGCAAACAACTTATGGGAACAAGAATCAACTTGCATAGGAAGGTAAAACAAGCATAACTTCAAGATTTTAAGCACATAGAGAGGAAACTTGATATTATTGCAATTCCTACAAGCATATATTCCTCCCTCATAATAATTTTCAGTAGCATCATGAATGAATTCAACAATATAACCAGCACCTAAATAATTCTTTTCATGATCTACAAGCACAGAAAATTTATTACTCTCCACATAAGCAAATTTCTTCTCATGAATAATAGTGGGAGCAAACTCAACAAAGTAACTATCATGGGATTGAAAATTGAAATCAAGATGACAAGTTTCATTGTTATCATTATTCTTCAAAGCATACGAGTCATCACAATAATCATCATAGATAGGAGGCATGCTTTCATCATAATAAATTTGCTCATCAAAACTTGGGGGACAAAAAATATCATCTTCATCAAACATAGCTTCCCCAAGCTTGTGGCTTTGCATATCATTAGCATCATAGATATTCAAGGAATTCATTCTAACAACATTGCAATCTTGCTCATCATTCAAATATTTAGTGCCAAACATTCTAATGCATTCTTCTTCTAGCACTTGAGCACAATTATCGGAATCCTTATTTTCACGATAGATATTAAAAAGATGAAGCGTATGAGACAAAGTCAATTCCATTTTTTATAGTTTTCTTTTATAAACTAAACTAGTGATAAAACAAGAAACTAAAAGACTCGATTGCAAGATATAAAGATATACCTTCAAGCACTCACCTCCCCGGCAACGGCGCCAGAAAAGAGCTTAGTTGACGGGGTGTTAGTGCCGCTTTCCTTGCCTCCCCGGCAATGGCGCCATAAAAGAGCTTCATGTCTACTACACAACCTTCTTCTTGTAGACGTTGTTGGGCCTCCAAGTGCAGAGGTTTGTAGGACAGTAGCAAATTTCCCTCAAGTGGATGACCTAAGGTTTATTAATCCGTAGGAGGCATAGGATGAAGATGGTCTCTCTCAAGCAACCCTGCAACCAAATAACAAAGAGTCTCTTGTGTCCCCAACACACCCAATACAATGGTAAATTGTATAGGTGCACTACTTCGGCGAAGAGATGGTGATAGAAGTGGTATATGGATAGTAGATAAAGGTATTTGTAATCTGAAATTATAAAAACAGCAAGGTAACAAGTGATAAAAGTGAGCGTAAACGGTATTGCAATGTGTGGAAATAAGGCCTAGGGTTCATACTTTCACTAGTGTAAGTTCTCTCAACAACAATATCATAATTGGATCACATAACTATCCCTCAACTTGCAACAAAGAGTCACTCCAAAGTCACTAATAGCGGAGAACGAACAAAGAGATTATGGTAGGGTACGAAACCACCTCAAAGTTATTCTTTCCAATCAATCCGTTGG
>NC_053022.1:578915950-579119399 GCF_003073215.2 Triticum urartu | reverse complement strand
TTTGAATACCCATGATGCTAATGATATGCAAAACCACAAGCTTGGGGATGCTATGTTTGATGAAGATGATATTTTTTGTCCCCCAAGTTTTGATGAGAAAATTTATTATGATAGCATGCCTCCTATTTATGATGATTATATTGGTGAAAGTGGGTTTGGAAGAGTGTCAACTTTAGGAAGTAATGATCCCACTATTTTGGAGGGTGTTGAATCTTATTGTGATAATTATGAAAGTGGATTTGGAGAGGTCATGGCTTTATTTAGTGATGAATCCACTATTTTGGAAGAGGTTCCAATTGATTATGTGAACAAAGTTGCTATCTATGATGATTATTGTGATGACATGTATGCTATAAAGAATAAGGATAACCATGAAACTTATCATCTTGATTTTAATTCTCAATTGGATTATGCATTACATGATAGTTATTTTGTTGAGTTTGCTCCCACTATTATCCATGACAATAAATTTGCTTATGTGGAGAGTAATAAAATTTCTATGCTTATGCATCATGAAAATAATGATTTATGTGATAGTTATATTGTTGAATTCATTCATGATGCTACTGAAAATTATTATGAAGGAGGAATATATGCTTGTAGGAGTTGCAATAATATCAAGTTTCCTCTATGTGTTGAAAATCTTGGAGATCTGCTTATTTTACCTTCCTATGCAAGTTGATTCTTGTTCCCACAAGTTGTTTGCTCACAAAATCCCTATGAATAGGAAGTGGGTTAGACTTAAATGTGCTAGTAATATTTTTCATGATGCTCTCTTTATGTTTCAATTCTTATCCTTTATGTGAGCATCATTGAAATCATCATGCCTAGCTAGGGGCGTTAAACGATAGTGCTTGTTGGGAGGCAACCCAATTTTATTTTTGTTCCTTGCTTTTGGTTATGTTTAGTAATAAATAATTCATATAGCCTCTGTTTATATGTGGCTTTATGCTTTTAATTAGTGTTTGTGCCAAGTAGAACCTTTGGGAAGACTTGGGGGAAGTTTTAGCGATCTTGCTGTAAAAAACAGAAAATTTAGCGCTCACGAGATTTGCTGCCATTTTTTACTGGAGAGTGAGATTAGGTTGATTATTTTTTCAGATGATTAATAGAAAAATTACTCACGTCCACCATTTTATTTCAGAATTTTTGGGGTTACCGAAGTATTTGAAACCTACAGATTACTATAGACTGTTCTGTTTTTGACAGATTCTGTTTTTCGTGTGTTGTTTGCTTATTTTGATGCATCTATGGCTAGTATCGGAGGGTATGAACCATAGAGAAGTTGGAATAAAGTATTTTTAACACCAACATAAATAAATAATGAGTTCATTACAGTAACTTAAGTGGAGGTTTGTTTTCTTATACTAACGGAGCTCATGAGATTTTCTGTTGAGTTTTGTGTTGTGAAGTTTTCAAGTTTTGGGTAAAGATTTGATGGATTTTGGAATAAGAAGTGGCAAGAGCCTAAGCTTGGGGATGCCCAAGGCACCCCAAGTTAAAATACAAGGACAACCAAAAGCCTAAGCTTGGGGATGCCCCAGAAGGCATCCCCTCTTTTGTCTTCTTCTATCGGTAACTTTACTTGAGGCTATATTTTTATTCACCACATGATATGTGTTTTGCTTGGAGCGTCTTGTATGATTTGAGTCTTTGATTTTTAGTTTACCACAATCATCCTTGCTGTACACACCTTTTGGGATAGACACACATGAATTGGAATTTATTAGAATACTATATGTGCTTCACTTATATCTTTTGAGCTAGATAATTTTGCTCTAGTGCTTCACTTATATGTTTTAGAGCACGGTGGTGGTTTTATTTTATAGAAATTATTGATCTCTCATGATTCACTTATATTATTTTGGGAGTCTTAGAACAGCATGGTAATTTGCTTTGGTTATAAAATTAGTCCTAATATGATAGGCATCCAAGATGGATATAATAAAAACTTTCATATAAGTGCATTGAATACTAAGAGAAGTTTGATACTTGATGATTGTTTTGAGATATGGAGATGGTGATATTAGAGTCATTCTAGTTGATTAGTTGTGAATTTGAGAAATACTTGTTCTAAAGTTTATGATTCCCGTAGCATGCACGTATGGTGAACCGTTATGTGATGAAGTCCGAGCATGATTTATTTATTTATTGTCTTCCTTATGAGTGGCGGTCGGGGACGAGCGATGATATTTTCCTACCAATCTATCCCCTAGGAGCATGCGCGTAGTACTTTGTTTCGATAACTAATAGATTTTTGCAATAAGTATGTGAGTTCTTTATGACTAATGTTGAGTCCATGGATTATACGCACTCTCACCCTTCCACCATTTCTAGCCTCTCTAATACCGCGCACCTTTCGCCGGTATCATACACCCACCATATACCTTCCTCAAAACAGCCACCATACCTACCTATTATGGCATTTCCATAGCCATTCCGAGATATATTGCCATGCAACTTTCCATCGTTCCATTTATTATGACACGTTCCATCATTGCCATGTTGCCTTGAATGATCATGTAGTTGACATCGTATTTGTGGCAAAGCCACCTTTCATAATTCTTTCATACATGTCACTCTTGATTCATTGCATATCCCGATACACCACCTGAGGCATTCACATAGAGTCATATTTTGTTCTAAGTATTGAGTTGCAATCTTTAAGTAGTAAATAAATAAAAGTGTGATGATCATCATTATTAGAGCATTGTCCCAAGTGAGGAAAGGATGATGGAGACTATGATTCCCCCACAAGTCGGGATGAGACTCCGGACGAAAAGAAAAAGAAAGAAAGAAAAGAGGCCAAAAAAAGAAGAAGACCCAAATAAAAAAATGAAAAAATAAGAGAAAAAGAGAGAAGGGACAATTCTACTATCCTTTTACCACACTTGTGCTTCAAAGTAGCACCATGATCTTCATGATAGAGAGTCTCCTATGTTGTCACTTTCATATAATAGTGGGAATATTTCATTGTAGAACTTGGCTTGTATATTCCAATGATGGGCTTCCTCAAAATGCCCTAGGTCTTCGTGAGCAAGTGAGCTGGATGCACATCCACTTAGTTTCTTTTTGAGCTTTCATACACTTATATCTCTAGTGCATCCGTTGCATGGCAATCCCAACTCACTCACATTGATATCTATTGATGGGCATCTCCATAGCCCATTGATACGCCTAGTTGACGTGAGACTATATTCTCCATTTTGTCTTCTCCACAACCACCATTCTATTCCACCTATAGTGCTATGTCCATGGCTGACGCTCATGTATTACGTGAAGATTGAAAAAGTTTGAGAACATCAAAAGTATGAAACAATTGCTTGGCTTGTCATCGGGGTTGTGCATGATTTAAATATTTTGTGTGATGAAGATAGAGCATAGCCAGACTATATGATTTTATAGGGATAGCTTTCTTTGGCCATGTTATTTTTAGAAGACATGATTACTTTGTTAGTATGCTTGAAGTATTATTATTTTTATGTCAATATTAAACTTTTGTCTTGAATCTTATGGATATGAATATTCTTGCCACAATAAAGAGGATTACATAATAAATATGTTAGGTAGCATTCCACATCAAAAATTCTGTTTTTATCATTTACCTACTCGAGGACGAGCAAGAATTAAGCTTGGGGATGCTTGATACGTCTCCAACATATCTATACTTTTTGATTGTTCCATGCTATTATATTATCAACCTTGGATGTTTTATATGCAATTGTATATGATTTTTGGGACTAACCTATTAACCTAGAGCCCAGTGCCACTTTATGTTTTTTCCTTGTTTTTGAGTATCGCAGAAAAGGAAAATAATACGGAGTCCAATTGACCTGAAATTTCACGGAGATCATTTTTGGACCAGAAGAAGCCCATGGAGTACCAGAGATGGGCCAGAAGAGTCCCGAGGCCACCACGAGGGTGGGGGGCGCGCCCTACCCCCTGGGCGCGCCCCCTACCTCGTGGCCGCCTCGGGGACCCCCCGACTTGTTCCTGACTCCAACACCTCTTATATAACCCCAAACTTCCAGAAAGAAACCTAGATCGGGAGTTCCGCCGCCGCAAGTCTCTGTAACCACCGAAAACCAGTCTAGACCTGTTCCGGCACCCTGCCGGAGGGGGGAATCCCTCTCCGGTGGCCATCTTCATCATCCCGGCGCTCTCCATGATGAGGAGGGATTAGTTCACCCTCAGGGCTGAGGGTATGTACCAGTAGCTATGTGTTTGATCTCTCTCTCTCTCTCTCTCTCGTGTTCTTGATTTGGCACGATCTTGATGTATCGCGAGCTTTGCTATTATAGTTGGATCTTATGATGCTTCTCCCCCTCTACTCTCTTGTAATCGATTGAGTTTTCCCTTTGAAGTTATCTTATCGATTGGGTCTTTAAGGATTTGAGAACACTTGATGTATGTCTTGCATGTGCTTATCTATGGTGACAATGGGGTATCACGTGATCCACTTGATGTATGTTTTGGTGATCAACTTGCGAGTTCCGTGACCTCGTGAACTTATGCATAGGGGTTGGCACACATTTTCGTCTTGACTCTCGGGTAGAAACTTTGGGGCACTCTTTGAAGTTCTTCGTGTTGGTTGAATAGATGAATCTGAGATTGTGTGATGCATATCGTATAATCATACCCACGGATACTTGAGGTGACATTGGAGTATCTAGGTGACATTAGGGTTTTGGTTGATTTGTGTCTTAAGGTGTTATTCTAGTATGAACTCTATGATAGATTGAACGGAAAGAATAGCTTCGTGTTATTTTACTACGGACTCTTGAATAGATCGATCAAAAATAATAACTTTGAGGTGGTTTCATACCCTACATTAATCTCTTCGTTTGTTCTCTGCTATTAGTGACTTTGGAGTGACTCTTTGTTGCATGTTGATGGATTGTTATATGATCTAATTATGTTATTATTGTTGAGAGAACATGCACTAGTGAAAGTATGAACCTTAGGCCTTGTTTCCTAGCATTGCAATACCGTTTGTGCTCACTTTTACCACTTGCTACCTTGCTGTTTTTATATTGTCAGATTACAAAAACCTATAACTACCATCCATATTGCACTTGTATCACCATCTCTTCGCCGAACTAGTGCACCTATACAATTTACCATTGTATTGGGTGTGTTGGGGACACAAGAGACTCTTTGTTATTTGGTTGCAGGGTTGCTTGAGAGAGACCATCTTCATCCTACACCTCCCACAGGTTGATAAACCTTAGGTCATCCACTTGAGGGAAATTTGCTACTGTCCTAGAAACCTCTGCACTTGGAGGCCCAATAACGTCTACAAGAAGAAGGTTGTGTAGTAGACATCATCTGCCAAGTTTACTGAACATGATAGAGCAGAATGTGCGGTGAACGTCAATATTTGCATAGATAAAACTCAACAGCCAGACTGATGATAATAATACTTCAACTCTGCATATTTAGCCCCCAAGGGTCGGTTTAACAATTTATGTTAAGCCAGGACTTTTGAATATTAGAGATAAACATTGCATCCCTGACCAGACTTTTGATGGACCGGAGGGGAGAGTGTGTCCACGTACCCTCGTAGACCGAAAGCGGAAGCGTTAAGTAACGGGGTTGATGTAGTCAAACATTTTCGCGATCCAACCGATCAAGTACCGAACACACGACACCTTCGTGATGTGCACACGTTCAGCTCGATGACGTCCCTCAAACTCTAGATCCAGCTGAGGCCAAGGGAGAGTTTCGTCAGCACGATGGCGTGTTGACGGTGATGATGAAGTTATCGACGCAGGGCTTCGCCTAAGCACTACGACAATATGATCGAGGTGGAAATCTGTGGAGGGGGGCACCGCACATGGCTAATATCAACTTGTGTGTCTATGGGGTGCCCCCTCCCCCATATATAAAGGAGTGGAGGAGGGGGAGGGCCGGCCTCCTAGGGCGCACCCCAAGGGGGTATTCCTACTCCCACTAGGAGTAGGTTTCCCCCTTTTCCTAGTCTAACTAGGAGGGGGAAGGAAGGGAAGAGGGAGAGAAGGAAAGGGGGGGGGGCGCCCCCCAAACCCTACCCCAATTCGGTTTGGGCCTAGGGAGGGCACGTGCCACACCTGGCCGCCTCCTCCTCTCTTCCACTATGGCCCATCAAGGCCCATTAACTCCCCGGGGGGTTCCGGTAACCCCCCGGTACTCCGGAAAATACTCGATACACCTCAAAACCATTCCAGTATCCGAATATAGTCATCCAATATATCACTCTTCATGTATTGACCATTTTGAGACTCCTCGTCATGTCCGTGATCTCATCCAGGACTCCGAACTAACTTTGGTACATCAAAACACATAAACTCATAATACCGATCGTCATCGAACATTAAGCGTGCGGAACCTACGGGTTCGAGAACTATGTAGACATGACCGAGACTCATCTCCGGTCAATAACCAATAGCGAAACCTGGATGCTCATATTGGTTCCTACATATACTATGAAGATCTTTATCGGTCAAACCGTATAACAACATACGTTGTTCCCTTTGTCATCGGTATGTTACTTGCCCGAGATTCGATCGTCGGTATCATCATACCTAGTTCAATATCGTTACTAGCAAGTATCTTTACTCGTTCCGTAATGCATCACCCCGCAACTAACTCATTAGTCACATTGCTTGCAAGGCTTATAGTGATGTGCATTACCGAGAGGGCCCAGAGACACCTCTCCGACAATCGGAGTGACAAATCCTAATCTCGATCTATGCCAACTCAACAAACACCATCGGAGACACATGTAGAGCATATTTATAATCACCCAGTTACGTTGTGACATTAGATAGCACACTAAGTGTTCCTCCGGTATTCGGGAGTTGCATAATCTCATAGTCATAGGAACATGTATAAGTTAAGTAGAAAGCAATAGCAATAAACTAAATGATCATAGTGCTAAGCTAACGGATGAGTCAAGTCAATCACATCATTCTCTAATGATGTGATCCCATTCATCAAATGACAACTCATGTCTATGGCTAGGAAACTTAACCATCTTTGATTAACGAGCTAGTCAAGTAGATGTATACTAGTGATAGTTTCTTTGTCTATGTATTCACACATGTACTAAGTTTCCGGTTTATACAATTCTAGCATGAATAATAAAAATTTATCATGATATAAGGAAATATAAATAACAACTTTATTATTTCCTCTAGGGCATATTTCCTTTAGTCTCCCACTTGCACTAGAGTCAACAATCTAGATTACATTGTAATGATTCTAACACCCATGGAGTCTTGGTGCTGATCATGTTTTGCTCGTGAGAGAGGCTTAGTCAACGGGTCGGCAACATTCAGATCCATATGTATCTTGCAAATCTCTATGTCTCACTCCTTGACTTGATCGCGGATGGAATTGAAGCGTCTCTTGATGTGCTTGGTTCTCTTGTGAAATCTGGATTCTTTTGCCAAGGCAATTGCACCAGTATTGTCACAACAGATTTTCATTGGACCCGATGCACTAGGTATGACACCTAGATCGGATATGAACTCCTTCATCCAGACTCCTTCATTTGCTGCTTCCGAAGCAGCTGTGTATTCCGCTTCGTAGTAGATCCTGCCACGATGCTTTGCTTAGAACTGCACCAATTGATAGCTCCACCATTCAATAAAAATACGTATCCGGTTTGTGACTTAGAGTCATCCGGATCAGTGTCAAAGCTTGCATCGACGTAACCATTTACGACAAGCTCTTTGTCACCTCCATAAACGAGAAACATATCCTTAGTCCTTTTCAGGTATTTCAGGATATTCTTGACCGCTGTCCAGTGATCCACTCCTAGATTACTTTGGTACCTCCTTGCTAAACTAATAGCAAGGCACACATCAAGTCTGGTACACAACATTGCATACATAATAGAACCTATGGCTGAAGCATAGGGAAATACTTTCATTTTCTCTCTATCTTCTGAAGTGGTCGGGCATTGAGTCTGACTCAACTTCACACCATGTAACACAGACAAGAACCCTTTCTTCACTTGATCCATTTTGAACTTCTTCAAAACTTTATCAAGGTATGTGCTTTGTGAAAGTCCAATTAAGCGTCTTGATCTATCTCTATAGATCTTGATGCCCAATATATAAGCAGCTTCACCGAGGTCTTTCATTGAAAAATTCTTATTCAAGTATCCTTCTATGCTATTCAGAAATTCAGTATCATTTCCAATCAACAATATGTCATCCACATATAATATTAGAAATGCTACAGAGCTCCCACTCACTTTCTTGTAAATACAGGATTCTCCAAAAGCCTGTATAAAACCATATGCTTTGATCACACTATCAAAGCGTATATTCAAACTCCGAGATGCCTGCACCACTCCATAAATGGATCGCTGGAGCTTACACACTTTTTTAGCACCTTTTGGATCGACAAAACCTTTTGGTTGCATCATATTCAACTCATTCTTTAAGATATCCATTAAGGAATGCAGTTTTGACATCCATTTGCCAAATTTCATAATCATAAAATGCGGCAATTGCTAACATGATTCAGACAGACTTAAGCATCGCTACAGGTGAGAAGGTCTCTTTGTAGTCAACTCCTTGAACTTGTCGAAAACCTTTCGCAACAAGTCGAGCTTTGTAGACAGTAACATTATCGTCAGCATCAGTCTACTTCTAGAAGATCCATTTATTCTCTATGGCTTGCCGATCATTGGGCAAGTCAACCAAAGCCCACACTTTGTTCTCATACATGGATCCCATCTCAGATTTCATGGCGTCAAGCCATTTTGCGGAATCTGGGCTCATCATCGCTTCCTCATAGTTCGTAGGTTCATCATGGTCAAGTAACATGACTTCCAGAACAAGATTACCGTACCACTCTGGTGCGGATCTTATTCTGGTTGACCTACGAGGTTCGTTAGTAACTTGATCAGAAGTTTCATGATCATCATCATTAGCTTCCTCACTAATTGGTGTAGGGATCACTGGAACTGATTTCTGTGATGAACTACTTTCCAATAAGGGAGCAGGTACAATTACCTCATCAAGTTCTACTTTCCTCCCACTCACTTCTTTCGAGAGAAACTCCTTCTATAGAAAGGATTCATTCTTAGCAACGAATATCTTGCCTTCGGATCTGTGATAGAAGGTGTACCCAACAGTCTCCTTTGGGTATCCTATGAAGACACATTTCTCCGATTTGAGTCCGAGCTTATCAGGTTGAAGCTTTTTCACATAAGCATCGCAGCCCCAAACTTTAAGAAACGACAACTTGGGTTTCTTGCCAAACCACAGTTCATATGGTGTCGTCTCAATGGATTTCAATGGTGCCCTATTTAACGTGAATGCAACCGTCTCTAAAGCATAACCCCAAAACGATAGCGGTAAATTAGTAAGAGACATCATAGATCGCACCATATCTAATAAAGTGCGGATACGACATGCAGACACACCATTACGCTGTGGTGTTCCAGGTGGCGTGAGTTGCGAAACTATTACGCATTGTTTCAAATGAAGACCAAACTCAAATATTCTCCTCCACGATCAGATCGTAGAAACTTTATTTTCTTGTTATGATGATTTTCCACTTCACTCTGAAATTCTTTGAACTTTTCAAATGTTTCAGACTTATGTTTCATTAAGTAGATATACCCATATTTGCTCAAATCATCTGCGAAGGTAAAAAAATAATGATACCCGCCACGAGAATCTACACTCATCAGACTGCATACATCGGTATGTATTATTTCCAATAAGTCTGTTGCTCGTTCCATTGTTCCGGAGAACGGATTCTTTGTCATCTTGCCCATGAGGCATGGTTCGCAAGCATCAAGTGATTCATAATCAGGTGATTCCAAAAGCCCATCAGCATGGAGTTTCTTCATGAGCTTTACACCAATATGACCTAAAAGGCAGCGCCACAAATAAGTTGCACTATTATTATTAAACTTATATCTTTTGGCTTCAATATTATGAATATGTGAATCACTACTATCAAGATTTAGTAAAAATAGACCACTCATCAAGGGTGCATGACCATAAAAGATATTACTCATATAAATAGAACAACCATTATTCTCTGATTTAAATGAATAACCGTCTCGCATCAAACAAGATCCAGATATAATGTTCATGCTTAACGCTGGCACCAAATAACAATTATTCAGGTCTAAAACTAATCCTGAAGGTAGATGTAGAGGTAGCATGCCGACGGCAATCACATCGACTTTGGAACCATTTCCCACGCGCATCGTCACCTCGTCCTTAGCTAATCTTAGCTTAATCCGTAGCCCATGTTTCGAGTTGCAAATATTAGCAACAGAACCAGTATCAAATACCCAGGCGCTACTGCGAGCATTAGTAAGGTACACATCAATAACATGTATATCAAATATACCTTACACTTTGCCATCCTTCTTATCCGCCAAATACTCGGGGCAGTTCCGCTTCCAGTGACCAGTCCCTTTGCAGTAGAAGCACTCAGTCTCAGGCTTAGGTCTAGACTTGGGCTTCTTCACTTGAGCAGCAACTTGCTTTTCTTCTTGAAGTTCCCCTTCTTCCCTTTGCCCTTCTTCTTGAAACTGGTGGTCTTGTTGACCATCAACACTTGATGCTCCTTCTTGATTTCCACCTCCACAGCTTTTAGCATCGCGAAGAGTTCGGGAATTGTCTTATCCATCTCTTGCATATTATAGTTCATCATGAAGCTTTTCTAGCTTGGTGGCAGTGATTGAAGAACTCTGTCAATGACACTATCAATTGGAAGATTAGCTCCCAGCTGAGTCAAGTGATTGTGGTACCTAGACATTCTGAGTATGTGTTCACTGACATAACTATTCTCCTCCATCTTGCAGCTATAGAACTTATTGGAGACTTCATATCTCTCAATCCAGGCATTTGCTTGAAATATTAACTTCAACTCCTGGAACATCTCATATGCTCCATGACGTTCAAAACGTCGTTGAAGTCCCGGTTCTAAGCCGTAAAGCATGACACACTGAACTATCTAGTAGTCATCAGCTTTGCTCTGACAGACGTTCTTAACGTCATCAGTAGCATCTACAGCAGGCCTAGCACCTAGCGGTGCTTCCAGGACGTAATTCTTCTATGCAACAATGAGGATAATCCTCAAGTTACGGACCCAGTCCGTGCAGTTGCTACCATCATCTTTCAACTTATCTTTCTCTAGGAACGCATTAAAATTCAACGGAACAACAGCACAGGCCATTTATCTACAACAACATAGACATGCAAAATACTATCATGTACTAAGTTCATGATAAATTAAAGTTCAATTAATCATATTACTTAAGAACTCCCACTTAGATAGACATCCCTCTAATCATCTAAGTGATCATGTGATCCATATCAACTAAACCATCTCCGATGATCACGTGAGATGGAGTAGTTTTCAATCGTGAACACCACTATGTTGATCATATCTACTATATGATTCACGCTCGACCTTTTGGTCTCAGTGTTCCGAGGCCATATCTGCATATGCTAGGCTCGTCAAGTTTAACCTGAGTATTCTGCTTGTGCAAAACTGGCTTGCACCGTTGTATGTGAATGTAGAGCTTATCACACCCGATCATCACGTGGTGTCTCGGCACGACGAACTGTAGCAACGGTGCATACTCAGGGAGAACACTTATGCCTTGAAATTTAGTGAGAGATCATCTTATAATGCTACCGCCGTACTAAGCAAAATAAGATGCATAAAGGATAAACATCACATGCAATCAATATAAGTGATATGATATGGCCATCATTATCTTGTGCCTTTGATCTCCATCTCCAAAGCACCGTCATGATCACCATCGTCACCGGCTTGACACCTTGATCTCCATCGTAGCATCGTTGTCGTCTCGCCAACTATTACTTCTACGACTATCGCTACCGCTTAGTGATAAAGCAAAGCAATTACATGGTGATACATCCCCGTCGTATCTACTTTTCCAAACACTTTTGCCCTTGTTTTGGACTCTAACTTGCATGATTTGGATGGAACTAACCCAGACTGACGCTGTTTTCAGCAGAATTACCATGGTGTTATTTATGTGCAGAAACAAAAGTTCTCGGAATGACCTAAAACTTCACGGAACACCTTTTCGAAAAATATAAAAAATCCTTGCAAAAGATGAAGGCCAGGGGCCCACCACCTGTCCACGAGGGTGGGGGGCGCGCCCCCTACCTCGTGGGTCCCCTGGAGCTCCTCCGACCTCAAGTCCAACTCTATATATTTGGTTTCGGGGAGAAAAAAAATCAGAGAGAAGAAATCATCATGTTTTACGATACGGAGCCACCGCCAAGCCCTAAAACCTCTCGGGAGGGCTGATCTGGAGTCCGTTCGGGGCTCCGAAGAGGAGAATCCGTCGCCATCGTCATCATCAACCATCCTCCATCACCAATTTCATGATGCTCACCGTCGTGCGTGAGTAATTCCATCATAGGCTTGCTGGACGGTGATGGGTTGGATGGGATCTATCATGTAATCGAGTTAGTTTTGTTAGGGTTTGATCCCTAGTATCCACTGTGTTCTGAGATTGATGTTGCTATGACTTTGCTATGCTTAATGCTTGTCACTAGGGCCCGAGTGCCATGATTTCAGATCTGAACCTATTATGTTTTCATCAATATATGAGAGTTCTTGATCCTATCTTGCAAGTCTATAGTCACCTACTATGTGTTATGATCCGTTAACCCCGAAGTGACAATAATCGGGATACTTACCGGCGATGAACGTAGTTTAAGGAGTTCATGTATTCAGTATGTGTTAATGCTTTGTTCCGGTACTCTATTAAAAGGAGGCCTTAATATCCCTTAGTTTCCGTAAGGACCCCGCTGCCACGGGAGGGTAGGACAAAAGATGTCATGCAAGTTCTTTTCCATAAGCACGTATGACTATATTTGGAATACATGCCTACATTATATTTGGAATACATGCCTACATTATATCAATTAGAGAGAAGAAACCATAGACCAACTTAGGCCAAAAGCCTAAGCTTGGGGGAGTACGTATTTCCCACCGACATTACATTTATGTTCACACACTCATTGCTAGATGTCGGTGCTCATACTTTTTCATTGTATCATCCATGCTAGTTTACTTTCCTTTTTGTAGCGACCAGACCTCAAACAGTCTGATCTCTGTGCTCCGGTGTCATCCCTGGATCAGTAATGCTGACACCACACAGTACTCGAAGGATTTATAGCAGAGTAGCAATCACACACTTATTACATCGAGTGCCTCAAAAGAGAACTTATTACAATAAATATGGCTTAAGGCCATCTAATAACGATAACAGCGGAAGGCTTGGAAGATAAGTGAGTCCATCAACTCCAACGGCATCACTGAGTATAGAAACACGACCTAAAAACTCCTTAATCGTCGTCTGAAAAGTCTGCAACATTAACGTTGCAGCCCGAAAACGGGTCAGCACATGGAATATGCTGGCAAGGTAACACATAGAGAGTAATGGAATGCAACAACTATACTATATGCATATTTGGCTGGTGGAAAGCTCTATGGTTACAGTTTTTGCGTAAAGCCAATTTTTCCCTACTTCAAAGGAATAAATTTAATTACTATCATGGTGGTTGTTAAACATTGAGAA
Organism: Triticum urartu; assembly: GCF_003073215.2. Taxonomy (NCBI): domain Eukaryota; kingdom Viridiplantae; phylum Streptophyta; class Magnoliopsida; order Poales; family Poaceae; genus Triticum; species Triticum urartu. The sequence continues at coordinate 579,105,814 of NC_053022.1, read as the reverse complement.
TGGTTGATAGCATTCTCAATCCCAATTAAAGTAACATCATTAAACCCAACAAAATTTACTTTAGAGTAACATGTTGGGATTCACATGATAATCCAGGTACTAGATACTCAAGATGTCCATAACCGGGGACACGGCTAACCATGATTAGTTTGTTACACTCTGCAGAGGTTTGCGCACTTTTCCCCACAAGACTCGATCGCCTCTGTTGGATTTCTCGCACTACATGGTGTTTGAGAAACGGATGACCGAGACATAGTCTTTCAGAAGCACTAGCACCTTACGATCGGGTAGACCGTACCACCTACATCCCCTACATCTGCTAGCCTACCCTGTAAGAGTTCGCACGACTTAATCAACTATGCCAGAGCCCATAATGGCTTGTGGCTGCACACGGAAGTTTCTAGTATGAATAATCTCATGATCCCTTTGAGTCTGGGTGGCGGTCCAAAAGAAAAACTGGCAAGTCCTGGAATACCCAGGTGCCTCAATCCACCCAGATGTGTGTTTAAGTTGCCACCTTAGATAAACCATTAATTAACCATCTCACATCTGTCATGGATATCACTCACCCAATCCACGTCTACTAGCATAGCATGGCATAATAAGCAAATGTAGAAAATAACTCCCAAAGATTTGATAATAAACAGGTAATAGGTACTACCTCATCTACTTCCCATCCCACAATTTAATTAGATCCTAATCATGCAAGGTGTGAGGATTGATCTAATGCAATAAAACTGGGTTGTAGAAAAGGTATGATCAAAGTGTTACTTGACTTGCTGATGATCCGCGAAACCTAGAGATTCAAAGTAACAGGCGGTGCACTCCGGGTATTCTATCGCAGACAAACAAACAAGCATACAATAAGTACTCATCTAATGCACAGGTAAAACTCAAATAGAAGATCTAACCAGAAAGTTCAACTTAAGAACGCTGGTTTGCAAAAAGAATCAAATCGAACGAAGCAAAAGAAATCAAACGGCGAAAGAAAACAACTTCGTTCTAGTAATCTGGATCTAAGTCAAATTTTACAGTAGCAAAAACTTGTTTAAGTTGATTATTCAGAAAGAGGGTTTCGAGACGAAACTCCAGGCGCTTGAATCGCCTGATTCCGATAAACGAGCGAAAAGTTATACTAAAACGAAAATCGGATCAGAAAATAACCGCGGAAAAATTCGAGGAAAAAGAAAAACGACGAACGGAATTTTTTTCCTCAAAAAATGGCACGGATTTCGAGGGCGGCGAACCTCGGGCGACGCGCGGCTCCGTTGGATCGGCGGCGGCGGCGGCTGGGCTGGCGGCGGCTGGGCCGGCGGCGGCTGGGCCTAGGGTTTCGGGGCGGCTGGCCTTTGGGCTGGCTTGCCCCGGCTTATAAAGGCCCCGGCCAGGGGAGTCCTAGCCGAGTACGGCCCATAGTCGGTTCCGCTCTTTTTTTTTAAATAATTACGCTCGTAAAAAAATAAAAAGAAATACTAAACGGACTCCAAAAATCCTGAAATAAATTTTCCTGGGTTTCTAAAATCAAGCCCGATAAAGTGAACATTTATTTTGGCCCTAAATGAAATTTTGAAAAACGTGCATTTTTCCTAAATTCAAATAAAAAATACCGAAAAACTCCGAAATAAATCTTATTTGATTTTTTTATTAAATCCTCAATATTTCTATATTTTGGGAAAGTCATTTTATTCCCTCTCTCATATTTTTGTAATAGAAATAATTAATGATAAAATAAATAAAATCAAATGATCCAGTTTACAAAATTTGAGAAAACTCAAATATGTAAATAACGAAATCCCCAACTCTCCGTGGGTCCTTGAGTTGCTTAGGATTTTGTAGGATCACAACCAAAAGCAAAAATAAAATATGATATGCATGATGATCTAATGTATAACATTCCAAATTGAAAATTTGGGATGTTACACTTTTTATGCTTTCTTCTTGTGTGTTTAATAAACCTTAAGAAAAAAAAAGAAAATTAGTTATAGCTTTTAATTAGTTTACTTTCCATGCTTGTAGTAGTAATTAGAAAGAAAACCCAAAAAGATTTCCTGTTCTTCTTTTTCTTGTTGGGAACTTTCTCGTGTAAATAGTTTTATTTCTTTTCTTTTCTTTAGGGGTCGATAGGAGAAGACCATGATTAAATTGTTGAAGTGACTCTTATTTGCATTATTGTTGATCTGACAAAAAAGCTCATATTGCCTTGTCTTCTCCTGTTTATTGAATGCTTGCAGATTCCAGCTTAGTCCAATGCACGCGCACTATTATTATTATTCACATCGTTCGGCCGTGCAAGTGAAAGGCAATTATGACGATATATGATGGACTGACTGAGATGAGAAAAGCTGGTATGAACTCGACCTCTTTTGTTTTTGTAAATATGATTAGTTCATCGTTCCTGATTCAGCCTATTATGAATAAACATGTTTGCAATGACAACTAGAGATCATAGTTTCTTGTGCCATGCTTGATTAACTATGAGTTGTAATGGTTTACCTTGCATGCCAACATGCTATTAAAATGGTTATGATGTGGTATGATAGGGTGGTATCCTCCTCTAGATGATTTAAGTGACTTGACTTGGCGCATGTTCACGCATGTAGTTGAAACAAAATCAACATAGCCTTCACGATATTTATGTTCATGATGGATTATATCCTACTCATGCTTGCATTTGGTGTTGATTAATTTTAATGCATGTTCATGACTGTTGTCGCTCTCTAGCTGGTCGCTTCCCAGTCTTTTGCTAGCCTTCACCTGTACTAAGCGGGGATACTGCTTGTGCATCCAACTCCATAAACCCCAAAGTTATTCCATATGAGTCCACCATACCTACCTATATACGGTATCTACCTGCCGTTCCAAGTAAATTTGTATATGCCAAACTCTAAACCTTCAAATAAATATCCTGTTTTGTATGCTTGAATAGCTCACTTATCAACTAGGGCTGTCCGTATCTTCCATGTTAGGCGGGTTATTCTCAAGAGGAGTGGACTCCGCTCCTCACTCACGAGAAAGTGGCTGGTCACTGGGATGCCCAGTCCCATGCTTTATGCAAACTAAATCAAAATAATTGCAAACAAAACTCCCCCTGGGACTCTTGTTAGTTGGAGGCACTCGTTGTTTCGAGCAAGCCATGGATTTATGCTTGTTGGTGGAAGGGGGAGTATAAACTTTACCATTCTGTTTGGGAACCGCCTATAATGTGTGTAGCATGGAAGATATCGCCATCTCTTGGTTGTTATGTTGACAATGAAAGTATATCGCTCAAAATATTATTCACCTCTATTTCAAAACCGAGCTCTGGCACCTCTACAAATCCCTGCTTCCCTTTGCGAAGGGCCTATCTATTTATTTTATGCTGAGTCATCATCCTCTTATTAAAAAGCACCAGTTGGAGAGCACTGCTGTCATTTGCATTCATTATTGTTAGTTTACATTGAGTATGACTTGACTGGATCTCTTTTACCATGAATTACAATGTCTAGTCGGTCCTTGATCTTTAAAGGTGCCCTGCATTTATGTTTTGCGGTCTCAGAAAGGGCTAGCGAGATGCCATCTTGTTATATCATATTATGATTGTTTTGAGAAAGTGTTGTCATCCGAGATTTATTATTATTGCTCGCTAGTTGATTATGCCATTGATATGAGTAAACTTGAAACCTAAGCGTTATTGTGAATGTGGTTAGTTATAATCTTTGCTGAAAACTTGAATGCTGGCTTTACATATTACAACAACAAGAGCAAACAGAGTTTGTAAAAGTTTTTCTTTATCATTTTCAGTTTGTCAACTGAATTGCTTGAGGACAAGCAAAGGTTTAAGCTTGGGGGAGTTGATACGTCTCCGTCGTATCTACTTTTCCAAACACTTTTGCCCTTGTTTTGGACTCTAACTTGCATGATTTGAATGGAACTAACCCGGACTGATGCTGTTTTCAGCAGAATTACCATGGTGTTATTTATGTGCAGAAACAAAAGTTCTCGGAATGACCTGAAACTTCACGGAACACCTTTTCGGAAAATATAAAAAATCCTTGCAAAAGATGAAGGCCAGGGGCCCACCACCTGTCCACGAGGGTGGGGGGCATGCCTGCCCCCCTAGGGTGCGCCCCCCTACCTCGTGGGCCCCCTAGAGCTCCTCTGACCTCAAGTCCAACTCTATATATTTGGTTTCAGGGAGAAAAAAAACCAGAGAGAAGAAATCATCGCGTTTTACGATACGAAGCCGCCGCCAAGCCCTAAAACCTCTCAGGAGGGCTGATCTGGAGTCCGTTCGGGGCTCCGGAGAGGGGAATCCGTCGCCATCGTCATCATCAATCATCCTCCATCACCAATTTCATGATGCTCACCGCCGTGCGTGAGTAATTCCATCGTAGGCTTGCTGGACGGTGATGGGTTGGATGGGATCTATCATGTAATCGAGTTAGTTTTGTTAGGGTTTGATCCCTAGTATCCACTATGTTCTGAGATTGATGTTGCTATGACTTTGCTATGCTTAATGCTTGTCACTAGGGCCCGAGTGCCATGATTTCAGATCTGAACCTATTGTGTTTTCATCAATATATGAGAGTTCTTGATCCTATCTTCCAAGTCTATAGTCACCTATTATGTGTTATGATCCGTTAACCCCGAAGTGACAATAATCAGGATACTTACCGGTGATGATCGTAGTTTGAGGAGTTCATGTATTCACTATGTGTTAATGCTTTGTTCCGGTACTCTATTAAAAGGATGCCTTAATATCCCTTAGTTTCCGTAAGGACCCCGCTGGCACGGGAGGGTAGGACAAAAGATGTCATGCAAGTTCTTTTCCATAAGCACGTATGACTATATTTGGAATAAATGCCTACATTATATCAATGAACTCGAGCTAGTTCTATGTCACCCTAGGTTATGACTGTTACATGATGAACCGCATCCGGCATAATTCTCCATTACTGATCCATTGCCTACGAGGTTTCCACATATTGTTCTTCGCTTATTTACTTTTCCGTTGCTATTGCTATCATCACTACAAAATACTAAAAACATTACTTTTGCTACCGTTACCTTTTGCTACCGCTACCACTACTATCATATTACTTTGCTACTAAATACTTTGCTGCAGATATTAAGTTTCCAGGTGTGGTTGAATTGACAACTCAACTGCTAATACTTGAGAATATTCTTTGGCTCCCCTTGTGTCAAATCAGTAAATTTGGGTTGAATACTCTACCCTCGAAAACTGTTGCGATCCCCTATACTTGTGGGTTATCACATGGCGATTGCATTTCTTACAATAAAGCGACAACCATATGGCTCCTGCCAGTTGCCGATAATTGTGTTACAAAACATGGTCATCTCATACAACAATTTATATAATCACGTCTTGACCATATCACATCACAACATGCCCTGCAAAAACAAGTTAGACGTCCTCTACTTTGTTGTTGCAAGTTTTACGTGGCTGCTACGGGCTTAGCAAGAACCGTTCTTACCTACGCATCAAAAACCACAATGGGGGTATAGTGATTGCTTTTTGATCTTCAGAAAGAACCCCGTTCATTAAATCCGATTCAACTAAACTTGGAGAAACTGACACCCGTCAGCCACCTATGTGCAAAACACGTCGGTAGAACCAGTCTCATGAATGCGGTCATGTAATGTCGGTCCGGGCCGCTTCATCCAACAATACCGCCAAATCAAGAAACAACTAGTGACAACAAGCAATATGTATATACCCATGCCTACAACTCCTTTGTGGTCTACTTGTGTATATAACATCTACGCATAGACCTGGCTCTGATACCAATGTTGGGGAACGCAATATTTCAAAAAAATTCCTACGATAACGCAAGATCTATCTAGGGATGCATAGTAACGAGAGGGGAGAGTGTGTCCACGTACCCTCATAGACCGAAAGCGGAAGCGTTAAGTAAAGCGATTGATGTAGTCAAACGTCTTCGCGATCCAACCGATCAAGTACCGAACGCACGACACCTCCACGATCTACACACGTTCAACTTGATGACGTCCCTCGAACTCTAGATCCAGCTGAGGCCGAGGGAGAGTTTCGTCAGCACGACGACGTGTTGACGGTGATGACGAAGTTACCGATGCAGGGCTTCGCCTAAGCACTAAGACAATATGATCGAGGTGGAAATTTGTGGAGGGGGGCACCGCACACGGCTAAGATCAACTTGTGTGTCTATGGGGTGCCCCCTCCCCCGTATATAAAGGAGTGGAGTAGGGGGAGGGCTGGCCTCCTAGGGCGCGCCCCAAGGGGGGATTCCTAATCCTACTAGGAGTAGGTTTCCCCCCTTTCCTAGTCCAACTAGGAGGGGGAAGGAAGGGAAGAGGGAGAGAAGGAAAGGGGGGGGGGGGGGGGCGGCCCCCCAAACCCTATCCCAATTCAGGTTGGGCCTAGGGGGGGCATGCACCACACCTGGCTGCGTCCTCCTCTCTTCCACCATGGCCCATCAAGGCCCATTAACTCCCCGGGGGGTTCCGGTAACCCCCCGGTACTCCGGAAAATACTCGATACACCTCAGAACCATTCCGGTGTCCGAATATAGTCATCCAATATATCAATCTTCATGTCTCGACCATTTCGAGACTCCTCGTCATTTCCATGATCTCATACGGGACTCGAACTACCTTCGGTACATCAAAGCACATAAACTCATAATACCGATTGTCATCGAACGTTAAGCGTGCGAACCCTACAGGTTCGAGAACTATGTAGACATGACCGAGACTCATCTCTAGTCAATAACCAATAGCGGAACCTGGATGCTCATATTGGTTCCTACATATTCTATGAAGATCTTTATCGGTCAAACCGTATAACAACATACGTTGTTCCCTTTGTCATCGGTATGTTACTTGCCCGAGATTCGATCGTCGGTATCATCATACCTAGTTCAATCTCGTTACCGGCAAGTCTCTTTACTCGTTTCGTAATGCATCATCCCGCAACTAACTCATTAGTCACATTGCTTGCAAGGCTTATAGTGATGTGCATTACCGAGAGGGCCCAGAGATACCTCTCCGACAATCGGAGTGACAAATCCTAATCATGATCTATGCCAACTCAACAAACACCATCAGAGACACCTGTAGAGCATCTTTATAATCACCCAGCTACGTTGTGATGTTTGATAGCACACTAAGTGTTCCTCTGGTATTCGGGAGTTGCATAATCTCATAGTCATAGGAACATGTATAAGTTATGAAGAAAGCAATAGCAATAAACTAAACGATCATAGTGCTAAGCTAACGGATGGGTCAAGTCAATCACATCATTCTCTAATTATGTGATCCCATTCATCAAATGACAACTCATGTCTATGGCTAGGAAACTTAACCATCTTTGAATAACGAGCTAGTCAAGTAGAGGCATACTAATGACAGTCTGTTTGTCTATGTATTCACACATGTACTAAATTTCTGGTTAATAAAATTCTAGCATGAATAATAAACATTTATCATGATATAAGGAAATATAAATAATAACTTTATTATTGCCTCTAGGGCATATTTCTTCACAGCGCCATACAACATCGCGAGTCCAACCGTCATCCTGTAGAACTTGCCTTTTAGCTTTTGTGGCACTCTCTTGTCACAAAGAATGAGAGACACTTGGCGCCACTTCATCCATCCAGCTTTGATTCGATGGTTCACATTTTCATCAATACCCCCATCCTCCTGCAGCATTGACCCCAAATATCCAAAGATGTCCTTCCAAGGCACCACCTGCCCATCAAGGCTAACCTCCTCCTCCTCACACCTAGTAGTACTGAAACCACACATCATGTACTCGGTTTTACTTCTACTTAGCCTAAACCCTTTCAATTCCAAGGTTTGTCTCCATAACTCTAACATCTTATTTACCCCCGTCTGACTATCATCAACTAGCACCACATCATCCGCAAAGAGCATACACCATGGGATATCTCCTTGTATATCCCTTTTTGTGATCTCATCCATCACCAAGGCAAAAAGATAAGGGCTCAAAGTTGACCCTTGATACAGTCCTATCTTAATCGGGAAGTCATCAGTGTCGACATCACTTGTTCGAGCACTTGTCACAACATTATCGTACATGTCCTTGATGAGGGTAATGTACTTTGCTGGGACTTTGTGTTTCTCCAAGGCCCACCACATGACATTCTGCGGTATCTTATCATAGGCTTCCTCCAAGTCAATGAACACCATATTCAAGTCCTTCTTTTGCTCCCTGTATCTCTTCATAAGTTGTCGTACCAAGAAAATGGTTTCCATGGTCGACCTCCCAGGCATGAAGCCAAACTGACCTTTGGTCACGCTTGTCATTCTTCTAGGCATAGTTTCAAGTATTGTAACAAAAATGAGGGAGATCATCCATGCTCATCTCATAATCCCTTCTTTCAGCATCAAGGTTCCTTTGGGTTAAGCAAAAGTAATCAAAAGGACTAAATTTAATAGGGCAAGGATCCGTAAGATCAAGTTTAGAAGGAGGAGGTTCCTCTTTTGGCCCCTTATAAGTGATGACAATTTCTTCGTCTTCATATCCTATATAATCTTTCACTTCTTCAAATACTTGCAAAAATTCCTACCATTTTATATCAATAATCAACTGGCACAACAACGCGTGCCGACATGATCAGTTAGCTATATAAGCAACATTGTTTGGGCTGGGCCAATTGTTACTCACGAGAACACTAACTTATTAGCCTAAATTACAAAAGTATAACATAGACTTACGTGATGGGAAATCATTCTGTTCAATCGACCGATCATGCGGAGCGTTCTGCCACCCACGCAGCCGCTGGATCTCATCTGATCCAACCACACGTTCACATCAGTTTTTGCATCTGCTGCGCGCCTACGCCACAGGGTGATGTTTATGCAATAAGACCTATGTTGCAAAAACAAATCTGCAACAATACTTCTGTTACAAAAGAATCAATAAATAGACTTATGTTATAAAAAATCCTCTAAAAATTTCTGCAACACGACCACTATTGCAAAAAGAAAACTACAATGCAACCTTTGTTGTACATATTTTTGCAATAAGACATATGTTGCAAAAGGGTTCTCGCAACACGAGTTCTGTTGCAAAAGTGAGGACGATGCTCGGTCACAAGATCCTGTAAGATCCGACAGCTCCGTACCCAACGGATTTTTAAAAACATCCACCGGCCGACGCGTAGCAGGCCGCTTACATAATGGCCCATGATTACAAATTCCATGGCCCAACTACGGTTTAGCTGGTTTGCTACAATTCAATACCTTATACGCTCTAGTTTCCTTTCCTAAATATTATTTCTTTAACCTAATTTTCTGCGGCCGCCACCTTCCCGGGCGGCCTCAACCCCACCCAACCCCGTCTTCCGTGGTATATATATATCTCTACCATCTTGAGATTCTTGGCACTTCTGCATCGCAAATGACCCATGTCCTTCATAGGCTTCTGCTAACCTAATTATTTACGGCCGCCACAACCTCCAATTGACCCCATCCACCCAAGCCATATCCTGTAATATACACTGTTCAGCTTGAGATTATTTTCAATAGATAGCTAGCCCATGGCACCTCTACAATGCGATAACTCATATCATTCGGAGGCATTGCACCTCCATTCCAAATATCATTCTAGAATTTGGCACCATCCATGATAACCTCCAGTTGAAATCTCGATATAGGTCATATCGTTGCCCTTGTTTCACCAATTGTTCTTTCAATCAATCATTATACTCTCTAATTCAAGTAGCATGGGTGATGGCATGTCTCGCAGCGAGATCAAAGATCTAGAAAGAATGAGCTGAGATCCAGAAAGAAAGAAGCCACCGGGCCCTTTGGAATTGGTTCTTGATGAACACCATGGAGAGGATTTGATGATGTAAGTCTTAATTTTTCTGAAAGTTATCTATTGCTGTCGATCCCTTGTTACCTCACCTAGATAGTACATTTAGATTATTGTATCGGCAAAAGGCACAATGATCGGAACCGACCCTAGAGAAAACCTCTGGCTGGGCTAATCCTCTCCTTGGGCCCAGGCTTATATACTTTTGAATTTATAGTGAATTATAGATATACACATCTTTGGGTTCGTTTTCCTAGGCCTAGAGTGAAGACCTGCGAGTCGTGGGTTAAGATTCGTACTTGCGCGAGACCACTCATGCGATGCTCGGGAGATGCAAAATATTTGATAACCAAGACTGAGCCATCAACAGAGCCCGCCCAAGGCTAGGCCGACTCTTGTTGGACTTAAGCTTATATACTCTAGAGAGTTCTCTTTGTCAAAATTTATTTGTATACCCGTGTTTCAAATTCATGTAAGCGTCACTAATGAATATATACTTTATTAGAACTCCTATAGAACATTACTATTGTAGAAACATCTATTTTGTGTGTTTGCAATGAGGGCCTCTTGTGTACATACATAAAAAAAGGATCATAATAAGTCTCACACGTGTGCAGGGGCGGACGCAGGATTTGACCAAGCCTAGGGCCCTAGGCTGCTACAGTGGAGCTACGGTGCTGCTACAGTGAACAATATGCCGCAGTCAACAAAACAATTCATGCTCACGCCCCAGGCCCAGCCCCCCCCCCCCCCCCCCCCCCCCCCCCCCGCCCCCCCCCCCCCCCCCCCCCCTCGGCCTGGGTCCTGGATCCGCCACTGCACTTGTGGCACGAAGCAATTCTGTCTTAACGTTTTTTGATGGCAACTTTAGTTACCCGGAGATGGCAACTTTTTGTTTGGATGGCAAGTTTCAATTTTTTTTTTGGATTTCATTTTTTGGATGATAATTTTAGTTGTAAAAACACCAGGATGATGTTACTTCGTGCCACACGTGTGACACTTATCATTTGAGTAAAAAATATTACATTTTTAAACAAATTAAACCTCAATTTATCCATACAAAATAAAAGCAATTAACTCTTGGACGGAACACATATTTTTTAGGAAAGAAACGCAACACATAACACATATATAATTTGGTCCAATTGATGCACGCATATATACGGAATGCAGTTAAAGACGCCGAATTAGTTAAGGAAACTTGATCTGGGTAATCGATGGAATTAGCTAACATATTAATGCTGAGTCTGGAGTACACTGGATGCAATATACTACGATGAATGCAGTTAAACAAATTCGAAGTACGTCTGGTTTTCCTGCCATAATTAAACAAATAATTAATTGCGGCAATCTATTTGATCTCGAGATGAACTACCACCCGCACATTGTCGATTGCAAATTACACAAGGAATTAATTTTAATCCCGTTGTGGTGATCGGGAAAGATATGCTATAGACGCCATAATCGGCAGGCTTTGACGCCACCGTATCTCTGCTCTGTATGCATGTAAGCAAAACAGCGGCGGCAAGTAGAAACTTCTTTCCAGAAACATGAAGATACTTTGATATATGCATGGGTGGCTCATTTAAATATTTATTTAATCACAAAAGATACGCCAGCCAACACAATATTTGATTTTTTTTCTGGTGGAATTAGAAAGCGGTGCAAGCTCGATATTTGCATGTGTGAAGCAGCACCTGATTACAAATGGACGGTGGAGATCGACCGGCAACCCCTATAAATACCCCTGTACCTTGGCCAGGTACAAGGCGCACACCACCACCAAAGCCTCAAGCTGCAAGCAACAGAGCTAGCTAGATACATCCTCCACCATAAACTAGCTCTAAGGTTCAAAGCTACTCTCCTTCCTCTGTTTCTGCCTTTTTCATTTTTCTCTCGATTGCCATGCATCTTCTACTAGTTGCATGCGCGCACGATTGATCAAGATTTGCTAGAGGCGATATACATGTGAAACTAGTGCACCTTGATAGGTTTTGATCTATGCAGCACAGTTTTTGGTTGTTGTTGGCAGCTATGTATATGCATCCATTTTTGCCATTTCCTTTCTTGCATTCTTCGCTTTTTCGTGCTGTTTTCGGTGCTACGTACATGTGGCAAAAAGAAAACATGGAAATTATCCATCCATGTCCATGTACTGTGCAGCTCTCTGTTACATGCTGTTGCCATCCAAAGTACACCATAGGCTCACATAAGCTATGTTCTTTTGTTCCTTTTCTTTTTTCCATTTTCCTTTTCCAAAGTATCTATGTCTTTCCTTTTTCTCTTATTCTTGATGTTTCTTTTGTCCTCATAGGCTCACATATGCAATCTACAATTTTCTTTTTTCTTGTCCCATCATTTCATAAATTACTAGATACCAATTAAGAAAGTGTTCTTGTTGCACTGGTGGTTGTTAGCCGAAGCCATGAATATGGATCTAACATGACATTGCAGATTTTTTTTTTCTGTGTGGAGAAATTATCCATCCATGTGTGGAACAATCTCTGCCATTGTTGTCATCGATCCAAATTAATTCTTTGTGATTTTTTTTCATGTTCTTTTATCCTCATATGTAATCTAGGTGAAAAATCACCATCTCTTCCCCTCATAAAGGATTCAATAAACTAGTAAATAGAAATAATTTAAAAAGTGTACAGACCTCTGATCTCCGCTTAATCTGCATGCATGCATGATTTTGCAAAACAAATCTTTTACTATATATCATCTGAGATCAATGAAACGTGTGGATCAGAAACAACTAATCTCTTTATAAATTATGTTTTTTTTGCAGTTCTTTTAGCTAGCTGATCATGGCATCCTCCCTCAAGGCATTGCTTGTTGATGATATGTCAGTTGAACGCATGGTTGTCTCCTCCATGCTGCGCAAGTTCCACTGCGAGATCACCCTGGCGAAGAATGGGAAAGAAGCTGTTGATATGTTTCTTGAGGGCAACGAGTTTGATATTGTTGTGTGTGATAAGGACATGCCCATAATGACCGGTCCCGAGGTACGTACTTTAGCTAACTTTTTTGCTTTGACGTAACACATATTGGATGGTCACCTCATCGACACAATATTTCTTGTACATGTGCTTAACAGGCCATTGTGAAGATCCGTGCTATGGGAGCCACTGATGTGAAGATCGTCGGGGTGTCCGCTGATGATAACGCCATGGAGGCGTTCATGGGCGCCGGTGCTGATGACTTTGTGCCCAAACCAGTGAGGCCTGAGATTCTGCAGCCTATGGTTCAGGAGGTCATCAACAAGAAGAAGAATTAACGATGGTCTACGGCAATCTTGCTTGCTTGATCCAGCCATCAAGAAAATGCTAAATGTTCTGCTAGCTCATGTCCGCACTATATTATAATTGTGGTATTATCTTTAGTTTCGAGGTCATGTTAAAGGTCGGACGCCATTAGCAAGAAGAACAACAGAGTCTGCCAACAATTATATGCATGGGATTGATGTAATCTGTAGCACTTCCTGTTAATTTATGCTTCATGGCGAGGGACACGTGCCTGTATGTGTTCCTTTCCAGAGGAAAATTATTCGGCTACCAACAAGTGTTTGATAATTATTTTATTGGTTGGATTTCTTATATATGTGGTGTACACCAACGTATAAAGCTAACCAGTGGCCGCATGTAATGCTCTTTCTGTAAACATGGGAAAATATATACTATACCATTAATCACAAAAGATATGCCAGCCAATATTTGAATTTTCCGGTGGAAAATCACCAGCGTGATTTCAAATGGACTGTCAACTTTGAACATCGATCTGCCATGCATCAAGCAACCCGAGCTAGCTAGGCGCATCCTCCACCACAAGCTCTAAGATTCATTGTTGGTGAAGGCTCTTGAAATTGGTGCAGGACAGACCCACAATCTATATCATTGCTCATGAGTTTACCCAGATGATCGCCAGGTCAATGTTGTGAAAATTAGCAGAGAGGATTTTTCTTTTTGCGAATGAATTTTGTTTAGCAGAGAGGATAATGAGTCTCCTCATTCGTTAGCTCAGTTTGATGGCAGTTTGCTGGGTCAATTTATTTTCATGTGGCTCTTCCAACGTAATCAATAAAGGCCCGAGTTTCTTTTTTAAAAGGCGGCCATCTAGCCTTATACCATTGTTTGGGCACCTTTCTTAAACTTAAGAAAATACATGAATTGGTCCTCACTTTACCCCGAGAGAAGATGGCGTATTATCTGTCTTTGATTTATAAATTGAAGTGGTTATCACCTACGGTAGGCGATGATACTATATTGAATTTCTTATTTATGAACAATGGAAGATACATGTAGTAGAATGGCAATGATTGTCCCTCCTACACCGATAATGCTTTTCTGACCACTAAAAATGTAACATAAACAAATAAACTGTTCAGGTGAGAAAATCAATTAAAATAAAGATCGCATTAAAATGCCACCTCCTCGAACTACTCCCATTTCATTGTGCTATGCACATTAACAATAGAGTTACTCCACTTAGATTAATTTTCATGCATAAAAACAGTATTTACTAGATGCTATGTTAAATGCGTCCTCTTGACGATGACACATTTTCATATTGTTAATATCCCTCTTTTGTAACCATAGCATTAATCTACCCACTGGTTATAAGGGCCTATTTGGGACTGCTTCACTGTCTAAAATTCAGCTCCGCTCTAGAAACCACAATACAAATGAAGTAGCTTCATGATATGCCGCTCCGTAAAAACATTAAAATCTAGGGTACAACTCCCTGTTTTTTGTGAAGCTCTTTAGGGGTTGCTCAAAAAACTGCAGAAGCTGTTCATTACCATTGATACGAAAAGTGACATTGCTTTTGTTGCAATCAATAATAGCCCCTGCAGTATTTAAAAATGTTCTACCAAGGATAATTGACATTTTGTCGTCCTCGAGCATATCAAGCATAACAAAGTCTGTTAAGATAGTAACATTTGCAACTACAACGGGCACATCCTCACAAACACCGATAGGTATGGCAGTTGATTTGTCAGACATTCGCAATGATATTTCAATGGGAGTGAGTTTATTCAAATCAAGTCTTTTATATAAAGAGAAAGGCATAACACTAACACTGGCTCCTAAATCACACAATGCTGTTTTGACATAATTTCTTTTAATGGAGCATGGTATAGTTAGTATTCCTGGATCTCCTAGTTTCTTAGGTACTCCATCCTTAAAAGAATAGTTTGCAAGCATGGGGGAGATTTTAGCTTCAGGTATTTTTCTTTTATTAGTGACAATATCTTTCATGTATTTAGCATAAGGGGCCATCTTTAAAACACCAGTCAAACAAGTACGCAAAAAGATTGGCCTAAGCATTTCAGGAAAGCATTCAAATTCTTCCTCATCCTTATTCATAGATGGTTTAGGTGGGAAAGACATGGGTTTCTGAACCCATGGTTCTCTTTCTTTACCATGTTTTCTAGCAACAAAATCTCTCTTACCATAATGTTTATTTTTGAAAGGTGGGTTATCAAGATCAACAGTAGGTTCTATTACAACATCATTATCAGGTTCTTTATCATTGTCTGGTTGAGCATCTACATGAACATCATCATTGTCATTATCACTAGGTGAATGTTCATTGCTAGATTGTGTTTCAGCATCGGAAATAGAAACATCATTACTATCCTTAGAAGGTTTTTTTACACCAGGTTCACTAGAAGTATGCAAAGTCCTATCATTTTTCTTTTCCTTTTTCTTTTAGATGGCTAGGTGCATCAATATTAATTCTTTGAGAGTCTTGTTCAATTCTTTTAGGGTGACCTTCAGGATAAAGTGGCTCCTGAGTCATTCTACCCCCTCTAGTCATTACTCTAACAACATGATCATTCATATTATTATCCATTTCATTGAGCAATTCACTTTGAGATTTAGCAACTTGTTCTATCTGAGTTTGAACCATAGAAGCATTTTTACCTACACCTTTGACATCATTAATATTTCTAAGCAATAGGTCACTCAAGAGATCAATCATGCAAGCATTTCACTTCAATTGTTTCATAACATTTGCATTGAAATGATCTTGCTTAATAATGTAATTTTCAAATTCATACAAGCATTGACTAGGAGATTTATTATAGGGAATGTCACCTTCACAAAACTTTGTAAGAGAATTTACCTCTAACACCCATGGTGGTGTGTCAAGACCATGTATTTCTTCAATAGGTGGTAAATTATTAACATCTTCAGCTTTAATACCTTTTTCCATCATACATTTCTTTGTTTCTTACATATCTTCAAGACTGACAAATAAAATACCCCTCTTCTTCAGAGTGGGTTTAGGCTGTGGTTCAAGAAGAGTCCAATCATTATCATTCTTCATTATATTATTCAATAGTTCTTTAGCTTGTTCAATAGTTCATTCCCTGAAAACGCAACCAGCACAACTATCTAGGTAGTCCCTAGAAGCATCGGTTAGTCCATTATAGAAGATATCAAGTATTTCGTTTTTCTTAAGAGGATGATCACGCAAAGCATTAAGTAATTGGAGAATCCTCCCCCAAGCTTGAGGGAGATTCTCTTCTTAAATTTGCACAAAGTTAAATATTTCCTGTAAAGTAACTTGTTTCTTATGAGAAGGAAAATCTTTTTTAGAGAATTAATAAATCATATCCCGGGGACTATGCACACAACCAGGAGCAAGAGTATTATACCATATCTTAGTATCACCCTTTAATGAGAAAGGAAATAACTTAAGAATGTAGTAATTGCGATTTTTTCCTCATGAGCAAAAAGGGTGGCTATATCATTTAATTTAGTAAGATGTGCCACAACAGTTTCAGTTTCACAGTCATGGAAAGGATCAGATTCAACCAAAGTAATTAACCCAGGATCGACAGAGAATTTATAATCCTTATCAGTAATAAAGATAGGTGAAGTAGTAAACTTAAGATCATATTTCATTCTAGCATTCAAAGATTTTTCTTTCAACTTAGTAACTTCTTAAGATCATCTCTGTCCTTACAAGTAATAAATTCCCTAGATACCTCTCCAGCCATAACATAGCCCTTAGGTATCTTAGGCAATTCATGTCTAGGAGAGCTAGATCGATTAGGTGTTCCATAATTTTCAGTTTTAATAACTTCATCAATTTCAGTAATTTCATCAGTTTCAGCATTCTCAAATTCTTTAGCTCTAGCAAGTTTTTCATCAAGAAATTCACCTAGTGGCACATTCTTATCAGGCAAAGTACTAGCATCATCAATAGCATCGTTCATAGCGGAAGTCGCATCATCAATTACTTGCGACATACCAGGATTAATAGCAGGTGGTGGTGTTGCAAGCTTACTCAAAACATAAGGTGAATCAAGTGCAGAGCTAGATAACAGTTCCTTACCCCCCTCGTCTTAGAGGGAACGATCTTGGTTCTATCATCCTTAAGATTATTCATAGCGATTGAGGGAGTCCTGGATTAGGGGGTGTTCGGGTAGCCGGACTCCTGGACTATGAAGATACAAGATTGAAGACTTTGTCCCGTGTCCGGATGGGACTTTCCTTGGCGTGGAAGGCAATCTTGACGATGCGGATATTCAAGATCTCCTCCCATTGTAACCGACTCTATGTAACCCTAACCCTATCCGGTGTCTATATAAACCGGAGGGTTGTAGTCCGTAGGCAATCAACTCCATACACAACAATCATACCATAGGCTAGCTTCTAGGGTTTAGCCTCCTTGATCTCGTGGTAGATCTACTCTTGTACTACCCATATCATCAATATTAATCAAGCAGGAGTAGGGTATTACCTCCATCGAGAGGGCCCGAACCTGGGTAAAAACATCGTGTCCCTTGTCTCCTGTTACCATCCAGCCTTGACGCACAGTTCGGGACCCCCTACCCGAGATCCGTCGGTTTTGACACCGACATTGGTGCTTTCATTGAGAGTTCCTCTGTGTCGTCGCCTTTAGGCCCGATGGCTCCTTTGATCATCAACAACGATGCGGTCCAGGGTGAGACTTTGCTCCCCGGACAGATCTTCGTCTTCGGCGGCTTCGCTCTGCAGGCCAATTCGCTTGGCCACCTTGAGCAGATCGAAAGCTACGCCCCTGGCCATCAGGTCAGGTTTGGAAGCCTAAACTACACGGCTGACATCCACGGGGACTTGATCTTCGACGGATTCGAGCCACAGCCAAGCGCGTCACACTGTCTCGATGGGCATGATATAGCTCTGCCGCCGAACAGCGCCTTGGAGGCCGCACACGCATCGGTTCCGACCCCTAACTCGAAGCCTATTGCGCTAATCGAGGATGAGTAGTTGGACGTCACCTCGGGGGCTGCGATCCCGAAAGCGATCGAGCCGAACTCCATCCCCGCACTCCGCATGGCCCGTGACTCCAAGGAGCCGGATTCCTCTCCGAACTCCGAACCCCCCGCGCCCCTGCCGATCGAATCCGATTGGGCGCCGATAATGGAGTTCACCGCCGCAGACATCTTTCAGCATTCGCCTTTTGGCGACATCCTGAATTCTCTTAGGTCTCTCTCTTTATCAGGAGAGCCCTGGCCGGACTACGGTCAACGAGGGTGGGATACGGACGATGAGGAAATTCAAAGCCCACCCACCACCCACTTTGTAGCCACTGTCGACGATCTAACTGACATGCTTGACTTCAGCTCCGAAGACATCGACGGCATGGACGACGATGTAGGAGACGAACAGGAACCAACACCTATAGGGCGCTGGAAGGCCACCTCGTCATATGACATATATATGGTGGATACTCCAAAAGATGGAGATGGCGATGGAACAGTGGGGGATGACACCCCCAAGAAACAGCCAAAGCGCCGACGTCAGCGGCGCCGCTCTAAATCCCGCCAAAGAAAAAACGGTGATTCCGGCACGGGAGATAATACTACCCCGGATAGCACCGAAGAACACCCACCTCGGCAAGATTCGGCACAGGAAGATGGAGAAGCCAGCCCTCATGAGAGAGCGGCAGACCGAGAGGTCGAGGATGATAACTATACGCCTCCCTCCGAAGACGAGGCAAGCCTCGATGACGACGAATTCGTCATACCATCAAACCCCGCCGAACAAGAGCGTTTTAAATGCAGGCTTTTAGCCACGGCAAGCAGCCTCAAGAAAAAGCAGCAATAGCTTAGAGCTGCCCAAGATTTGCTAGCTGACAGATGGACTGAAGTCCTTGTGGCCGAAGAGTATGAACTCGAACGCCCCTCCAAGAGTTACCCGAAGCGCAGGCCGCTACCCCGATCAGAGGAGGAAGCACCTACATCACCAGCGCATGACATGGCAGACCGGCCACCTCGCGACCGCGACAGAGAGGCCTCTCGGCCCTCCACTCAAGCCATGCCCCGACGCCGCTCAACTAAGGCACGGGAAAATGCGCCCGACCTGCGAGACATATGGAGGATAAGGCAAGACAAACAAGATCGATCTACGGATCGCGCAGGCGCCCTACGACATGTGACAATGATCTTCACTCCGGATACAACAAATCCGGCCGGGCCGAACACAACAGACATAGCTCTTCCGAGCTGCGTCGTGATATAGCCCAGTACAGAGGCGCCGCACACCCGCTATGCTTCACGAATGAAGTAATGGATCATAAAATCCCAGAGGGTTTCAAACCCATAAACATCGAATCATACGATGGCACAACAGATCTGGCGGTATGGATCAAGGATTATCTCCTCCACATCCACATGGCACGCGGCGATGATCTACACGCCATCAAATACCTCCCGCTCAAACTTAAAGGACCGGCCCGGCATTGGCTTAACAGCTTGCCAGCAGACTCAATCGGTTCTTGGGAGGACCTGGAAGCCGCATTCCTCGACAACTTCCAGG
Organism: Triticum urartu; assembly: GCF_003073215.2. NCBI lineage: Eukaryota > Viridiplantae > Streptophyta > Magnoliopsida > Poales > Poaceae > Triticum > Triticum urartu. The sequence goes on along the minus strand of NC_053022.1, from coordinate 579,086,173 downwards.
GCACTTACGTGCGACCGCCGGATGCCGACGACTTAAGCCACATAATTCAGCAGCCAGAGGAATCGGCCAGACAATTCTGGACATGGTTCCTAACAAAGAAAAACCAGATAGTCGACTGTCCGGACGCAGAGGCCCTAGCAGCCTTCAAGCATAACATCCGCGACGAGTGGCTTGCCCGGCACCTGGGACAGGAAAAGCCGAAATCCATGGCAGCCCTCACGACACTCATGACCCGCTTTTGCGCGGGAGAAGACAGCTGGCTAGCTCGCAGTAACAACTTATCAAAGAACCCTGGTAATTCGGATACCAAGGACAAAAGTGGCAGGACACGTCGGAATAAGCAAAAACGCCGTGTTAACAGCGACAGCAATGAAGACACGACAGTCAATGCCGGATTCAAAGGCTATAAATCCGGTCAGCGGAAAGAGCCATTCAAAAAGAATACTCAGGGCCCGTCCAGTTTGGACCGAATACTCGATCGCTTGTGCCAGATACATGGCACCCCCGAAAGGCCAGCCAATCACACTAACAGGGATTGTTGGGTGTTCAAGCAGGCAGGCAAGTTAAGGGCCGAAAACAGAGACAAGGGGCTGCACAGCGACGACGAGGAGCCCAAGCCGCCGAACAACAATGGACAGAAGGGCTTTCCCCCACAAGTGCGGACGGTGAACATGATATACGCAACCCACATTCCCAAGCGGGAGCGGAAGCGTGCGCTACAGGACGTATACGCGATGGAGCCAGTCGCCCCAAAGTTCAACCCATGGTCCTCCTGCCTGATCACTTTTGATCGAAGGGACCATCCCACTAGCACCCGTCATGGCGGCTTCGCCGCATTGGTTCTCGACCCAATCATCGACGGATTTCATCTCACAAGAGTCCTCATGGACGGCGGCAGTAGCCTGAACCTGCTTTATCAGGATACAGTGCGGAAAATGGGCATAGATGCTTCAAGGATTAAGCCCACAAGAACGACCTTCAAAGGCGTTATACCAGGTGTAGAAGCCAACTGTACAGGCTCAGTAACACTTGACGTGGTCTTCGGATCCCCGGACAATTTCCGAAGCGAAGAGTTAATCTTCGATATAGTCCCGTTTCGCAGTGGCTATCACGCCCTGCTCGGACGAACCGCATTCGCAAAGTTCAATGCGGTGCCGCACTACGCATATCTCAAGCTCAAGATGCCAGGCCCTCGAGGAGTAATTACGGTCAACGGAAACACCAAACGCTCCCTCCGTACGGAGGAGCATACGGCGGCTCTCGCAGCGGAGGTACAAAGTAGCCTTCTCAGGCAATTCTCCAGTTCGGCCATTAAAAAGCCAGACACTGCCAAGCGCGCCCGGAGTAACCCACACCAGGACCGCCTAGCACACTCTGAGCAAGCGTAGCAATGCGGCCCCAACCCCAGCTTTCGCGACATAGCGAAACCAGTACCTCGCGTACATAACTACGCCCTTGAAATACCATGGGCACAGGGGAAGAGGCACAATAATGGCACGCCCAAAATACGGCTTAAAACGTACTAGGGGTTGCCGATTTTTTTTTTAATTTTTTCTTACTTTCAGGACTCCATACTTCGGACGACCTGTTCGGCAATTCGACTGCCGCACAAACGATGCAAGATCCAGGGAGGCAGACAAGCCATGCCGCATTATGGAACTCCCATGTGGTCTCTGTTACGAGCGGTATACCTGTTTTGAATACAATTCCGCGGCCTGCCCCTGATCAGGACATGTTAAATAGTCCGATATCTTTTTGCTTATCGCACTACTTGTATCGTTCGGCTTTGATAAATAGCCTCTCTATAAACAATGCATAGCTTTTTGTCTATTTTTTTGCATTATCCTCTTTTCATATATATGTTTATTAAATGACATGATTGCACCCGTACACCATGGTACGGCAAACACGCCAGGGGCTTCAGTACCCCTCATAATGGTGTGAGAAGTTCGTACACTTTCACAAGTGCGGCACCCCGAACTTATAGCACTATATGAATCGGCTCCGAATCATGATTTGGGTCAATAGTTGGGTTTGCCCGGCTCCTATGTTTTGGTGCCTTATGTTCCGCTCTATCAGCTAAGGTAGCACTAGGAGAACCACTGCGATTGTGCCCTGGTTCAGCTGGGTTAAGCACCTCAGTGGAGAAAGCTAAAACTGACTATCATGAGGTTTTTCGAGTCCCTAAAGACTTATGCCGCTTCGAGCGAGGAGCTGGCTTTGTCCGGCCAAGGCGTGGATAGCGCCCCGAACTCGGTCTTCCGAACTAGGGGCTCCACCGAAATTTAAAATTATAAAGTTCTATGGCTAAGTGAGAGTGTTCAAGCATTATAGTCCGATTGCCTTGTTCGTTGTGCTGAGCGCCTCCCTCGACGGACCCAATCATGGGAAAAAGAGCGCTCAGGTTTATCCTGAACACCCCAGCACTAGTGGCATGGGGGCAGAAGCCGACGACTGGCCATCTCTCAATTTTTTGATAAATGGCCGCACAAAAAGTAATATTTTAAATTCAAGCATTGCTTAGCGCATATGAACAAGTTTTCAGCGCACAGGATAAACACGAGCGAGTTCATTCAAATATTACATCCTTGGTACATTCATCCGCCACAAGGCGGGCACCCGCAAGAACATCCTTATAGTAGTTCTCGGGCTTGCGATGCTCCTTCCCCGGCGGCGGCCCGTCCCTCACAAGCTTTTCACCGTCTAGCTTACCCCAGTGCACCTTTGCACGGGCAAGGGCCCTACGGGCACCTTCGATGCAGACGGAGCACTTGATGACCTCGAGCCTTGGACAAGCCTCCACCAGCTGCCGCACCAGCCCGAAGTAGCTCCCAGGCAGGGCCTCTCCGGGCCACAGCTGAACTATGAAGCCCTTCATGGCCTGTTCGGCCGCCTTGTGGAGCTCGACCAGCTGTTTCAGCTGGTCGCTCAAGGGCACAGCGTGTCCGGCCTCAGCATACTGAGACCAGAACACCTTCTCCGTCGAGCTGCCCTCTTCAGCTTGGTAGAATGCGGCGGCGTCGGATACGCTGCGGGGAAGATCTGCGAATGCCCCTGGAGAGCTCCGGATTCGGGTAAGTAACAAGTAGTTTACTTTTATATTTCTGCTTTGCATAAAGAATGCCTTACCCGCTGCAATCTTCTTCATCTCCTCCAATTCTTGGAGGGCCTTTTGGGCTTCGGCCTTGGCAGTCTCCAGGGCCGCCGCGAGCTCGGATGCTTGCGTCTTTGACTCAAGCTCCAAACTCTCATGTTTTTTCATGAGAGCCTGAAGCTCTTGCTGCACCTCGCCGACCTGGGCCTCAAGTTTCTCTCGCTCGGTGCGCTCCGCGGCCGCTTTCTTTTCGACCTTGGACAACGCCTGCTTGAGGGTCGCCACCTCAGTCGTGGCCCCTACAATAAGCAGTACAATCCTGTTATTTTTTGCAATCACGTCTTTTTATAGGCACTTTTTTCTGTAAGGTATTTCTTACCTTCTTTCTCCTCGAGCTGCCGCTTGGCAAGGCCGAGCTCTTGCTCGGTCCGCTCGAGTCCATGTTTCAGGGCATCCACCTCCGCAGTCAGTGCGGCGGTGGCTAGCAGCGAAGCCTGCATACGCATATTCACTCTTTGTTGTTAGACTCCTGCGAAATTTAATAGACCTCTATTCGGCTTTTCTTTCCGAACGCCAAACAGAGCATCAGGGGCTATTGTCTATGCGGTTATATTCTTACATATTTTTTACTTACCTCGAAGCCTGTTAGAAGGCTAGCGCAAGCTTCACTCAGTCCGCTCTTGGCGGACTGAACCTTCTGGATCACCGTACTCATAATAGTACGGTGCTCCTCGTCGATGAAGGCGCTGTCAAGCACCTCTAGCAGATTGTCCGGCACCTCTGGTTGGACGGAGGCCGCCGGCTCAGAAGGCTTGCTCCTCTTGGAAGGAGTTCGCCTACCGCGGTCCGGAACTGTTGAAGATTCCGGTGTGGTGTCCGGCACAAAGCCGGACTTGGAACCCTGGGGGGTCTTGTCCCCTTTACTTCTGGGGTCCGGGAGGTCGCCTTGCGGCTCCTCCAGGACCACCTCCTCCTGCCCCGGAGCTCGTTGCGACGCCACTTCGGCGTCATCCGCAGTGCGGGGGGAGACAACGGGCAAAACTGAGTTCACGTCCGATGAATCCAGGGGGCCGCTCGATGACTTGTTGAGTTCGGCCCGGGGCGGGCTGCATAATTATGTTCGACATTAGGGAAAGTTGTGCAACAAAGGAACGTCATGAGTTACTCTGATATCCGAATACTTACGATTTTGCCGGACGCTTGGCCCTATCTGTCCACTCCTCTTCATCCTCTTCGGCGTCGGGAGAGTAGTTTGGTGGAGGGGTCTTCCTCTTCCTGGACCCTTCGGCCTCCCCCGTTGGGGAGGCCTTCCTTTTCTTTCCGCCCCCCGCTGGAGGGGGAGAGTTTTCTTCTTCCTCCTCCTCGTTCTCACGGGAGGAGAGCGTCTCGGACTCGTCGGCTGACGAGTCTGACACCACCACATTACGGGCACTCTTTCGAGTCCCGTGGCCTTCTTCTTCTTGGCCTTCTTCTCCGTCACCACATAAGGCGCCGGAACCAGTAGCTTCACTAGGAGAGTAGGGGCTGGGTCTTCGGGCAAGGGAGCCGGACAGTTAATCGATCCGGACTGCGCCTGCCAAGCCTGTCAAAGGTGAGGGAGTTTAGATCCCGCATAGAGTCAAACTATGAAAAAACTTAACATCCTGTAAAAGGTGAAAATTGAAGGAAATATGCCCTAGAGGCAATAATAAAGTTATTATTTATTTCCTTATATCATGATAAATGTTTATTATTCATGCTAGAATTGTATTAACCGGAAACATACTACTTGTGTGAATACATAGACAAACAAAGTGTCACTAGTATGCCTCTACTTGACTAGCTCGTTAATCGAAGATGGTTATGTTTGCTAACCATAAACAAAAGAGTTGTTATTTGATTAACGGGATCACATCATTAGGAGAATGGTGTGATTGACATGACCCATTCCATTAGCTTAGCACCCGATCGTTTAGTATGTTGCTATTGCTTTCTTCATGACTTATACATGTTCCTATGACTATGAGATTATGCAACTCCCGTTTGCCGGAGGAACACTTTGTGTGCTACCAAACGTCACAACGTAACTGGGTGATTATAAAGGAGCTCTACAGGTGTCTCCAAAGGTACATGTTGGGTTGGCGTATTTCGAGATTAGGATTTGTCACTCCGATTGTCGGAGAGGTATCTCTGGGCCCTCTCGGTAATGCACATCACATAAGCCTTGCAAGCATTGCAACTAATGAGTTAGTTGTGAGATGATGTATTACGGAACGAGTAAAGAGACTTGCCGGTAATGAGATTGAACTAGGTATTAAGATACCGACGATCGAATCTCGGGCAAGTAACATACCGATGACAAAGGGAACAACGTATGTTGTTATGCGGTCTGACCGATAAAGATCTTCGTAGAATATGTAGGAGCCAATATGGGCATCCAGGTCCTGCTATTGGTTATTGACCGGAGACGTGTCTCGGTCATGTCTACATTGTTCTCGAACCCGTAGGGTCCGCACGCTTAAGGTTTTGATGATAGTTATATTATGAGTTTTGATGTACCGAAGGAGTTCGGAGTCCCGGATGAGATCGGGGACATGACGAGGAGTCTCAAAATGGTCGAGACGTAAAGATTGATATATTGGACGACTATATTCGGACATCGGAAAGGTTCCGAGTGATTCGGGTATTTTTCGGAGTACCGGGTAGTTACGGGAGAAGCAATGGGCCTTGATGGGCTTTAGTGGGAAGAGGAGAAAGGGCCAAGGGGCTGCTGCGCCCCCCCCTCCCCTCTAGTCCGAATTGGACTAGGGAAAAGGGGGCCGGCCACCTCTCCTTCTCCTCCACTTCCTTCTCCCTTCCTCCCCTCTTGGTGGACTCCTACTAGGACTTGGAGTCCTAGTAGGACTCCACATCCTGGCCGCACCAACCTTGGCCGGCCTCCTCCTCCTCCATCCTTTATATACTGAGGCAAGGGGCACCCCAAAGACACAAGTTGATCCACGTGATCTTATTCTTAGCCGTGTGCGGCCCCCCCAGCCACCATAGTCCTCGATAATATTGTAGCGGTGTTTAGGCGAAGCCCTGCAGCAGTAGTACATCAAGATCGTCACCACGCCGTCGTGCTGACGGAACTCTTCCCCAACACTTTGCTGGATCGGAGTCCGGGGATCGTCATCGAGCTGAACGTGTGCTAAAACTCGGAGGTGCCGTAGTTTCGGTGCTTGATCGGTCGGGCCGTGAAGACGTACGACTACATCAACCAAACGCTTCCGTTGTCGATCTACAAAGGGAACGTAGATCACACTCTCCTCTCGTTGCTATGCATCACCATGATCTTGCGTGTGCGTAGGAAAATTTTGAAATTACTACGTTCCCCAACAGTGGCATCCGAGCCTAGGTTTTATGGTTTGATGTTATTTGCATGAGTAGAACACAAGTGAGTTGTGGGCGATATAAGTCATACTGCCTACCAGCATGTCATACTTTGGTTCGGCGGCATTGTTGGACGAGACGACCCGGACCAACATTACGCGTACGCTTACGCGAGACCGGTTCTCCCGACGTGCTTTGCACATAGGTGGCTTGCGGGCGACTGTCTCTCCAACTTTAGTTGAACCAAGTGTGGCTACGCCCGGTCTTTGCGAAGGTTAAAACGGAGTCAAATTGACAAACTATCGTTGTGGTTTTGATGCGTAGGTGAGATTGGTTCTTGCTTAAGCCCGTAGCAGCCACGTAAAACTTGCAACAACAAAGTAGAGGACGTCTAACTTGTTTTTGCAGGGCATGTTGTGATGTGATATGGCCAAGACATGATGCTAAATTTTATTGTATGAGATGATCATGTTTTGTAACCGAGTTATCGGCAACTGGCAGGAGCCATATGGTTGTCGCTTTATTGTATGCAATGAAATCGCGATGTAATGCTTTACTTTATTACTAAACGGTAGTGATAGTCGTAGAAGCATAAGATTGGCGAGACGACAACGATGCTACGATGGAGATCAAGGTGTCGCGCCGGTGACGATGGTGATCATGACAGTGCTTCGGAGATGAAGATCACAGGCACAAGATGATGATGGCCATATCATATCACTTATATTGATTGCATGTGATGTTTATCCTTTATGCATCTTATCTTGCTTTGATTGACGGTAGCATTATAAGATGATCTCTCACTAAATTATCAAGAAGTGTTCTCCCTGAGTATGCACCGTTGCCAAAGTTCGTCGTGCCCAGACACCACGTGATGATCGGGTGTGATAAGCTCTACATCCATCTACAACGGGTGCAAGCCAGTTTTGCACACGCAGAATACTCAGGTTAAACTTGACGAGCCTAGCATATGCAGATATGGCCTCGGAACACGGAGACCGAAAGGTCAAGCGTAAATCATATAGTAGATATGATCAACATAATGATGTTCACCAATGAAAACTACTCCATCTCACGTGATGATCGGACATGGTTTAGTTGATTTGGATCACGTAATCACTTAGAGGATTAGAGGGATGTCTATCTAAGTGGGAGTTCTTTAAGTAAATTAATTGAACTTAAATTTATCATGAACTTAGTCCTGGTAGTATTTTGCAAATTATGTTGTAGATCAGTAGCTCACGTTGTAGCTTCCCTGTGTTTATTTTGATATGTTCCTAGAGAAAATTGTGTTGAAAGATGTTAGTAGCAATGATGCGGATTGGATCCGTGATCTGAGGTTTATCCTCATTGCTGCACAGAAGAATTATGTCCTTGATGCACCGCTAGGTGACAGACCTATTGCAGGAGCAGGTGCAGACGTTATGAACGTTTGGCTAGCTCAATATGATGACTACTTGATAGTTTAGTGCACCATGCTTAATGGCTTAGAATCGGGTCTTCAAAGACGTTTTGAACGTCATGGAGCATATGAGATGTTCCAGGAGTTGAAGTTAATATTTCATGCAAATACCCGAGTTGAGAGATATGAAGTCTCCAACAAGTTCTATAGCTAAAAGATGGAGGAGAATCGCTCAACTAGTGAGCATGTGCTCAGATTGTCTGAGTACTACAATCGCTTGAATCAAATGGGAGTTAATCTTCCAGATAAGATAGTGATTGACAGAATTCTCTAGTCACCATCACCAAGTTAGTAGAACTTCGTGATGAACTATGATATGCAAGGGATAACGGAAACGATTCCCAAGCTCTTCGTAATGCGGAAATTGACGAAGGTAGAAATCGAGAAAAACATCAAGTGTTGATGGTAGACAAGACCACTAGTTTCAAGAAAAGGGCAGAGGGAAGAAGGGGAACTTCAAGAAGAACAGCAAGCAAGTTGCTGCTCAAGTGAAGAAGCCCAAGTCTGGACCTAAGCCTGAGACTAAGTGTTTCTACTGCAAAGGGACTGGTCACTGGAAGCGGAACTACCCCAAGTGATTGGCAGATAAGAAGGATGGCAAAGTGAACATAAGTATATTTGTGTCGGTGTACTAGAGTAGGGGTACCCTAGTATCCCGAACTTGTGCACGGGCAGTCGCAGCATCCCGCGGCAGGGCCTGCCGGGTGACCGCCAAGGTCCTCCATGGTTCCTTTGGAGCCATTCAAGAACAAAGTATCCAAGTCAAAGAGACAAGACCCCGGCAAGAGGAGCTTGGCGGGAAGGCCAACCAAGGCGCCACAAGACCCCGGCAAGAGGAGCTTGCCGGGAAGACCACCCAAGGCATCTCAAGGAACTTGCCGCGGCGCACCACGCGTCCCGGCAAGGCCCGGCGAGCGACAAGCTCCCGGACGCGATAAGACAACGACCGCGGCAAGGCGCCTGCCGTGGCAAGCCACCACTCCGTGCCCGCGCTCCAGCACATCCACCAACGTGTCGCTCTGGGACCCTTCCAGGCGTGCGTGGCGGGAGGCTGTGCAGCCAGCGGTGCACGGTGGCGAGCGGCGCTGACAAGATTGCCATCGTGGCGAGCGGTGGCGTCCCTGATGGTCCCTTTTGCACTATTTAGGCGACACGGATGGGCATTTAATGCCCTTGTCCCCTGCCGTCAGGGTTAGGTATGATACACTGTAGTAGGTAGCTGTGCCTACCGCAGCACCTGTCCATTTTTACCCTTTGCCTTCGTTGCCACCTGTCGGTGACCCCTTGAGCATATAAAAGGAGGCCCATGCGCAACGTAGAGGGGGGTTCAGGAGAAACAGAACACTCACGCTCGGTCTCGTTAGCTGCTGGTGTGTACTTTGGCACACCGCGCTCCCGAGCAAGAACTCAATACAAACCACAAAGAAGGAGTAGGGTTTTACGCATCCGTGCGACCCGAACCTGGGTAAACTGCTCGTGTGTTTCGCCTCGATCCGCTCTTTGCACGATCTCCGCCCCCGCCGAACCGAAAGGGACTCGGCCCGCCGGTCCTATAGGTGTTCGTGGATCAGTCCCCCGACATCTTTGGCGCGCCAGGTAGCGGGCGTCGAGGTTGTGTGAACCAGATCCGGCGTTCACGCGAGCTAGATCTTCATCATCTTCATCAACATGCCGCCGAAGAAGAAGGCTTCGGAGGCAGCTGCTCCGTCCGCGCCTTACCCACCACCGTCGGAGCAAACGGCTGATGGGGCAGACGCCGACGGAAGAACGGGCGTCGACGAGGGAGCTCACGGTGCTGCCAGGTCCAAGGACAAGGCTGCGTTGCCCATCGGCGGCGTAACCGGCTCCCACAACGACCGGGCGCACTCCAAGACCTCGGCGTCCGTACATGCACCGCGCCCATCTCATGAGGCGCGGGACCGGCAGCGTCATGGTGCTCACGGTACCATGCGCTTGCTGGACCAAGATCGAGCTGGTGGATCTCGAAGTGCTCAAGACCACCATGCACGCCAACCTGCTGGCGCGAGTGAGGCACGGTCGCCTGGACGGGATACCGCTCCTTTTAACATAGTTAGAAGTCCGAGCATATCTCGCTCCTCGCACCGTTCGCCACTACCACCCGCCACTCCAGCAGAAGCTTTGGCGCGAGCTCAACTGCTCCTGGACTACCCTCCAACGGCAGACAAGATCGACGACTGGAGGTCCACCATTCAGAGTCTCATCGGCTTCGCCAACGGCGACACTCAACGGCAGCCGAGCACGTCGCAGCCGCAGCCAGTCAGCCAGGCACGAGCCGGTGGCGACAAGACCGGTGGGGGTGCAACCTCTGTGCACTCTCCACCCCGAAGGCCAAGATCGCCGACTCGCCGGATCCACCTCGGCAGCGACTCCACCGCGTCATCAGATCCATGAGCTCGCCGCGATCAGCGCCAAGTTCTTCACGAACGACAGCAAGAAGACGCTCGTACTCGCATCGAGCGCCGAAGAGAAGCACGACGTCAATCAGACCAGCGCGCTGGGCCCTCTGTCGACATGCATGCGCCAGGGGAACCAGGCGACTTGCCATACGCGGTAGGTTGCCCTGCGTTCACTCGTGAGCTGCGGCAAGTCCAGTGGCCCAGCATGAAAAACTTCAAGCCAGACGTACCAGAGAAGTACGACGGCAAGTCGCATCCGTCGGAGTTCCTCAGCATCTACACCATCGCGGTGCAGGCTGCCGGGGGACGGGACGACAAGATCCTTGCCAACTACTTCCCGCTGGTGCTCAAGCCCAACGTCAGGTCCTGGCTCATGCACTTGCCGGACAACTCCATATCCTCTTGGGCAGATCTATGCCACCAATTTGTCGGCGCCTTTACAGGCGGCCACAAAACCTCATGGCCAAGAGAGTGACCTTCATCTGCTCGCCCATAAGGAAGGAGAGCCCCCGCGCAAGTACATTCAGAGATTCAGCCGTGTACAGCACAATATCCCAGATGTCCACCCCGCCGCGGTCATCAGCGCGTTCCATCAGAAGTGCGTAACCGCAGGATGCGGGAGGAGATGGCGATGTGCAAGATCAGAGACGTCAGTGAGCTGTATGCCCTGGCCGACAAGTGTGCACGTGCTGAGGAAGGGAGGAAACTCCCTGGAGAGAATACAGGAGCAGGAGGATCTGACAGTGAGGATGCTGCCCCGACAAAGAAAAACCGGCGGCGGAACAGGAAGAAGAAAGGCAAAGATGTGCTAGTCGTTGAGCAGTCCGGCAACGAAGGTGGCGCCAAGAAAGCCAAGGTTGGTAGCTCCGGCAAGGAGATTGCCGCATGCTCCAACTGCCAGGCTGTGGCGGTCACCGACAAGCAGGACGGCACCGACAAGCAGTACTGCAAGATTCACCGCACCAAGGGCCACGACCTCCAGAGCTGCAAGAAGGTCGAGCAGCTTGTCCAGCAGCAAAAGGATGAGTACGAGCGACGAGACAAGGAGAGGGCCCAAGGAGGCGCTGGAGAATCTGGCAAGAAGCGCCCCGGCCGGGGAGGACGCCGCGGCAAGGCCAAGCAGCGGCAAGGAGACAGACCTCCCCGCGGCCGCGACAAGGATGAAGACGACGACGACGACGAAGACATGGATGATGTTGAGACCAGTGAGCAGGAGTTCCAGAAAGCCACAGAAGTCTTGTGCGTTGACGGCGGTGCTTCTCTGCATACTTCGCACCGCCAACTCAAGTAGTGGGTGCGGGAAGTCAATGCAGCGGAACCACCTGTCGAATCACGCAAGCTTCTGAAATGGTCCAGCACGCCTATCATCTTTGACATTGAGGACCACCCTGATCGCACAACTGCGGTCGGGTGCTTGCCGATGTTGGTTTCACCAACTATCCGCAACCTCAAGGTCACTAAGATGCTAGTTGACGGCGGGGCCGGCTTGAACCTGATCTCCTCCGCTGTACTCCAGAAACTCTAGATCCCTGACAGCGAGCTTGAAGAGACCGGCACATTCCAAGGAATCAACCCGGGAAGGAGCAAGCCGAAGGGGAAGGTCACATTGCTGGTAACATTTGGCAGCGAGCTGAACTTCAGGACCGAGAGGGTCACTTTTGACGTTGCCGATATTCCATTGCCTTACAATGGGATACTTGGCCGTCCAGCACTTGCCAAGTTCATGGCAGCCTCTCACTACGCATACAACATGCTGAAGATGCCAGGCCCGATAAGCGTCATCTCTGTTCCCGGCGACAAGAAGGATGCTCTTATCTGTGCCGACAAGATCTACCGGGAAGCAGCAGCCGCAGCAGATCGCAAGTTACTTGCCGTTGAAGCTCCCGGGGGGAAGAAGAAGACCAAGTCCGGCAAGAGTTCTGATGCCCACTCCGGCAAGCGCACCTCTTCCGAGTGCTGCGCCGCCGTCGAGGACGCACCATCGAGCTCCACCGGCAAGTGTAAGAAGACAATGGCAGCTCCGCTAGAGACGAAGAAGGTGTCCGCCAAGGAGGACGGCACTGGTGGTACCTTCACCATCAGTGCCACTCTCGACCCTAAATAGGAAAGCGCGCTCATTGCTTTCCTGCGGGCGAATGTCGACGTGTTTGCGTGGCAACCGTCTGACATCCCCGGTGTTCCCAGGAAAGTAATTGAGCACCATTTTGCCGTTTGTCCTCATGCGCGGCCCGTCAAGCAGAAGGTCAGGAAGCAAGCAGTGGAGCGCCAAGAATTCATTGCAGAAGAGATCAAGAAGTTGGTAGTAGCAGGCCTTGTCAGAGGAGTGCTCCATCCTATGTGGTTGGCCAATCCTGTATTCGTGCGCAAGGCAAATGGGAAATGGAGACTTTGTATCGATTTTACCGATGTTAACAAAGCTTGTCCCAAAGACCCATTTCCTTTGCCGCGCATTGACCAGATTGTTGACTCCACAGCCGGATGTGATTTGCTTTCATTTCTTGACGCATACTCAGGATACCATCAGATCTTCATGGCAGAAGAAGATGAGGAGAAGACCGCATTTATTACTCCATGTGGCACGTACTGTTTCATACGGATGCCTTTCGGATTAAAAAATGCTGGTTCAACATTTGCAAGAGTAGTCCATGTCGCTCTTGAGCCACAAATACACAGAAATGTGGAAGCCTATATGGATGACATAGTGGTCAAGAGCAAGGACAAGGCAACTCTGATCCAAGATTTAGACGAGACCTTTGCAAATCTGCGCAAGATCAGCCTCAAGCTCAACCCAGAGAAGTGTGTGTTTGGAGTACCCTCCGGCAAGCTTCTCGGGTTCTTCGTGTCTCAGCGGGGAATTGAAGCCAATCCCGACAAGATCAAGGCCATTGAGCAGATCGAAGCACCAAAGCGCGTCAAGGATGTACAAAGACTTGCCGGTTGCGTGCCTGCTCTCAGCAGGTTTATCTCTAGGTCTGCTGAACGTGCCCTGCCATTTTTCAAATTATTGAAAAAGGTAGGTCCAATGAAATGGACTCCGGAAGCGGAGGCTGTGCTACAAGACTTGAAGAGATACCTGTCCTCCCCTCCAATACTTGTCGCACCTAAGCCATAAGAGAAGTTGCTGCTGTATATAGCGGCAACCAATCAAGTGGTTAGTGCTGCATTAGTAGCAGAGAGGGAGGCAGATGACGAGCCAGCAACCACGGCAAGTGCATCCAGCGACAAGCAAGGGGCTTCCCCGGCAAGCTCTGGTCCCGACAAAGATGGATCTGCGCAGATACGCGAGGAGATACAGAAGAAAATGGTGCAGCGCCCAGTTTACTTTGTCGGTTCCCTTCTGTAGGGGGCTAGATCAAGGTACTCTGGCGTGCAGAAATTGCTTTTCGGCCTTCTCATGGCCTCGAGAAAGCTGCGCCATTACTTCCAAGCACATGAGATTACAGTTGTCACTCGCTTTCCGCTGAAGAGGATACTACAGAATCCAGAAGCGACAGGCAGGATTGTTGAGTGGGCACTGGAATTGTCAAGCTTTGGCCTCAAGTTTGAGAGCACTTCAACTATCCAGAGCAGAGCATTGGCAGAATTTATAGCAGAATGGACGCCAACACCAGATGAAGAAATTCCAGAAATGAGCATCCCCGTCAAGGAAGCAGGCAAAGAGTGGCTGATGTACTTTGATGGTGCCTTTTCGCTGCAAGGTGCCGGCGCTGGCGTGCTGCTTGTCGCACCCGCCGGAGAGCACCTCAAGTACGTAGTCCAAATGCACTTTCCCAAGGAGCAAGCAACAAACAATACTGCAGAGTATGAAGGCTTGCTTGCCGGTCTCAGGATCGCGGCAGACCTTGGGATCAAGAAGCTCATTGTCAGGGGTGACTCGCAGCTTGTCGTCCGCCAAGTAAACAAGAGCTATCAGAGTCCGTTGATGGAAGCTTACGTCGACGAAGTGAGAAAGCTAGAAGAGCACTTTGACGGCCTACAAATGGAACATGTTCCAAGAGCTCAGAACGCCATTGCCGATGGCCTGTCAAAGTGCGCCGCACTTAAGTTACCTATGGAACCAGGGATCTTTGTGCTCAAGCTGACTCAACCGTCTGTAACGCCATCAACTGGACAGAGCAAGAAGAGGAAGTTGATTTCTGGTGACTATTTGCCGGCAGAGCTTCCCGAAGACGCCGCCAAGAAGGTCCCCAAGATCAACGCCAAGAGCGCTGAGGAGCAGTCTGCTCCGGCAAACCCTAGGGTTTGTTCCATTGAAGCAGAAGCCCCCGACAAGTTTTGCTCCGGCAAGCTTGCCGGGGAACGTCAAGCTCCGGCAGAGCCGCAGGTTCTCGCCGTAGAAGCGGATGTTCCCGCAGCAGTAGATTTGCCTTCAGTCCTTGTTGTCGAGCCACAAGCTCCAGCATGGGCACAGCAGATTGTCCGTTTCCTTCAGACAGGAGAACTTCCCGAAGAGCAAGAAGAAGCGGAAAGAGTAGCCCGGCAGTCAAGTATGTACCAGTTTGTCGACAAGACACTGTACAGAAGAAGACTGAATGGTGTGAAATTGAAGTGTATTCACCGGGAAGACGGACAAAAGCTGTTGGCAGAGATACATGGAGGCATATGTGGACACCACATTGGCGCAAGAGCACTTGTCGGCAAAGCATTCCGGCAAGGTTTCTTTTGGCCGACAGCCCTCCAGGATGCAACTGCACAAGTAACCAAGTGTGAAGCGTGCCAGTTCCATTCCAAGCAGATACACCAACCAGCTCAAGCTCTCCAGACGATCCCTTTATCCTGGCCATTTTCGGTCTGGGGGCTCGACATCCTCGGCCCCTTTCCCCAAGCTGTCGGGGGCTTTGAGTACTTGTACATTGCAATCGACAAGTTCACAAAGTGGCCGGAAGTGGAACCAGTGAGGAAGGTGACAGCACAGTCAGCAGTCAAGTACTTCAGGTCGATTGTTTGCCGCTTCGGGATCCCTAACAGGATAATCACCGACAACGGTACACAATTCACGAGCCGCACCTTCATGCAGTACGTCCAAGATCTTGGTGCCAACGTCTGCTTCACTTCTGTTGCTCACCCGAGAAGCAACGGTCAAGCGGAGAGGGCAAATGCTGAAGTGCTGCGCGGGCTCAAGACCAGGACTTTCGACAGGCTGCACAAGTGCGGAAAAAACTGGATTGAGGAGCTGCCGGTGGTTCTTTGGTCGATCAGGACGACGCCAAATCGAGCCACTGGCCAGACACCTTTCGCTCTAGTCTATGGAGCAGAGGCAGTTCTCCCCACGGAACTCGTATACGGGTCACCTCGAGTGCTCGCTTGCGATGAGCTTGAGGAAGAGCAGCTGCGACAAGATGACGCGCTACTCCTTGAGGAAGACCGTCTTCAGGCTGCTGTGCGAGCTGCTCGCTACCAGCAAGCTTTGCGCCGCTACCATAGCCGCAAAGTTAACGCCAGAAGTCTCGAGGAAGGCGACCTTGTTCTTCGGCGTGTTCAGTCTGCCAAGAATTCCAACAAGTTGACGCCGAAGTGGGAAGGCCCTTACCGGGTGAAACGAGTCACTAGGCCTGGCGCTGTCCGCCTTGAGACCGAAGATGCCATTACGGTGAGCAATTCCTGGAACATTGAGCATCTTCGTAAGTTTTACCCGTAAGGCGCGGTTGCCGGAACCTGTTCCGGCAACCACCTTTTGTACAAGTCTTGCCGCTGTTGCATGTAATCCTTTGTACAAAGCCGGGCGCAGACCCCGTGCATAAGTAAAGCTCATGTGCTCCGCAAATTTTGTCAATTTCACGTTTTCTATTTCTTGCATATGTGATCTGACACTTTGTGCAGCACCTACTCCCCGGTAAGCGATAACGAGCCGTAAGGCTCCATATCTTTATTTTCTCTTCTTTCTTTTTTCTCATGGAAAGGAAGGTTCCCTCGCCCACAAGTTTGCCAGGGGGGAAAGGAGAACATAATGGTATGGACCAGGCATCGTTCAAGAAAGTTTCGCCTTACCGAGAAGCAAACAACAGAAAAGCTAAGTTACCAAAGTTTGAGCAATCAGATTTTTTTTAAATTTTAAGTTATCTCCCTTGAACGACCGCACTTTGTATGGAAAACCTGTGCGCGGAGGAACCAACTCGTAGCTAGTTGTGCCCTTATTTTGTTTCGAGTCCGCTCAACAACTTAAGTGAGCTGCAACTAGTTGCGACAAGGTTTCTTGTCGGTAGCAGCACCGCCAGCAGGCTGCTGACGTCCCGCACTCAGCGCTCGCGGCTCAGGTGCCAGCACCGGCAAGTTCCCTAAAAGCGTAGGGAAAGACATACAAAGGGAAGAATCAAGTAAAGGGAATAACGCTGCAATCATTACCCAGAATAAAGTTATATTACAAAGATAGCTTGATGCAGCTCTAACAGATTGTTTTCATAACATGATAAACAGCGACAAGAAAAGAAGACACAGGCGGCCTAGTCTACGCGATCGCCTTCGATCCTCTTGATCCCGCTCACCTTGTCCACAATGGGTGCGACAAGGGTCTTGAGCGCCTCCAGATCAGCATCCAGCGGCAGAGTCTTGAGGACATTGATGAGGTTGAGGCCCGGATTGCGGAAGGCCACCTTCACCAACACTTTCTGAAGAGCTCCCGCGCAGATCTTGCGCGACTCGTCGGCCAGCTGCTTTGGGACCCTCTCCCGGAGTCGCTGAAGGGCCGTCGCCACGCCTTTGAAGAACAAGACGAGCTTGGCGCTAGGTTGGAGGTTCTCGTCGGAGGGATACCCGAGATCCTCCATCCCCAGCTGCGCCAACTCCCTGTCAATGTCTGTGGCAGCATTCACAAGACTCTCCGTCCAATGCTCCACAGTCTCCCTGAAGGCGTTTTGGGTGGCGGCAACACTCTCTAGCAGCGCCTTGTCGGCCTTGATCTCCTCCTTCAAGGCCGCCTCCTGCTTCTTGGCGCCGTCTAGCGTCTTGGTCAAAGTGGTTAGCTTCGACTCAAGATCCGCGTTGGAGTCCTTGGCGGCGCTGAGCTCTTTGCCCTTCTCGGCGAGATCAGCCTCCAGCCGCGCCACCTTCGTCTCCAGCTCCTTCTTGGCGGCCTCGGCGGCTGCGGCAGCGTCCTCCGCCTGCTTAAGGGCTCCGCCGAATTGTTGCTCGCGCGCGGCAAGCTCCTCCTCGTGGGCGTCAAGATTGACCTTCCGCTGCGCCTGCTCGCCCTCTTCCGCGGACAGCTTTACAGCGGCAAGTCGCTGTTGCTCTTCGACTTCGGCCTTCTCGAGGAAGAAGACCTTCTGCGCTTCGACGAGCTGCTCCCGCTCCTCCGCCAGGGACCGAAGGGCTTCCCGGTGGAAACCCCCGAGCTCCTCTGCGCGCTTCTTGATGTCTGCTCCCGCCTTCGTGACAAGCGCCTCGCGGGATTCTATCTTGGCTTGTCGCGCGCGGTAGAGCGACACCAGCTTCCGCAGCAGCCGCTCCTCCTCAGACTCGTTGCTACTGCTGCTTGGCGCGTCAACCAGCGTTAGCCCCGCGGAGGCGAGCACCTCCCCGTCGAAGATCTCTCCCTCGACCGGCGCCCTGGAGCTTGATGCCCAGGGAAGGTTGATGAAGACATCGTCGCCGGCCTTCAAGTAGATGCCTGGCTGGGGATCTTTGGAGCCTGGCGCTGCGGCAGCGGCGGACGGGTCGGCGGTCGGTGTAGTGCCTGGCGCTCCTGCGGCCTCAGGGCCGTCAGTGCGATCGCCAGTACCCTCGCCAGTTGCTGCGGAGGCAGCCTTGGCGGCCTCTGCGCCGGCGGGATCGCCAGCACCGGCTGCTTCTTCGGCGGCAACCTCGGTCTCCATCGGCTCCGTAGTAGATGGTTCTGACAGCCGGAAAGGGGAGAAGAGTCAAGCAAAAATCCAACAAAAGGAAGATCAAGAGAAGAAGAACCCAAGGGAAATCTTGTAGCGAAAGGATTACCTGTACCGGGTTCTGCAGTCGTGGTCTCCGCCATCGGGGGGCCGCTGGTGCTGTCCCTTGCCTAAGAATCCTCCCTCGCCGGAGACTTCTCCCTTACCGGGAAGCCCCCCCTTGCCGGAGAGTTCTCCCTTGTCGGGGGATTCTCCCTTGGCTCCTGGTGGGGCTGCTCTGCTCCTACACAAATCAGCAATCAAATATCAGCAAAGACAGAATATCCATGCGCACCTCACAAGCGGAAAGCAAACCATATACTTACGCTGGGGGCTGCTCTGGAGAAAAGTTGCCGGGTCCGGCAAGGTTGTCTCGGGCGCACCTCCTACTGTCGCAGTAGGTTCGTCCTCGATGACACTCACCGGGACCTTGGCCCTCTTTGCTGCTCTCTGGGCCAGAGTCCTAAAGAGGAACAAGTTCAGAGAAAAGCAAATGAGATACAAGACAAACAGCAAGGATTGAAGAACTACAAGTACAACAAGGGAATCTTACTCTTCTTCTTCTTCCTCCTCGTCGGAGCTGAATGCGGAGAAGTCGGAGTCTGGCTCACGTCCGGCGCGAGGAGGCGGAGGAGTAGCTTCCCTTGGCCGCTTGGCGGGAGCAGTGGCGGTGGTCTGAGACGACCCCGCTCCGGCTGGAGTAGAAGCGGTGGTCCGGGAGGGCCCCGCTCCAGTTGCCGTTGCAGCGTGAGATGCTCCCGCGGCAACAGTGCTTGCCGCGGTGGAGCGTGTCGCGCGGCGCGGTGGCTGTTCACTCGCCTGCCGCTCCGCTACGTCACCGGCCTTGCGGAGACGCCTTCTTGGTGGAGATGGAGGCTCTGCTCGCGGCGAGCTGTCTGAAGATGAGGTGGAAGACGAGTTGATCTCCAACGAGCCGCTCGTATCCTTGGCGGGCTTGCTCGACTCGACGCCATGTCCGGCAAGTTCCTTCTCGCCGGCGGGCTTCCCTCGCTCGGCACGGCTTGCCGCCTCTGCTGCATCTGCCTCCTCCACGGTGAACCCGAATTCTCCCGTGGCTGCGGCTGCCGCTGCCTGTTCCAGCCTAGTGGCGATGAGTGCCATCTCCGCATCCGTGGTGTCGCGGGTGAGGCTATCCTTCTCGTCGGAGCGGATCGGCACTTCTACCAAGTCATCGAAGAACTGATGCACGACGTCGTCTGCAGGCTCCTGCCAAGTTGGCACAATTCCATGCGAGTCGCACTCCGGCATCATTGCATGGATGCGGTCGAGCGAGGAATTGTTGCACAGCGGAACGACGCCCCCCGGCAACCTGAAAACTCCAGGATGTTGGGAGTCATACTTGAAGAGCTCCTGGAGCATCGCGTTGAGCTCCAGAACTGTGAAGTTGAAGTTGAGGCCCGGCCGCAGCCTCATGATATCCGCCGCATTCTTGAACTCCCAAGTGGGTCTCCCCCGTTCCTGCAGGGGGGCGATGCGGCGGCGAAGAAAGTCTGCGCCAATAGCGCCAACAGTGAGCCCGACAAGCCTGAGGCACAGGATCCGGGTGACAGCAATCTTCAGCCTATCGTCTTCCGGGGCCACGTCACTCCAATCGCTGCCGCGTGCTACTGGGGTTTGGCGCCGAGTAGTGAATGGCTGCGGGTTCTCCTCGTCAATCCAGCACCAGTCTGCTCTCCACTCCTCCCACTTGTCGCGGAATTCTCCCTCCAGATAGGTTTCCTTCTTGCCGGCCCTCGAGATCCAGGCGATTCCGCCGGATAAAGGCTCTCCTCTCTCTACTCGGGGTATGAAGAAGTGGCGAAAGAGGGCTACGTTGGGATGGACTCCGACAAAGTTTTCACAGAGATGTGCGAAAACTGCCATGGTCAGAACGGCATTGGGGGTGAAGTCAAGGAGGTGGAATCCGTAGGTATTCATGATGTCGCAGAAGAATTCAGAGAAAGGCGGGCAGAGCCCGCAGTAGAAGAAGAAGGCGAAAAAAGGGTATCCGTTTGGGGCCTTCTTCCAAGCGGCGGCGGGAAGTACCTTCGTGCGTGGATGCGCTCGTGTCTCCGCCGACCAGAAGAGGTAATAGTTCTCCCTCAGCTCCTTCGCGGCAAGCTTGGGGGGGAAGACTGCTCGCTCCTTCCGCAGCGCCGCAAGCCGCTGCGCCTCGGTCGACTTCACGACCTTCCCCTTGTCGGCTTTTGGAGCCATGGCGGAAGTGGTGGAGGAGGTCGACGGCGTTGGTGGTGCTGGTGGCGATGGGGGGCGGAGCGCTGCTCTCTTTCGGCTTTGAGAAGACGAGGGAGCGGCGGAGATTTCTGAGATTGGAGCAGAAACGGGCGAATGGGCGAACTGCCCCTGTTTCCCCTGCTTATAAAGAGGGAGGGGGCGGACGTTCCGCATTTCCGAATAAAGAAACCACCCACGATCTATCCCACGACGCCGCATTCAACGCGTGCCGTTCGGGGAGGGCGCGGTGGATACGGAGAGAGATACGGCGTAACCTAGGCCACGCATGCCCGTGCCCTGTTTTGGGCCTGGCCCAACAGCGCTTGGCACCGTGTATGGCCCAGGCCCGGGGGCTCCTGTCGGTGTACTAGAGTAGGGGTACCCTAGTATCCCGAACTTGTGCATGGGCAGTCGCAGCATCCCGCGGCAAGGCCTGCCGGGTGACCGCCAAGGTCCTCCGTGGTTCCTTTGGAGCCATTCAAGAACAAAGTATCCAAGTCAAAGAGACAAGACCCCGGCAAGAGGAGCTTGCCGGGAAGGCCAACCAAGGCGCCACAAGACCCCGGCAAGAGGAGCTTGCCGGGAAGACCACCCAAGGCATCTCAAGGAACTTACCGCGGCGCACCACGCGTCCCGGCAAGGCCCGGCGAGCGACAAGCTCCCGGACGTGACAAGACAACGACCGCGGCAAGCCACCACTCCGTGCCCGCGCTCCAGCACATCCACCAACATGTCGCTCTGGGACCCTTCCAGGCGTGCGTGGCGGGAGGCTGTGCAGCCAGCGGTGCGCGGTGGCGAGTGGCGCTGACAAGATTGCCATCGTGGCGAGCGGTGGCGTCCCTGACGGTCCCTTTTGCACTATTTAGGCGACACAGATGGGCATTTAATGACCTTGTCCCCCCGTCAGGGTTAGGTATGATACACTGTAGCAGGTAGCTGTGCCTACCGCAGCACCTGTCCATTTTTACCCTTTGCCTCCGTTGCCACCTGTCGGTGACCCCTTGAGCATATAAAAGGAGGCCCTTGCGCAACGTAGAGGGGGGTTCAGGAGAAACAGAACACTCACGCTCGGTCTCGTTAGCTGCTGGTGTGTACTGTAGCACACCGCGCTCCCGAGCAAGAACTCAATACAAACCACAAAGCAGGAGTAGGGTTTTACGCATCCGTATGGCCCGAACCTAGGTAAACTGCTCGTGTGTTTCGCCTCGATCCGCTCTTTGCACGATCTCCGCCCCCGCCGAACCGAAAGGGACTCGGCCCGCCGGTCCCATAGGTGTTCGTGGATCAGTCCCCCGACAATTTGATATACATGTTATTGATGTGTACTTTACTAGTGTTTATAGCAACCCCTCAGTATTTGATACTAGTTCAGTTGCTAAGATTAGTAACTCGAAACGGGAGTTGCAGAATAAACAGAGACTAGTTAAGGGTGAAGTGACGATGTGTGTTGGAAGTGGTTCCAAGATTGATATGATCATCATCGCACACTCCCTATACTTTCGGGATTAGTGTTGAACCTAAATAAGTGTTATTTGGTGTTTGCGTTGAGCATGAATATGATTTGATCATGTTTATTGTAATACGGTTATTCATTTAAGTAAGAGAATAAATTGTTGTTCTATTTACATGAATAAAACCTTATATGGTTACACACCCAATGAAAATAGTTTGTTGGATCTCGATCGTAGTGATACACATAATCATAATATTGAAACCAAAAAATGCAAAGTTAATAATGATAGTGCAACTTATTTGTGGCACTGCCGTTTAGGTCATATTGGTGTAAAGCGCATGAAGAAACTCCATGCTGA
Organism: Triticum urartu; assembly: GCF_003073215.2. Taxonomy (NCBI): domain Eukaryota; kingdom Viridiplantae; phylum Streptophyta; class Magnoliopsida; order Poales; family Poaceae; genus Triticum; species Triticum urartu. Next base: position 579,063,944 of record NC_053022.1, on the reverse strand, counting down.
TGGAATTTTGGAATCACTTGATTATGAATCACTTGATGCTTGCGAACCATGCCTCATGGGCAAGATGACTAAGACTCCGTTCTCCGGAGCGAGCAACTGACTTATTGGAAATAATACATACTGATGTATGCGGTCCGATGAGTGTTAAGGCTCACGGCAAGTATCGTTATTTTCTGAACTTCACAGATTATTTGAGCAGATATTGGTATATCTACTTGATGAAACATAAGTCTGAAATATTTGAAAAGTTCAAAGAATTTCAGAGTGAAGTGGAAAATCATCGTGACAAGAAAATAAAGTTTCTACGATCTGATCACGGAGACAAATATTTGAGTTACGAGTTTGGTCTTCAGTTAAAACAATGTGAAATAGTTTCACTACTCACGCCACCTGGAACACCACAGGATAATGGTGTGTCCGAACATCATAACCGTACTTTATTAGATATAGTGCGATCTATGATGTCTCATACCAATCTACCACTATCGTTTTGGGGTTATGCATTAAAAACAGCTGCATTCACGTTTAAAAGGGCACCATCTAAGTCCGTTGAGACGACACAATCTGAACTGTGGTTTGGCAAGAAACCAAAGTTGTCGTTTCTTAAAGTTTGGGACTGCGATGCTTATGTGAAAAAGTTTCAACATGATAAGCTCGAACCCAAATCGGAGAAGTAAATCTTCATAGGATATCCAAAGGAAACTATTGGATACACCTTCTATCACAGATCCGAAGGCAAGACTTTTGTTGCTAAATTCGGAAACTTTCTAGAGAAGGAGTTTCTCTCGAAAGAAGTGAGTGGGAGGAAAGTAAAAAACTTGATAAGGTAATTATACCTTCTCCCTTATTGGAAAGTAGTTCATCACAGAAATCTGTTCCTGTGACTACTACACCAATTAGTGAGGAAGCTAATGATGATGATCATGTAACTTCAGATCAAGTTACTACCGAATCTCGTAGGTAAACCAGAGTGAGATCCGCACCAGAGTGGTACGGTAATCCTGTTCTGGAAGTCATGTTACTAGACCATGACGAACTTGCGAACTATGAGGAAGCGATGATGAGCCCAGATTCCACAAAATGGCTTGAGGCCATGAAATCTGAGATGGGATCCATGTATGAGAACAAAGTATAGACTTTGGTTGACTTGCCCGATGATCGGCAAGCCATAGAAAATAAATGGATCTTCAAGAGGAAGACGGACGCTGATAGTAGTGTTACTATCTACAAAGCTAGAATTGTCGCAAAAGGTTTTCGACAAGTTCAAGGTGTTGACTACGATGAGATTTTCTCACTCGTATCTATGCTTAAGTCTGTCCGAATCATGTTAGCAATTACCGCATTTTATGAAATCTGGCAAATGGATAAAAACTGCATTCCTTAATGGATTTACTAAAGAAGAGTTGTATACGATACAACTAGAAGGTTTTGTCGATCCTAAAGGTGTTAACTAAATATGCAAGCTCCAGCGATCCATCTATGGACTGGTGCAAGAATCTCGGAGTTGGAATATACACTTTGATAAATTGATCAAAGCATATAGTTTTATACAGACTTGCGGTGAAGCCTGTATTTAAAAGAAAGTGAGTGGGAGCACTACATCATTTCTGATAAGTATATGTGTATGACATATTGTTGATCGGAAATAATGTAGAATTATTCTGCAAAGCATAAAGGAGTGTTTGAAAGGAGTTTTTCAAAGAAAGACTTCGGTAAAGCTGCTTACATATTGAGTATCAAGATCTATAGAGATAGATCAAGACGCTTGATAAGTGTTTCAATGAGTACATACCTTGACAAGATTTTGAAGTAGTTCAAAATGGAACAGTCAAAGAAAAAGTTTCTTGCCTGTGTTACAAGGTGTGAAGTTGAGTAAGACTCAAAGCCCGACCACGGCAGAAGATAGAAAGAGAATGAAAGTCATTCCCTATGCCTCAGCCATAGGTTCTATAAAGTATGCCATGCTGTGTACCAGATCTATTGTATACCCTACACTGTGTTAAGCAAGGGAGTACAATAGTGATCTAAGAGTAGATCACTGGACAGCGGTCAAAATTATCCTTAGTGGAATAAGGAAATATTTCTCAATTATGGAGGTGACAAAAAGGTTCGTCGTAAAAAGTTACGTCGATGCAAGTTTTGACACAGATCTGGATGACTCTAAGTCTCGATCTAGATACATATTGAAAGTGGGAGCAATAAGCTAGAGTAGCTCCGTGCAGAGCATTGTTGACATAGAATTTTGCAAAATACATACGGATCTGAATATGGCAGGCCCGTCGACTAAATTTCTCTCACAAGCAAAACATGATCACTCTTTGGGTGTTAATCACATAGCGATGTGAACTAGATTATTGAATCTAGTAAACCCTTTGGGTGTTAGTCACATGGAGATGTGAACCAATCACATAAAGATGTGAACTATTGGTGTTAATCACATAGCGATGTGAACTAGATTATTGACTCTAGTGCAAGTGGGAGACTGAAGGAAATATGCCCTAGAGGCAATGATAAAGTTATTATTTATTTCCTTATATCATGATAAATGTTTATTATTCATGCTAGAATTGTATTAACCGGAAACATAATACTTGTGTGAATACATAGACAAACAAAGTGTCACTAGTATGCCTCTACTTGACTAGCTCGTTAATCGAAGATGGTTATGTTTCCTAACCAGAAACAAAAGAGTTGTTATTTGATTAACGGGATCACCTCATTAGGAGAATGATGTGATTGACATGACCCATTCCATTAGCTTAGCACCCGATCGTTTAGTATGTTGCTATTGCTTTCTTCATGACTTATACATGTTCCTATGACTATGAGATTATGCAACTCCCGTTTGCCGGAGGAACACTTTGTGTGCTACCAAACGTCACAATGTAACTGGGTGATTATAAAGGAGCTCTACAGGTGTCTCCAAAGGTACATGTTGGGTTGGCGTATTTCGAGATTAGGATTTGTCACTCCGATTGTCGGAGAGGTATCTCTGGGCCCTCTCGGTAATGCACATCACATAAGCCTTGCAAGCATTGCAACTAATGAGTTAGTTGTGAGATGATGTATTACGGAACAAGTAAAGAGACTTGCCGGTAACGAGATTGAACTAGGTATTATGATACCGACGATTGAATCTCGGGCAAGTAACATACCGATGACAAATGGAACAACGTATGTTGTTATGCGGTCTGACCGATAAAGATCTTCGTAGAATATGTAGGAGCCAATATGGTCATCCAGGTCCCGCTATTGGTTATTGACCGGAGATGTGTCTCGGTCATGTCTACATTGTTCTCGAACCCGTAGGGTCCGCACGCTTAAGGTTTCGATGATAGTTATATTATGAGTTTTGATGTACCGAAGGAGTTCGGAGTCCCGGATGAGATTGGGGACATGACGAGGAGTCTCGAAATGGTCGAGACGTAAAGATTGATATATTGGACGACTATATTCGGACATCGGAAAGGTTCCGAGTGATTCGGGTATTTTTCGGAGTACCGGGTAGTTACGGGAGAAGCAATGGCCTTGATGGGCTTTAGTGGGAAGAGGAGAAAGGGCCAAGGGGCTGCTGTGCCCCCCTCCCCTCTAGTCCAAATTGGACTAGGGAAAAGGGGGCCGGCCACCTCTCCTTCTCCTCCACTTCCTTCTCCCTTCCTCCCCTCTTGGTGGACTCCTACTAGGACTTGGAGTCCTAGTAGGACTCCACATCCTGGCCGCACCAACCTTGGCCGGCCTCCTCCTCCTCCATCCTTTATATACTGAGGCAAGGGGCACCCCAAAGACACAAGTTGATCCACGTGATCTTATTCTTAGCCGTGTGCGGCGCCCCCAGCCACCATGGTCCTCGATAATATTGTAGCGGTGCTTAGGCGAAGCCCTGCAGTAGTAGTACATCAAGATCGTCACCACGCCGTCGTGCTGACGGAACTCTTCCCCAACACTTTGCTGGATCGGAGTCCGGGGATCGTCATCGAGCTGAACGTGTGCTAAAACTCGGAGGTGCCGTAGTTTCGGTGCTTGATCGGTCGGGCCGTGAAGACGTACGACTACATCAACCAAACGCTTCCGTTGTCGATCTACAAAGGGTACGTAGATCACACTCTCCTCTCCTTGCTATGCATCACCATGATCTTGCGTGTGCGTAGGAAAATTTTGAAATTACTACGTTCCCCAACAAAAATAGCTTACCTCGCTAGCGTGACGCCGCGAGCTGTATCCGCGGTCCTCAGAAGCGGATGTGGGGGCCTCGGCCCCTTTGGTTAGCACCTTCCAGACGTCTTCATACGTCGTGTGGAAGAGCCTGTTAAGGGTTTGGTGCTGCGCCGGGTCGAACTCCCACAGATTAAAGTCCCGTTGTTGACACGGGAGGATCCGGCGGACGAGCATAACCTGGACTACATTGACGATCTTGATCGGCTTGCTCACCAGGGACTGGATGCATGTCTGCAGTCCGGTCACCTCTTTTTCGTCGCCCCACGACAGGCCCATCTCTTTCCAGGACATAAGCCGCGTGGGGGGTCCGGATCGGAACTCGGGGGCTGCGATCCATTTCGGATCGCGTGGCTCGGTGATGTAAAACCACCACGATTGCCACCCCTCCAGGGTCTCCACGAAGGAGCTCTCGAGCCATAGGACGTTGGCCATCTTGCCCGCCATGGCGCCTCCGCACTCCGCCTAGCTGCCGCGCACCACCTTGGGCTTGACGTTGAAGGTCTTGAGCCAGAGGCCGAAATGGGGGCGGATGCGGAGGAAAGCCTCGCACACGACGATAAACGCCGAGATGTTGAGGACGAAGTTCGGGGCCAGATCGTGGAAATCCAGGCCATAGTAAAACATGAGCCCCCGAACAAATGGGTGGAGTGGAAAACCCAGTCCGCGGAGGAAGTGGGGAAGGAATACTACCCTCTCATGGGGCCTTGGGGTGGGGAGAAGCTGCCCCTCCTCGGGAAGCCGGTGCGCGATGTCTTTGGACAAGTATCCGGCCTTCCTTAGCTTTTTGACATGGCCCTCCGTGACGGAGGAGACCATCCACTTGCCTCCCGCTCTGGACATTGCTGGTGAAGGTTGAGGTGGGAAGTGCGGGCTTGGGCGCTGGAGCTCGAGTGCGCATGAGATGGATAGGCAAAGGAGGAAGAAGGCATAGGTAAAAAGGTGGATCCTTATCCCCTTATATGGGCGGATGCGGTTGTGCGTCCCCACCAGCCTAGTAAAACTCGCTTGCCTCCCAAGCGCCATGATAAATGGCGCGGTTGGGTTACCCACGTCCGTATTGATGAGAATCCCGTTAAAGGGGGCACACGATCTCTGCTTTGACAAGACGTGCCAAGGAAGCCGCCTCACAAAACGTGCTGAGGTGGAAAAGTAAAAACGATTCGAGTAAAGGACTTGGCTGTAGTGTGATGTCACGCTGCGAAATACGTCAGCAGATTAGATTTGTGTTAACATTATTCTCTCTATGGCAATATGTGGAAACTTATTTTGCAGAACCGGACACTACTCTTGGTGTTTACAATCTTCTATGAAGGACTTGGAGGAGGAACCTGCCTTGCAATGCCGAAGACAGTTTGCGCGCCGGACTCGTCGTCATTGAAGCCTGGTTCAGGGGCTACTGAGGGAGTCCTGGATTAGGGGGTGTTCGGGTAGCCGGACTCCTGGACTATGAAGATACAAGATTGAAGACTTCGTCCCGTGTCCGGATGGGACTTTCCTTGGCGTGGAAGGCAAGCTTGGCGATGCGGATATTCAAGATCTCCTCCCATTGTAACCAACTCTATGTAACCCTAACCCTATCCGGTGTCTATATAAACCGGAGGGTTGTAGTCCGTAGGCAATCAACTCCATACACAACAATCATACCATAGGCTAGCTTCTAGGGTTTAGCCTCCTTGATTTCGTGGTAGATCTACTCTTGTACTACCCATATCATCAATATTAATCAAGCAGGAGTAGGGTATTACCTCCATCGAGAGGGCCCGAACCTGGGTAAAAACATCGTGTCCCTTGTCTCCTATTACCATCCGGCCTTGACGCACAGTTCGGGACCCCCTACCCGAGATCCGCCGGTTTTGACACCGACAGCAATCAACTGATATAAATCCCAAGTGAGTGAACAAATATAGCTATGCTCCCCAGCAAAGGCGCCAGAAAAAGGTCTTGATAACCCACAAGTATAGGGGATCGCAACAGTTTTCAAGGGTAGAGTATTCAACCCCAATTTATTAATTCGACACAAGGGGAGCCAAAGAATATTTGCAAGTATTAACAGTTGAATTGTCAATTCAACCACACCCAGAAACTAAATATCACCAGCAGAGTGATCGGTAGCACAATAGTATGGCAATTTGATAGTGATAGTTGCAATAGTAGCGGTAACAATAATGGTAGCGGCAATAGTTTTGTAGAAATTGTAATAGAAGTAGCAACAGTAGTAACTTAGCAAAGATCAATATGTGAAAAACTAATAGGCATTGGATCGGTGATAACGTTGGATAATATTCATCATGTAATAGTCATAACCTATGGCGACACAGAACTATCTCCAATTCATCAATGTAATGTAGGCATGCATCCCGTATATAGTCATATGTGCTTATAGTAAGAACTTGCATGACATCTTTTGTCGTACCCTCTCGTGGCAGCGGGGTCCATAAGGAAACTAAGGGATATTAAGTCCTCCTTTTAATAGAGAACCAGAACAAAGCATTAACACATAGTGAATACATGAACTCCTCAAACTACGGTAATCACCAGAAAGAATCCCAATTATTGTCACCTTGGGGTATGCAGATCATAACACGTAGCAGGTGTATATAACTTGCAAGATCGGATCAAGAACACAAATATATTCATGAAAACATAAAGGGTTCAAATCTGAAATCATGGCACTCGGGCCCTAGTCACAAGCATTAAGCATAGCAAAGTCATAGCAATATCAATCTCAAAACATAGTGGATACTAAGGATCAAGCCCTAACAAAACTAACTCGATTACATGATGAATCTCATCCAACCCATCACTGTCTAGCAAGCCTATGAAGGAATTACTCACTCCCGGCGATGAGCATCATGAAATTGGTGACGGAGGATGGTTGATGATGACGAAGACGGAAGATACCACTCTCTGAAGCCTTGAACGGACTACATATCTGGCCTCCCGATGAAGAACAGCAGGTGGCAGTGGATCCATATTGTAAAACGCGATGAAACTTCCTATCCGCGTGGAGCAGGCGATCTATGGGGCAGTGCAACCCCTTTTGCTCATTCGGCGAGGGGTCACAATCAACGCAGAGAGCAAACACAATGAGGAGCGCATTTACCCAGGTTGGGCCGCCTGGAGGCTTAAAACCCTACTCTTGCCTTTGGGTGTATTGGTGGTGTCGAGCACAAGTACATAGAGCGCTCTCCCTCGACAAGAGGCGGGAAGAGAGCAGCTGCACAATGCCCATGCGTGAGGGTTGCTAAGATTCAAACCCCTTCTAATGTTGCCCTGGCCCTCCTTTTATAGCTCAAGGGGTAACCAAAGTGGCAAAAAGGTCATTACAGGGGTGATTAGACTAATGTAGAACTATCATACCTAACTCTGGCAGTTTGGATAAAACACATTAAATACGCTGCTAGGTGTCATGTGGAGGTTGAAGCCTGGCAAGGCTACCGCGCCGCTTATCCAGCTACCTCCTATTAGCATGACACACCATCAGGATAGGTGTTAAAAATGGTGTTTTCTCCCTCAGCAAGTTGGCACGCACGGGTTACATGCACCTAAGCACCGATGGGCTTGACACCTCATTGATCTAGCGATCAGCTGATGAAAGAGGCAGAGCGCTGGTGTTGGCAAGAAGCCCATGCCCGAAGGGGTTGTCGGGGCTTGACTTGCCGGCTCGTCCGGAGTTGGTTGCTTCCGTTGAGGTATTTGTAGCTTGTCCCAGTGCTTGGTCTTGTTAATGCTCTCCTTGATCTCACGGAGAGCGGCTTCTCTGGTCTAGTATCTGTCCCTGCCAAGGCACCCCACCGGGAAGGCTGCTACCGTTCGTGCACATGGCAGGAGTACTAGGGACTCCACTCCTAGTGCACCGACAGGAGCCCCCGGGCCTGACCCATATGTGCATTGGAGGCGTTGTTGGGTTAGGCCCAACAACGTGCACGGACACACGTGGAGGAGGAACTTAATATTTCACCATGATCCGTAATCATGGCGGTTCCTACCGACACATGTCCAATCCGAGCATTAATCGCGGGGCGTGGGAGCATGGGTGCTGTTGCAGTTACCCGTTGTGGCGCGCCTACGAGGGGCATGGCTAGGGGAGGCGACAAAGAGCCAGCCCCCTCACGTATTCCCCATAAAAAGGTAACCGTGAAGGGGCTGCTCATTTACTCGCGCCCTTCCCTGCTTCATCTTCTTCCTCTCGCCAAGAAAAGCCGCATTTGCTGCCACTTCCGCTGCTACCATCCGCCTCGAGTCCAAAGCTTTCTTTCTTCCTGAGCCCTTGATGGCACCCAAGGCAGCCGCCATGAAACGGAAGAAGGCGGCCAAGCCGATCGACCCCAAAGTGGAGCAGAAGAAGAAAGAGTTGGAGGAGTTGGAGAAACAGCGGCAAGAAAACATCGTCTTATCGCTGCTGGCCGTGTCCACCAAAACCTTGATCGAAAGGTATACGTACATGTCGGAGAAACATACCGGCATCCATGGAGCCCCAAGGTTTTCCCGTTCGGCCCCACGGTTCCAAGCAATTCCTATCCTTTCTTCTGTGTGTACTTTTACTACGGATTATCGCCACCATATCCAGACTTCTTTCGCAAGTTGATGTCGACCTATGGATTTCAGTTGCTCGATTTCACTCCCAATGCCATGACGTGTAGGGCGGTTTTTGCGCATTTCTGCGAGAACTTTGTCAGAGTAATGCCCAATGTAGATCTGTTCCACCATTTCTCCGTCCCTCGGGTGGAGCACGACGCGCTGTCGGAAAGTGTGACATGGTTCCCGAGGGGGGAGAAGGACCAGAGAGACTACATCCCTGGATAACTTCATGACAAGTGGGAGGAATGAAGGGGAACTTGGTGCTGGATTCGGGAGGAGGACTTCCCGGTGTTCTGCTTGCTGTGAACAGAAAGGATTGAGCGCGATGATGGTTGGAAGAAATATGGCACCAGCGCGAGGAAGCTCCACCCAATTTTGAACATGATTGCTCACATGCGGGATGCCGGTCTGGGCATAGATATGGTCGGGTTTGACTTCCCGCGACGCTGCATCGCCCCACTACAACCGAGTGATAGGACAACATAGCTGTAGTAGAATGCCGGGGACAAGATGCGGCTATACTCAGGCCGCGATTGTAACTTGACAGTGCTGGGCCACTCCTGGCTCTGCCAGCAGCTATTCCACAAGTTGGGAACTTTCCACTTGCCGGCCATGGTTGTTCCATCAACTCAGAGAGGAGTACCATCCTGACCTGGATGCCGGACTGTTCCGCCACAGGAGTCAAGGAGAGCTGGAAACTGCCCAAGCTAGCAGATGAAGAGAAGTGGGTCTCTGAGCTAAAGGAGGAGGCTGAGCGAGAGGAGGATGATCTCGTCAAGGTGACCACGAAAGAGGATTAGGCATATATTGCTAGTAGGATTGCAGAGGCCCGTAGGTCAGAAGTGTTGGAAATATGCCCTAGAGGCAATAATAAAATGGTTATTATTATATTTCCTTGTTCATGATAATTGTCTATTGTTCATGCTATAATTGTATTAACCGGAGACCGTAATACATGTGTGAATATGTAGACCATAATATGTCCCTAGTAAGCCTCTAGTCGACTAGCTCGTTGATCAATAGATGGTTACGGTTTCCTGACCATGGACATTGGATGTCATTGATAACGGGATCACATCATTAGGAGAATGATGTGATGGACAAGACCCAATCCTAAGCATAGCACAAGATCGTGTAGTTCGTCTGCTAAAGCTTTTCTAATGTCAAGTATCATTTCCTTAGACCATGAGATTTTGCAACTCCCGGATACCGTAGGAATGCTTTGGGTGTGCCAAACGTCACAACGTAACTGGGTGGCTATAAAGGCACACTACGGGTATCTACGGAAGTGTCTGTTGGTTTGGCACGAATCGAGACCGGGATTTGTCACTCTGTGTGACGGAGAGGTATCTCTGGGCCCACTCGGTAGGACATCATCATAATGAGCTCAGTGTGACCAAAGAGTTGATCACGTGATGATGTGTTACGAAACGAGTAAAAGTGACTTGCCGGTAACGAGATTGCACGAGGTATTGGGATACCGACAATCGAATCTCGGGCAAGTAACGTACCGATTGACAAAGGGAATTGTATACAGGATTGATTGAATCCCCGACATCATGGTTCATCCGATGAGATCATTGTGGAACATGTGGGATCCAACATGGGTATCCAGATCCCGCTGTTGGTTATTGGCCAGAGAGCTGTCTCGATCATGTCTGCATGATTCCCGAACCCGTAGGGTCTACACACTTAAGGTTCGGTGACGCTAGAGTTGTTATGGAATTAGTGTGTAGTTACCGAATGTTGTTCGGAGTCCCGGATGAGATCCCGGACGTCACGAGGAGTTCCGGAATGGTCCGGAGGTAAAGATTTATATATGGGAAGTCCAATTTTGGCCACCGAAAAAGGTTCGGGATTTTTCGGTATTGTACCGGGAAGGTTCTAGAAGGTTCTGGAGTGGGGCCCACCTGCATGGGGTGTGGGGGCACATGAACGTGGGTAGTGGGGGCAAGGCCCCACACCCCTAGTCAAGGCGCACCAAGATCCCCCTTAGAAGGAATAAGATCATATCCCGAAGGGATAAGATCAAGATCCCTAAAAAGGGGGGATAACAATCGGTGGGGAAGGGAAATGATGGGATTTCTTTCCCCCACCTTTGCTAATGCCCCAATGGACTTGGAGGGAAAGAAACCAGCCCCCTCCACCCCTGTATATATTGGGGAGGCGCATGGGAGCCGCACCCCTTCCCCTGGCGCAGCCCTCTCCCTCCCCAACACCACCTCCTCCGTAGTAGTGCTTGGCGAAGCCCTGCCGGAGAACTGCAAGCTCCACCACCACGCCGTCGTGCTGCCGGAGCTCTCCCTCAACTTCTCCTCTCCCCTTGCTGGATCAAGATGGAGGAGACGTCCCCGGGCTGTACGTGTGTTGAACGCGGAGGCGCCGTTGTTCGGCGCTTAGATCGGAATCAACCGCGATCTGAATCGCTACGAGTACGATGACTTCATCCGCATTCTTGTAACGCTTCCGCATCGCGATCTTCAAGGGTATGAAGATGCACTCCTCTCTCTCTCTCTCTCATTTCTAGTCTCTCTATAGATTGATCTTGGTGATGCGTAGAAATTTTTTAATTTCTGCAATGATCCCCAACAAGAAGCTGCGAGGGCCGCAGTCCTTGCCAAGAGTACAGGAGATGAAGAGGAGGAAGAAGAAGAAGATGATGAAGGCGAGGAGCTTGTCGAGGAGGGGCCGGAGGAGCTTGGCGGAGACAAGGCTGCCGAGATGGAGACGGCCATGAAACCTGAGGAAGAGGAATTCCAGGTGTTGGAGCCACCGTGGCGTCTCCGTAGCAAGAGCGGCTAAGAGCGCATGCTGTTGGGTTTCGTAGTAATTTCAAAAAAATTCCTACGCTCAAGCAAGATCATAGTGATGCATAGCAACGAGAGGGGAGAGTATGATCTATGTACCTTATAGATCGACAACGGAAGCGTTTGGTTGATGTAGTCGTACGTCTTCACGGCCCGACCAATCAAGCACCGAAACTACGGCACCTCCGAGTTCTAGCACACGTTCAGCTCGATGACGATCCCCGGACTCCGATCCAGCAAAGTGTCGGGGAAGAGTTCCGTCAGCACGACGGCGTGGTGACGATCTTGATGTACTACTGCAGCAGGGCTTCGCCTAAACTCCGCTACAATATTATCGAGGACTATGGTGGAAGGGGGCACCGCACATGGCTAAGAATATGATCACGTGGATCAACTTGTGTCTCTGGGGTGCCCCTTGCCTCAGTATATAAAGGATGGAGGAGGAGGAGGCCGGCCAAGGCAATTGGTGCGGCCAGGATGTGGAGTCCTACTAGGACTCCAAGTCCTAGTAGGAGTCCACCAAGAGGGGAGGAAGGGAGAAGGAAGTGGAGGAGAAGGAGAGGTGGCCGGCCCCCTTTTCCCTAGTCCAATTCGGACCAGAGGGGAGGGGGGCGCAGCAGCCCCTTGGCCCTTTCTCCTCTTCCCACTAAAGCCCATCAAGGCCCATTGCTTCTCCCGTAACTACCCGGTACTCCGAAAAATACCCGAATCACTCGGAACCTTTCCGATGTCCGAATATAGTCGTCCAATATATCAATCTTTACGTCTCGACCATTTCGAGACTCCTCGTCATGTCCCCGATCTCATACGGGACTCCGAATTCCTTCGGTACATCAAAACTCATAAACTCATAATATAACTGTCATCGAAACCTTAAGCGTGCGGACCCTACGGGTTCGAGAACAATGTAGACATGACCGAGACACGTCTCCGGTCAATAACCAATAGCGGGACCTGGATGCCCATATTGGCTCCTACATATTCTACGAAGATCTTTATCGGTCAGACCGCATAACAACATACGTTGTTCCCTTTGTCATCGGTATGTTACTTGCCCAAGATTCGATCGTCGGTATCCAATACCTAGTTCAATCTCGTTACCGGCAAGTCTCTTTACTCGTTCTGTAATACATCATCCCGCAACTAACTCATTAGTTGCAATGCTTGCAAGGCTTATGTGATGTGCATTACCGAGAGGGCCCAGAGATACCTCTCCGACAATCGGAGTGACAAATCCTAATCTCGAAATACGCCAACCCAACATGTACCTTTGGAGACACCTGTAGAGCTCCTTTATAATCAGCCAGTTACGTTGTGACGTTTGGTAGCACACAAAGTGTTCCTCCGGCAAACGGGAGTTGCATAATCTCATAGTCATAGGAACATGTATAAGTCATGAAGAAAGCAATAGCAACATACTAAACGATCAGGTGCTAAGCTAATGGAATGGGTCATGTCAATCACATCATTCTCCTAATGATGTGATCCCGTTAATCAAATAACAACTCTTTTGTTATGGTTAGGAAACATAACCATCTTCGATTAACGAGCTAGTCAAGTAGAGGCATACTAGTGACACTTTGTTTGTCTATGTATTCACACAAGTATTATGTTTCCGGTTAATACAATTCTAGCATGAATAATAAACATTTATCATGATATAAGGAAATAAATAATAACTTTATTATTGCCTCTAGGGCATATTTCCTTCAGTCTCCCACTTGCACTAGAGTCAATAATCTAGTTCACATCGCCATGTGATTTAACAGCAATAGTTCACATCACCATGTGATTAACACCCATAGTTCACATCGATATGTGATCAACACCCAAAGGGTTTACTAGAGTCAGTAATCTAGTTCACATCGCTATGTGATTAACACCCAAAGAGTACTAATGTGTGATCATGTTTTTCTTGCGAGATAATTTTAGTCAACGGGTCTGTCACATTCAGATCCGTAAGTATTTTGCGAATTTCTATGTCAACAATGCTCTGCACGGAGCTACTCTAGCTTATTTCTCCCACTTTCAATATGTATCTAGATCGAGACTTAGAGTCATCCAGATCTGTGTCAAAACTTGCATCGACGTAACCTTTTACGACGAACCTCTTTGTCACCTCCATAATTGAGAAATATTTCCTTATTCCACTAAGGATAATTTTGACCGCTGTCCAGTGATCTATTCTTAGATCACTATTGTACTCCCTTGCTTAACACGGTGTAGGGTATACAATAGATCTGGTACACAACATGGCATACTTTATAGAACCTATGGCTGAGGCATAGGGAATGACTTTCATTCTATTTCTATCTTCTGCCGTGGTCGGGCTTTGAGTCTTACTCAATTTCACACCTTGCAACACAGGCAAGAACTCTTTCTTTGACTGTTCCATTTTGAACTACTTCAAAATCTTGTCAAGGTATGTACTCATTGAAAAACTTATCAAGCGTCTTGATCTATCTCTATAGATCTTGATCCTCAATATGTAAGCAGCTTTACCGAGGTCTTTCTTTGAAAAACTCCTTTCAAATATTCCTTTATGCTTTCCAGAAAATTATACATTATTTCCGATCAACAATATGTTGTTCACATATACTTATTAGAAATGTTGTAGTGCTCCCACTCACTTTCTTGTAAATACAGGCTTCACCGTAAGTGTGTATAAAACTATATGCTTTGATCAACTTATCAAAGCATATATTCCAACTCCGAGATGCTTGCACCAGTCCATAGATGGATCGTTGGAGCTTGCATTTTTGTTAACACCTTTAGGATTGACAAAACCTTCTGGTTGCATCATATACAACTCTTCTTTAAGAAATCCATTAAGGAATGCAGTTTTGTTTATCCACTTGCCAGATTTCATAAAATGCGGCAATTGCTAACATGATTCGGACAGACTTAAGCATATATACGAGTGAGAAAATCTCATCGTAGTCAACACCTTGAACTTGTCGAAAACCTTTTGCGACAATTCTAGCTTTGTAGATAGTAACACCACTATCAGCGTCCGTCTTCCTCTTGAAGATCCATTTATTTTCTATGGCTTTGCCGATCATCGGGAAAATCCATCAAAGTCCATACTTTGTTCTCATACATGGATCATATCTCAGATTTTTTATGGCCTTAAACCATTTCGCGGAATCTGGGCTCATCATCGCTTCCTCATAGTTCGCAAGTTCGTCATGGTCTAGTAACATGATTTCCAGAACAGGATTACTGTACCACTCTGGTGCGGATCTCACTCTGGTTTACCTATGAGATTCGGTAGTAACTTGATCTGAAGTTACATGATCATCATCATTAGCTTCCTCACTAATTGGTGTAGTAGTCATAGGAACAGATTTCTGTGATGAACTACTTTCCAATAAGGGAGTAGGTACAGTTACCTCATCAAGTTCTACTTTCCTCCCACTCACTTCTTTCGAGAGAAACTCCTTCTCTAGAAAAACTCCGAATTTAGCAACAAAAGTCTTGCCTTCGGATTTGTGATAGAAGGTGTACCCAACAGTCTCCTTTGGGTATCCTATGAAGACATATTTCTCCGATTTGGGTTTGAGCTTATCAGGATGAAACTTTTTCATATAAACATCACAATCCCAAATTTTAAGAAACGACAACTTTGGTTTCTTGCCAAACCACAGTTCAGATTGTGTCATCTCAACGGACTTAGATGGTGCCTTTTTAAACGTGAATGCAGCTGTCTTTAATGCATAACCCCAAAACGATAGTGGTAGATCAAAAAGAGACATCATAGATCGCACCATATCTAATAAAGTACGGTTATAATGTTCAGACACACCATTATGCTGTGGTGTTCCAGGTGGCGTGAGTAGTAAAACTATTTCACATTGTTTTAACTGAAGGCCAAATTCGTAACTCAAATATTTTACCTCTGCGATCATATCGTGAAAACTTTTATTTTCTTGTTACGATGATTCTCCACTTCACTCTGAAATTCTTTGAACTTTTCAAATATTTCAGACTTGTGTTTCATTAAGTAGATATACCCATATCTGCTCAAATCATCTGTGAAGGTCAGAAAATAATGATACCCGCCGCGAGCCTTAACACTCATTGGATCTCATACATCAGTATGTATTATTTCCAATAAGTCAGTTGCTCGCTCCATAGTTCCGGAGAACGGCGTTTTAGTCATCTTGCCCATGAGGCATGGTTCACAAGCATCAACTGATTCATAATCAAGTGATTCCAAAGACCCATTAGCATGGAGTTTCTTCATGCTCTTTACACCAATATGACCTAAACGGCAGTGCCACAAATAAGTTGCACTATCATTATTAGCTTTGCATCTTTTGGTTTCAATATTATGATTATGTGTATCACTACGATCGAGATCCAACGAACTATTTGGGTGTGTAACCATATAAGGTTTTATTCATGTAAACAGAACAACAATTTATTCTCTTACTTAAATGAATAACCGTATTACAATAAACATGATCAAATCATATTCATGCTCAACGCAAACACCAAATAACACTTATTCAGGTTCAACACTAATCCCGAAAGTATAGGGAGTGTGCGATGATGATCATATCAATCTTGGAACCACTTCCAGGACACATCGTCACTTCACCCTTAACTAGTCTCTGTTTATTCTGCAACTCCCGTTTCGAGTTACTAATCTTAGCAACTGAACTAGTATCAAATACTGAGGGGTTGCTATAAACACTAGTAAAGTACACATCAATAACATGTATATCAAATATACTTATGTTCATTTTGCCATCCTTCTTATCTGCCAATCACTTGGGGTAGTTCCGCTTCCAGTGATCAGTCCCTTTGCAGTAGAAACACTTAGTCTCAGGCTTAGGACCAGACTTGGGCTTCTTCACTTGAGCAGCAACTTGCTTGCTGTTCTTCTTGAAGTTCCCCTTCTTCCCTCTGCCCTTTTCTTGAAACTAGTGGTCTTGTCTACCATCAACACTTGATGTTTTTCTCGATTTCTACCTTCGTCAATTTCCGCATTACGAAGAGCTTGGGAATCGTTTCCGTTATCCCTTGCATATCATAGTTCATCACGAAGTTCTACTAACTTGGTGATGGTGACTAGAGAATTCTGTCAATCACTATCTTATCTGGAAGATTAACTCCCACTTGATTCAAGCGATTGTAGTACTCAGACAATCTGAGCACATGCTCACTAGTTGAGCGATTCTCCTCCATACTTTTAGCTATAGAACTTGTTGGAGACTTCATATCTCTCAACTCGGGTATTTGCTTGAAATATTAACTTCAACTCCTGGAACATCTCATATGCTCCATGACGTTCAAAACGTCTTTGAAGTCCCGATTCTAAGCCATTAAGCATGGTGCACTAAACTATCAAGTAGTCATCATATTGAGCTAGCCAAACGTTCATAACGTCTGCATCTGCTCCTGCAATAGGTCCGTCACCTAGCGGTGCATCAAGGACATAATTCTTCTGTGCAGCAATGAGGATAAACCTCAGATCACGGATCCAATCCGCATCATTGCTACTAACATCTTTCAACACAATTTTCTCTAGGAACATATCAAAATAAACACAGGGAAGCAACAACGCGAGCTATTGATCTACAACATAATTTGCAAAATACTACCAGGACTAAGTTCATGATAAATTTAAGTTCAATTAATCATATTACTTAAGAACTCCCACTTAGATAGACATCCCTCTAATCCTCTAAGTGATTACGTGATCCAAATCAACTAAACCATGCCCGATCATCACGTGAGATGGAGTAGTTTCATTGGTGAACATCACTATGTTGATCATATCTACTATATGATTCACGCTCGACCTTTCGGTCTCCGTGTTCCGAGGCCATATCTGTATATGCTTGGCTCGTCAAGTATAACCTGAGTATTCCGCGTGTGCAACTGTTTGCACCCGTTGTATTTGAACGTAGAGCCTATCACACCCGATCATCACGTGGTGTCTCAGCACGAAGAACTTTCGCAACGGTGCATACTCAGGGAGAACACTTCTTGATAATTAGTGAGAGATTATCTTATAATGCTACCGTCAATCAAAGCAAGATAAGATGCATAAAAGATAAACATCACATGCAATCAATATAAGTGATATGATATGGCCATCATCATCTTGTGCTTGTGATCTCCATCTCCGAAGCACCGTCGTGATCACCATCGTCACCGGCGCGACACCTTGATCTCCATCGTAGCATCGTTGTCGTCTCGCCAAGCTTGCTTCCACGACTATCGCTACCGTTTAGTGATAAAGTAAAGCATTACAGCGCGATTGCATTGCATACAATAAAGCGACAACCATATGGCTCCTGCCAGTTGCTGATAACTCGGTTACAAAACATGATCATCTCATACAATAAAATTTAGCATCATGTCTTGACCATATCACATCACAACATGCCCTGCAAAAACAAGTTAGACGTCCTCTACTTTGTTGTTGCAAGTTTTACGTGGCTGCTACGGGCTTAAGCAAGAACCAATTCTTACCTACGCATCAAAACCACAATGATAGTTTGTCAAGTTGGTGATGTTTTAACCTTCGCAAGGACCAGGCGTAGTCACACTCGATTCAACTAAAGTTGGAGAAACTGTCACCCGCAAGCCACCTATGTGCAAAGCACGTCGGGAGAACCGGTCTCGCGTAAGCGTACGCGTAATGTCGGTCCGGGCCGCTTCGTCCAACAATACGCCGAACCAAAGTATGACATGCTGGTAAGCAGTATGACTTATATCACCCACAACTCACTTGTGTTCTACTCGTGCATATAACATCAACATATAAAACCTAGGCTCGGATCCACTGTTGGGAACGTAGATAATTTCAAAAATTCCTACGCACACGCAAGATCATGGTGATGCATAGCAACGAGAGGGAGTGTGTGATCTACGTACCCTTTGTAGATCGAGAACGGAAGCGTTTGGTTGATGTAGTCGTACGTCTTCACGGCCCGACTGATCAAGCAACCGAAACTACGGCACCTCCGAGTTTTAGCACACGTTCAGCTCGATGACGATCCCCGGACTCCGATCCAGCAAAGTGTTGGGGAAGAGTTCCGTCAGCACGACGGCGTGGTGACGATCTTGATGTACTACTACTGCAGGGCTTCGCCTAAGCACCGCTACAATATTATCGAGGACCATGGTGGCTGGGGGCGCCGCACACGGCTAAGAATAAGATCACGTGGATCAACTTGTGTCTTTGGGGTGCCCCTTGCCTCAGTATATAAAGGATGGAGGAGGAGGAGGCCGGCCAAGGTTGGTGCGGCCAGGATGTGGAGTCCTACTAGGACTCCAAGTCCTAGTAGGAGTCCACCAAGAGGGGAGGAAGGGAGAAGGAAGTGGAGGAGAAGGAGAGGTGGCCGGCCCCCTTTTCCCTAGTCCAATTTGGACTAGAGGGGAGGGGGGCACAGCAGCCCCTTGGCCCTTTCTCCTCTTCCCACTAAAGCCCATCAAGGCCATTGCTTCTCCCGTAACTACCCGGTACTCCGAAAAATACCCGAATCACTCGGAACCTTTCCGATGTCCGAATATAGTCGTCCAATATATCAATCTTTACGTCTCGACCATTTCGAGACTCCTCGTCATGTCCCCGATCTCATCCGGGACTCCGAACTCCTTTGGTACATCAAAACTCATAATATAACTATCATCGAAACCTTAAGCGTGCGGACCCTACGGGTTCGAGAACAATGTAGACATGACCGAGACACATCTCCGGTCAATAACCAATAGCGGGACCTGGATGACCATATTGGCTCCTACATATTCTACGAAGATCTTTATCGGTCAGACCGCATAACAACATACGTTGTTCCCTTTGTCATCGGTATGTTACTTGCCCGAGATTCGATCGTCGGTATCCAATACCTAGTTCAATCTCGTTACCGGCAAGTCTCTTTACTCGTTCTGTAATACATCATCCCGCAACTAACTCATTAGTTGCAATGCTTGCAAGGCTTATGTGATGTGCATTACCGAGAGGGCCCAGAGATACCTCTCCGACAATCGGAGTGACAAATCCTAATCTCGAAATACGCCAACCCAACATGTACCTTTGGAGACACCTGTAGAGCTCCTTTATAATCACCCAGTTACGTTGTGACGTTTGGTAGCACACAAAGTGTTCCTCCGGCAAACGGGAGTTGCATAATCTCATAGTCATAGGAACATGTATAAGTCATGAAGAAAGCAATAGCAACATACTAAACGATCGGGTGCTAAGCTAATGGAATGAATGATGTGATCCCGTTAATCAAATAACAACTCTTTTGTTTATGGTTAGGAAACATAACCATCTTCGATTAACGAGCTAGTCAAGTAGAGGCATACTAGTGACACTTTGTTTGTCTATGTATTCACACAAGTATTATGTTTCCGATTAATACAATTCTAGCATGAATAATAAACATTTATCATGATATAAGGAAATAAATAATAACTTTATTATTGCCACTAGGGCATATTTCCTTCACATGGGTACTCCCGCGCCTCGATCCACCGCTCCGCCGAGGAAATCTACCACCAAGACTGGGAAGCAGGAGGTGATACGCCGACAACCTGCACAGTTGGTCAAGCTCGAGCCCCCGTCTTCCCGGGAAGAACTTTCCGGGGACGATGAGATCTCGTTCCCGCCAAGCTCACCGCCGCTAACTATCAAGAGAGCCAGGGAGTCCCCACCGCTGTCTTAGTACAAAATGAGCATCCTTGTCGAGTCTGATGACGAAGAGTAAGCGTTTTCCTTCCTCTTCTTGTTATGTCCCAATTCATATTTTTGTCAATATTGATCTGGTTCTTCTGTTATTTCAGGGACGAGGAGCCGCTGATCCAATGAACGAAGTGGGCCAAGCCATCGGCGGGCCATGATTCACCGTCAAGGGCCGGGCAGGAAATGCCAGCGACTGACATGGCGGCCACAAGCCCCCAGGCTAGGCCCCCGCCTCAGGACGTGCCGTCGCGCTAGACGATCACTACTGATGTCGAGGTTTGTCCTTCCAGGGCGGACAAGGAAATGGGAGGGGAGCACCAAGGTGAGGAGCGCCAAGGAGCAAACCCCGCTAAGGGGCCCCCGTCAACCATGCATTATTCCCGGAGAAGCCCCTGGTAAGGGCCTCCATTGATGACTCTGTCCACACCGGTGCTTTCCCGACGACGGAGAATGTCGAGGGCCGTGTGCTGGTAACGCATGCTGCCGGGGGAGGGGATGCCCCTTCCCAACAAGTTCGCGGAGTTATTTGCATGAGAAATTTCCTTGGTCGCCATCCGTGGTTTGATTTCTATGCCTTCCTTTTCTTTCTTGGTTTTCAGCTCCAAATTCTCCCGCGGGAGGCGACGAGCTTGTGGAAGTAGCCGGCATTGCCAAGGTTGCCACCGAGGAGGCCACCAAAATTTCCGCCACAGAGAACCATGAGCGAACTGACGGGGACATCCAAGAGACCCACGTAGCAACAGAGGAGGCCTACAGCAACCAGTCTAAGCCCTCCAAGATGGACGTAGACGCGACGCACACTATTGACCCGTCATCAGTTCTTATCGAGCAACCAGTGTTAGTGGCCCCGCCAATCCTGCCAACCAGCACAGAGATGGTGACCTTCCAGGCCAGTCTTGGAGCCCCTGGCTCATCTGGTACCACATAACTAAACATTGAATAAGAAATCGCTTGAATCCTGCTTCCTCTCTGTTGCTGGAGGTGGCGGATCGGCATCAACACGGGAGGAGAGGATCTGGGTGGAGAGCAGGGCGATTGTTGGGGGACTCCTCCTTGGTGGTCTGTGGGGAAGTACAGTGTGAAGGAGAGAGAGAGAGATGGCGAAGGTGAGGTGGGTGTCATCTGGTTTAAATAAGAGAGTTTCTGTGAGAAATGTCTGGGGTGGAGTGGGGAGGGTGCGACGTGGAGTAGAGTTTTGTGTTGTGAGCGCGTGTTGCGGATAGTCTGGACTACACATTCTCACCCACATATAGGCTGGATTTGAGGGAACCCAGACTGTCCAGACGGTTGAACTTTGGTGAGCCCACTGGGCACCCGTTTGATGTCCAAACACATCCGAACGTGTAAGGAAGAAATGAGCTTCGACCTTTGGAGACGATCTTAATCATTTGTTTGGTTTATGTATATGCATTGTAGGGTTGCGACCAGGTCGACCTAGGGTAGCCCACAACCACTCCGTGCCCTGACGGTGTCCCTCCCGGGCGTGTGGGGTTTCGGGTCTATAAAAGTGTCCGTTGGATTGCTTGTGTAACGCGCTTCTGGCCAGGTCTTATTCGACGTGAGCTGCGGTTTATCACCCTCGGCATCGAGGGTACACGGTGATATGTTCGTGTGCGAACACCGACATGTGCGGACATAGGGTTTTCCCAGCTGCATGGGCAGGAAAATAAGTGGGCTGGCTTCGCTGGGCCATAGGGCGCGCACATACAAAATTTCTGACAAACCATTTTTTGCCTTGTCTAAATAAAAAAGCAGACATACCCACAAGAAATTAGTACCGCCTCATATAGAAAAAAGAAATCTTTTCGACAGCGAATGAAGAAATCGTAGAAATGCACCTTGCTTAGATTAATGTACAGTCTCGAATATATGGTGGATCCCTATATACGTTCAAAATACGTATTTTTTTCCTGCCATAATGAGACCAAGAATTAATAGCCATGACTAATGAAACCAAGAAATAATTCTAATAGATTTTACATTAACTAATGAATACCCAGTCTGGAATACATTGGTTGCAATATACGCTGGAGTAGTAGTATACATCTTGGCATGTTCAAATAGGTCTAGCCATAATAAAAACCAAGAATTAATTACCACGATCTATTTGATCTCGAGGTAAACTGCACCCGCACATTGCTGATTGCAAATTAAACAGGCATTAATTTTAATCATGTTCTGGGATCGAGACAGATATACTCCGTATATACGCTAGCTGTGATCGAGGCAGATATACGTGCCATAATCGGCAAGCTTTAAGGCGATATATAAACAGAACAGCGGCGGCATGCAAGTAGTAACTCCATATCATTTAATCGCAAAAGATACGCCAGCCAGCACAATATTTGATTTCCCTGGTGGAATTAGAAAGCAGTGGAAGCTCGATATTTGCATGCGTGAAGCAGCACCGTGATTACGAATGGACGGCGGAGATCGACCGGCCACCCCTATAAATACCCCTGTACCTTGGCCGGATACACCACCAAAGCCCCAAGCAGCAAGCAACAGAGCAAGAGCAACCGTAGTAGTTTCAGTCATAAGCTCAAAGGTTCATAGCCACTCTCGCCCCTCTGTCTGGTCGTGCATCTTCCACTAGTTTTCTCTCCATGCATGCCTACAAGATCGATCTAGATTGTTCAAGCTAGTGCATTTTGATCAGTTTTGATCTATGCAGCACACTTTCTGGTTGTTGTTGGCAGCCATGTATAGGCATCTATTTTCGCCATTCTTTTTTTGGATGTTTTCTTTGCTTTCTTTACTTCATCCTTATGCTGTTTTTTGTGAAGAATTTCATAAAGTGGTAAATTACCAATTAAGAAAGTGTACCTCTTGCAACAACAGCTACGTACATATCTCTGTTCCTTCCTTAATTTGTTTCTCTGCCTTTTTTTTTTGCATCACCGCTGGTACATACAAGATCGAGATTGTTAGAGGCGCTGCCTAAACATGTGCACATCACTGCCTATATATGTTGAACTTGTTGGCACGGAGCCATGCGTATGGATCTATATTAGATACCGTGCATGCATGTTGCCAATATATGATTTTTTATTAGCTGAGATATATGAAACGTGTGGTCATCTTCCAGATGATTTGTAACCGATCAGTTTGCAACTAAAATGCACAAGCTTGCACTGTTATTGACTAATCATTAATATTATGATGCTCGTGTTAATTATACTTATAACAATCTCCTTGAAAATATTATCTAGGTGTGTATCAGAAATAACTAATATCCTTATTAATTCCGTTTGCAGTTATTTTAGCTAGCTGATCATGGCATCATCCCTCAAGGCACTGCTTGTTGAGGATATTAAGGTTGACAGCATGGTTCTCTCCTTCATGCTACGCAGATTTAACTGTGAGGTCACCCTGGCTAAGAATGGGAAAGAAGCTGTTGATATGTTCCTTGAGGGTAACAAATTCGACATTGTTTTGTGTGATAAGGACATGCCCATAATGACCGGTCCTGAGGTACGTACTTGAGTTGATTTGACGAATTCCTTCTTTTCCATATATTGGTTGGTCATCTCATTGACATTTCTATATGTTACTGCACAGGCAGTCATGAAGATCCGTGCTATGGGAGCCACTGATGTGAAGATCGTCGGGGTGTCCGCTGATGATAACGCCATGGAGGCGTTCATGAGTGCTGGTGCTGATGACTTTGTGCCCAAACCAATGAGGCTTGATGTTCTCGGGCCTATGATTGAGGAGGTCATCAACAGGAAAAATAATTAGGGACGCTTGCTCGATCCATCTTTGGAGGAAGAAATTAAGCTAGCTCATATACTATGAATATTTGCTAGCTTTGCTATGCATCATATTATTGTCGGGTTGTCAATTTGTTTTCGTGGTCAAGCAGAGAGGATACCCATGATTAAATCATTGGGATCGATGTAATGTGCAACATTTTTGAATTTAATCT
Source organism: Triticum urartu (assembly GCF_003073215.2). Taxonomy (NCBI): domain Eukaryota; kingdom Viridiplantae; phylum Streptophyta; class Magnoliopsida; order Poales; family Poaceae; genus Triticum; species Triticum urartu. The sequence continues at coordinate 579,039,709 of NC_053022.1, read as the reverse complement.
ATTAATCTATTACCTCTCGTTGATTTATGCTTCAGGGTGTGTGACATGTGCATGTGTTCCGGAGGCAAGTTATTTGAGTCTCAATTAATTTGATATTGTTTCACGGTTTCGATTTCTTTCATTGGTTTCTGGAAACATGAAACAGATACTATATGAATGGCGCATTTAATCACCAGAGATACGCCAACATTTATTTGATATTCCCCAATGAAATTTAAAAAGCGGTGCAGATTGATATTTGACCAACGTGACTTCAAATGGACGTGGGCATCAACCTCCCATCCTACATAGTAAGAGCAAGCAACCCTCCATAAGCTCAAGGTTCACAATTCCCTCCTTATCTATCAAAACCACAAGATATTTCGAAATGGGTAGGCATACATCATACTTATAACTATTCCTTCCTTTTTCTGCCTTTATTTTCAGTTTCTGTTCCATCTTGCGCCATTTAGTAGCATTATTTTAGTCTCCATGCATGGATACAAGATATAAACTGTTAGAGTATCTACGACCAGACTTGGCCCATCCACCCCTATACATCCGCGGGCACGTCCGGATGTGTCCCATAAAACACCGGATAGCATCTCATTTGTCTTCCCAGACAACCACACCCTTCATATCAAAACCCTAAGAATCGATGCACCTCCATCATATAGCACAAATTCACCACGAATTCAATAGTTCAATAGTGAAACAAATAAAAAATGAATCACAATTCAATAATTCAACACATGCCCAAGTGAAATACGACAATTCATAGATAGATGATACAAGAATGAATCATTCGGTGCTCGTCGCTCTATTTGCCCGTTGATGTCTTTTTCTTCTGCCTCAAGCCACTTCCTACCTTCCGGATCCAAGAGGATAGTGCTGGCCAACATGATCCTCGAACCTTCGTGTCCCCTGCAACCTCTCTTTCTCAATATCCCATCAGGGCCGGCCCTGGTGTATGGCCGGTGGGGTGACGGCCCAGGGCCCAGGCCGAGGCCCCCCCCCCCCCCCCCCCCCATCTGGTATGCAGTATAGCCCAGTAAAAATATTAGGTAGGGAGAAAATTAAAGGAGGAAGCCAGGCACAAGGGGCTGGAGATGGGCGCTAGCGATGGATTTGTTTCGTCTTCTACTCTTCGTCAATCGCTCGGCCGCTTGGGAATAACTTGGATTATTGTTTGTTGACTCATTGTCGCCGCTGTGCGCGGCAACCTGGTGTTGCGCCGCCGCGGCCGTGCCAGCAAGCCGCCCATGAGCCATCTGGCATCTGCTAGACCGTGACCATCGGCCATCCGTAGTTCTTTTCCCCATTGGCAAATCGTTTTAGCGTCTTCATTATCTGCGAAACCGCGACCGTGAGTTCATCTAGTCACAAGTACGTATTCATCCATCCAATTATCGGCTTCTTTTTACTGTATCTCTGTAGTGTTGTGTGGATTTTGATATTGAGATTTATACCCTTGCGAAAAAATGTAGTCGTTGTCAAGGGCATTTAGACGGTTCCTTCCCTGTAAAAGATTTCAACCTAGATCTTGACGATCAAAGTGGCCACAAAACGATGTTTCGGGTCTGCACATGATATCAAGTAATATATTGATTTCTCTGTTCAACATTTTTTCCTAATTAATGAAATTTACATCACTATCCTCATTATCTATGGGGCTTGGAACATGGTTCTAATCCTTCATCAAAAAGCAAAAAATCTTATAGAAAAGAACATGCATAAAGAGGCATTGGATGCATCGATGTTGGCGGAGGTAAGCATTACTACTCTATGTGATTTTTTTCCTATTGTAAGAAGCATGTGCATCCTTTAGATAGCTACATATTGAAGGAAAAATAATGTGGTCTAATGTGGTCTATGTAAATGTCCCAAGAGGTTTATATTAAGGGACCCCGGCTTCTAGGTTTGCCCTGGGCCCCCAAAATCTCTTGACCGGCCCTGGCTCCCATTTTACATACGCCTCATGCTTCTCCAAGTCCATGTTCTCCCTCTCAAGCTGCAACTTGTTGTTCACCCTCTCCAGGTCCCAATTCCATCTTCTCATTTTGCAAATTGAAGACGAGCTTGTACCTTTCCTCGGTGTAAAAATGCCCATCCATGTGGCGGTCATTTTGCTCACCGTAGCACAAGGTTGGAAAAAGAGGTAGGCGTAAGCGAGGCGGTTGGCCTTCTCCTAGTGCCTAGGCGGTGCCTAAGCGCCCTAGGCGTGGCCTAGAGGGTGATATAGTTTTTACTCGTAGTGCATTTGTGACTATTATATGGGTGTTGATATTAGTTTAGGGCATATAAATAAGTTAATTACCGTCTACTTCCATTGGAATATAACCCGTTTGGCATATCAGTGTAGTATGTGGCATGATTTCTTGCTTGGGTAGGCAATTCCTTGCTTGCCCTGCTTAGACCTCCATTTATGCCCTAGGCGAGGCGTTTGGCCATTGCCTGGCGCCTAGGCGTGCCTAAACGGCCCTACCCTTCTCCCAGTTGTTTCCCATCACTTTGTGGTTCTCCTTTGGCATGGTGGATTCTCCCTCCCCCTCCAACTTCCTCATCTTAGTCATCCAATCCAATGGATTGTTGGGAGATTGAGCCATCGTTTTTCCTCAAGTTCTTGTTGTCGTTCTTGAGGGCATCGATGAGTTGTTGCCACTTTGGTTTCCCATTCAATTTCAACAAACAATGGCACATAGTGAATGACTTCCCCTTGGTTTGTTGGTACGAAGTGGCAGCCAACCCCATCTAGCAAACGAGAATCACACATGAGAATGCAACAAACAAAGCTAGCAATGCAAATGATGATAAAATGAAGGAAGTCAACTGACACAACTCTTGATCCCAACACCACTTTGGTTCCGGCCAACCACATAAGAATAGTAGCTGCAAAACTTGTCCACTCTCTCGTGGATGATGGACCATCTATGTTGGAGACAAGCCTCATTGCGGGTGGTATGGATCAGGGCATGACTCCACATATTCCTTATGTTTATGGTCAGGCTTGCGGACATTTTCCCAATACTTGTTTCCTTTTGCTTGGTGATACATCTCTAACGTATCTATAATTTCTTATATCATTTTTTTCTGGACTAACTTATTAATTTAGTACCCAGTGCTAGTTTCTATTTTTTCTTGTTTCTGGTTTCACAGAAATTGCATATCTAGGAAGGTCCAAATACAATGCCAATTTTTGATGATTTTTTCTCGACAATGAAGGACCCTAGAAGCTTTGGGAGAGGTCGATGGGACCCACAAGCCAACAACATGGAGATGTGGTGTGGCCAGGGGGGTGGTCGCACCACCTGCACATGTGGGGGCCCCTGAGCCTCCGTTTTATCTAATTCCTCCACCAATAAATCATATAATTCCTGAAACCCTCATAAGCGAACTGAAAAGAATTTTATCACCGCCGCAAGCCTTTGTTCCGGTGCTCAGCCGGAGGGGGAAGCCACCATGGGAGGCCTCTTCATCAACCTTGCTACTTCTGTGATGATGTGTGAGTATTTCCTTTAGTCTCTCTCTCTCTCTGTGTCTGTCTCTCTCTCTCTGATCTTCTTTACAGTGATCTCCTATAAGATCAATTTGATGTAATTCTTGTAGTGTGTTTGTAGGGATATGATGATTTGTGGATTTGTGATCAAATTGTTCATTGAATATAATTGAATCTTTTGAAGTTTCTTTGCTGTATAATTGAGTAGCTATGTATGCTTTCGGAGTTATTTGTCTGCTCTACCGAAGATAGATCGGCGTGAAAGCATTTTTGGGTGAAAAATATGGACCGCGTGACGAGTGTGGCCTGGTGCCCGCCGCTGCTATTCGGGGGAAAAGCAATGACGGAAGCTGCAAAGGCCCCCCACTGCTAATACAATACTTCACCGCCTTACACACACAACTCCATTTTTTAAATCATTTGGATTTCATACTTATTCCATGATTAATACACACCATACAAAGACCCATTCTCAAATTTGGCCACTTTTCATGTTGGTCTGCTATTTTGGAGGTATTAACTAATTTACCAACCAGTAAAAATGACAAAACGCTCTTTGGTGCAAAATAACATGCAAACTAGCTACTATGAAAATTTTCTATGATTAGTACACACCATCGAAAGCCCCAGGATCAAATTTGATACTATTCTAGGTTTATTAAATATGATATTCTTAGGAATTTTTGGACCTGACTTATGTGTGAACTACCGGGACAAGCTTATAGGTGTCCTCAAATGAGTGGCGGGCACCACCAGGTACAGTGGCATGCATCAACTAATACCCGTCACAGGTATACTCTTCCAACTTAGCCTGCCGGATGGAAAGGGCAGTGGTGGGCCCTACCCAAGTGCCCGCCAATGGTTTTTCATAAACCAGTGCCGGGCGCGGAATACGCTAACGACAACTATATTTCGGCGTGCCATGCCAAAAAGTTTCCAAATTTTGATTTTTTTCCAGTGGTGTGGGCTTACAGCCGCCCACCACATATGTCTTAAATAAGATAATTCTTTAAAATCATTGCAGACCAACCCAAAATAGTTCCAAATTTTAGCATGGGGCTTTCAATGATGTGTGTTAATCATGGAAAAAGTTTGAAGTTGAATTGATGTATAAAAGTTGACATCAGTTAGGTAGTTGACGGTTTCCCTTCGAAACAGGTACACTTCGATGAAGAGTGTTTAGTTTGTACATGAAGTGCATGAAGTTTTTGTCGTAACACAAGGAACATTTTACTAAACCCCACAAGGGTCCTATGAAGACATGATACCAACTTCCATAAATTTCCGAGTTAGTTTGCTCCCTCAAAGTTTTTTTTGGACTTTTTAGTGTGGCTGCAAAAGCAGTTACTACTTCTAAAATAGGAAACACACTCAAAAGTGGCAAAATTTGATCATGGGGTTTCCAATGGTTTGGTTTAGTCATGGAATTTTTTTTGAAGTTGATATGGTTTAAAAAAGTGGATTTCTTGGTGGAAGACAACAGTTTTCGTTCAAAACGTAGATACTTCTCTAGACAGTGTTTAGTTTGTACACAAAGTGCATCATGTGGCAAAGGTTGAACATGTGAGTTCCAATAGTGTGTGTTAATCATGGAAAAGGTTTCAAGTTGAAATAATGTACAAACATTTAATTATGTACTAACAAAAATTGACAACAATTATTGTGGCGGGCACCCTAGACGGCCCGCCACTGGTGTATAACTTTGTTGTGGCAGGCCCCTATACCCGTCCGCCAGTACTCTCTCTCCACACTTACCCTCTTCCGCCCGCCCACCCAACCAAGATCCATTTTCATTTGTCTTGTCGGTTCCTCTCCTCTTCCCCTCCATGTGCGCCTGAATTCTGCCGCCGTCCCTCCGATCCGCCAGAGGCTCCTTCAACGCCATCCGCCACCGGATCTTCCTTCCACGCCGTCCGCCGCCTTGACTGCTGGAACCATCGTCCTTCCATAATTCCGTCTACCGGAGCTGCTGTCAACGGTATACTATCTCCCCTCCCGCCCATCGTTGCTCTTGATACATTATAGATTGGCTTTAATTAGGTAGGGTTAGGGTCTGCCTCTAGATTGTTTCTAGATTAAATTAGGCTTTAGATAGGGTTTGGGTTTACCTCTTCATACTTCTTAGTTCAATGTAGGCTTAAGGTAGGGTTAGCCTCTAGATAATTGTATTTGCAATGCAATGGAAAGTGGCAATGTTGTTTGAATTTTTTTTTGCATTGCAATTGAGAGTGGCAATGTTATCCGTCCTCCGTTTTGTACATGTACTATTTCATTTGCAGGGATGTACTATCTTATTTGCAGGGATTCAACAACGAGTGCCAATGTTTTGGCGAAACATTTATTTATTTCTGTTTTGCCAAATTTTTGTCACTCAATATGTTCACTTTTGAGGCAAAGGTCATGCCAAATTTCATTTCTGGCACTCAATATGAGTGGCATTGTAATATCTCACATTGTTCAAGTGTATGGGATCGGCTTATTTAATTTGCTTACATATGACTCGAATTGAGTTAAATTTTCTTACATATGACAAGTGGATGGTCTTAGGATGCTATTTACAGGTATTTTAAAATGAGTGCCAACGTTTTGGCGAAACATTGAATAACTTCTATTTCGCCAAATTTCTTGTACTTAATATGTTCAATATTCAGGAAAGGTCATGCCAATTTTTTACCCTTCTTAGTCGCTTCCTCTTCTCAATATTACTTCCATAAGCTAGTAGTCATGTCAACTATTTACAATTGATAAGTGATTCATAATGATTATTATGGATCATGGGGCGTAAGATGTGCCATTTTTGCAAAACTCCATGTATGGACAGTTTGCTAACTGCAGTACAATTTGGGCTCTTCTTGAAGGATGGATTTGAAAAATCAGTGGTAATGGTCTTTAACTTCAATTAGTATTCATTTATAGCCATTTTTGTAATTCTTTTACTGACTATTAGTGATTATTAACTATTGCATAGTGTATCCCATGCAACGTAAGGGTTGACTTCAACAATTTATCCAGCAACACTATGCACTTTGAGGCTGATAATGGGCGCACATTCGAAGTATATAAGTGCGTAAACAAAGGGATAGAACCATCATATGCGGTGATGGATGGAAGAAGTATATTTCACGAAATAACCTCACGGAGGGAGTACATAGCCTTTTCCTTGAAAGGAGCTGTCAGCATGTTAAGGACTCTGTATTTCGCTAGCCAAGATGATGAGGTTGACGAAGATGATGAGGATGACTAGGATGATGGGAACAACCAAGATGACGAGGACATCCAGAATGATGAGGATAAGCAAGATGATGAGGATAGTGAAGATGATCACGATTATGGTCCATTCAATTCTGCAATTTTATCTCAAAGAATTAAGAAGCTTACTTAGGATGAGATCGTAAATGTCATCGTGATGCTACCATCGAGTGTGGCCTTCTTGGGGAAGCCCTTTGTGCACCATTTACTAATACCAACCTTGTCAAAAACATGATGTTGAGATGTTTTGTATTCTTTCATATTTTTTTGTTCATAACATATACGTGCTCTCTATTTTCTCTTAATCACAGGGAAATTCAGAAATTACCTATGAAGATGTTTTTCGGAGTGGACATCTCTGCCGTCCGCAAAGCTGGAGTACGTCGTGGACCAACAGGGGGTGTCACCAGCGTTCAATACAAGACAAAAATAGACGGAGACATATCCTTCTACGAGGCCGGCTGGCGGAAGTTCATGACGGGAAACAAACGACTAAGGGTTGACACACCAGTGATAATCGCCATAAGGAACAGCAACCGCAACGACTTGCATATGATGGTTCTCGTTAACCATGTTTAGAAATAAGTTCCAAGTCATGAATATATTAACCGATGAACTGTTAGTTAGTATGTTAATATGGATGTGATACATTGATGTTTGTTTGTTAAGTGGAACAAATTTGAAATGTTACTTAATTAGTTTGTCGATTCCAAAATGGATTGAGTATGGTGCGGTTATGCTGAAAATTGTATGACTATATATGTGAATTAACCTTTTGGAAGTAATGCGCGTTAACACACACCATCAACAAATAGGGTTCTCTCTAGACGACAATGTTAGTAGTGGGCGCTACACCACAACCGCCACTGCTAACACGTCACCAGTGGCCGACGACAACATGCTCCTATGGCGGGTAGTAAAGAACGCCCACCACTGCAATATATCCACCAGTGAGGGCGAGCGCCCGCCACTGATGCGGTATTAGTAGTGGCGGGTGGTCAGTGGCAGGCGCCCCTGGGATCCTGGCCTCCCACTGCTAGGCATTCCTGCAGTAGTGGTGGCAGGCTTCTCTCAGTGCCCGCCGCCGCTAACTTTTGAATATTTTGTAGTTTTTGGCGCGGGCTACCGAAATTTTTCTATGGCGGGCATAACTTCGCCCGCCACTATTGCGTTATGTACCAATGGCAGGTGAATCTAGGGCGCCCGCCACTGGTAGTTTTCATCACGCGGGCAAATTTGGAAGATTTTCTGAGTGGCGGGTAACTACTTGTGCCTGCCACTGTTGTGCCAATTCTAGTGGCAGTTATGATTTGTTACCCATCACTGCTATTTTTCCAAAATGGCAGTGGCGGGTTCCTGACCATGCCGCCACTAATTTGAGGCCACCTATAAGCCTTTTCCCGGTGATACTTGGGACGCCAACGTAAGAAACCATTTTCCAATGATAGTTGTGTTGATCACGATAGTGCATGACTATTTCAGTGACAAATATGTATCCAGCCAGTTGTGCCACAAACACCAAGGATGTGTTAAGTGTATGGATGATATACCTTTTTTTCCAACTAAGGCAAGGTGCCTCTAATAAAATCTTGTTTAATGGGCATCGAAGGTGGCTTCACAAGAATGACGAGTGGAGAAGTCGCTCATATTTCTTCGAGAGACTACTAAGGCCCGAGTGAAGCCACATAAAACATCTTGTCTTAATTTGAATTTTTTTGTTGGGGATTCCCAAGACCAAAACATATTGTCTTAGTTTGATTCCATACATGAGATATCCAATCAATTAAAATGCTGGTTAAAGGGGTTTTTACCATTTTCGTATCATTTATGTCGAATACAGGGCCAATAGATCATTCCTTTTTCTCGTACATATGAGAGTTTTTACAATTAAAAAATTGTGTTAAGTAAAAATTATCAACTAAAAAATGGATATGCGGGGAGTATGAGTAAAAAAATTATCGGCCGTCTCCGAGGAAAAGAAAGTATACATGCTAACGAAGATCGTATTGATTTCCTGTTTAGTTTTCTTGTAGTTGCTTCAGATCATGAACCTAGTCCATTTCTCTATTACATGTAATTACTCGAGAATTGTTTTTCTTTTCAAGAATTTTTTTTCTATTGTTACTTTTTTTCTTCATACAATTCCTTATTTGTTCTCTTCTTGTAGACCTTCAAAATAGTTTTTTCGTTATGCAAACCAAAAGGAAGGGTGTTGTATATTTCACAAATATTTGGTATATTTGCCACCTCTCTAACTAGACTTAGGCATCATCCTCATCTCTCTTGTTGCTTGCTTGTTTGACTCTTTCAATGTAGTTGTAAGTACCTAAATGGAGGGAGTGGTTCTTTAAAATTACTGTAAATTCATTAAAACAAAGTTTAGATCACGTACTTGTGCATCCTCGAGGGCCTATGTACCTCAACCTCTCGTTGGAGTGGACCAATTTTCCCATGACCGCAACTAGCGATTGGTTTTATTTTCATGGCACCAAGTGCCCTTCGTAAAGCATAGTTAGTTTTCTTTGTCTGGATCTACGAAAAGTAAAATTTAACATACAACGGGTACAAAACTAAAAACTGTTCGCCAAGCGGCTCAAATAATTGAGTATACAAGGCCATTTTCAGCAGTAGCCATATAAGCAACATTGTTTGGGCCGGCCGATTTTACTCGCGAGAACACTAACTTATTAGCATAAATTGCAATTAAGTATAACATAGAATTATGTAATAGCCCACATTTACACATTCCATGGCCTGGCTACGGGTTAGCTGGTTCGCTACAATTGAATACCATATATGCTTCATTTTCCTTTCCTATCCATTTGATATTACTTTGTTAACCTAATTTTCTGCCGCCACGACCGTCCCGGGCAGGCTCAACCCGCACCCCGCGCCCGTCTTCCATAGTATATATATGATATATCTATCATCTAGGTGTTGAAATATATTGCCCACCTCTTTCCATTGGTTTGGACTTTTGGATTAGTTGGCTGGAGCATGAATTCAATATGGTAACAGAGTCAATAGGTCTTGAGTTCAAGACCCGGCTGACGCAATTATATTGCAGCCCACTTTCCGTCCATATTTAGGCCTGAGGGAGCCACACGTAAGGGGTAGTGTTGATGTATAATGTGTTCCCTAGTCTCTTCCATCAGATCCGTCTTTTTTTTTGAAAAAAACACCCCATATATTAATTAAGCCAACGAAAGGTTCTTACAATCATTCGTTACAGCATACACCACGCAGGCCCACTTTCCGTCTACGTTTAGGTCTGAGGGAGCCACACGTAAGGGGTAGTGTTGACGTATAATGTGTTCCCTAGTCTCTTCCATTAGATCGGTCTTTTTTTTGAAAAAAACACCCCATATATTAATTAAGCCAACGAAAGGTTCTTACAATCATTCGTTACAGCATACACCACGCAGGGCGGAACAGAATTAAAAAGAATCCCATCGGACATAGAACTAAAGCTAAACTTAGCAATCTCACGTGCCACCCCATTGGCAGTTCGACTTATCTTTGCAATATGAAAATTATGGATCATCCTAGATATACTCAGAGCCTCATCCATCAGATCAGCCAGAGAGGACCTGTCAATCTTCTCATTTGCAAGAAATGAATGTACGAAAGCACAATCAGTCTCTAAAATAATAGATTGGGGAAGGGTGATACCTATATAAAGTCCTGCGAGGCAGGCGCGGAGCTCAGCTTCATTCACACTGGAACACCGATCAATAAAGTCCCACGAAGAAACAATAACATCTCCAGAAGAATTACGAGCTACGACCCCCACACTGGCTGCATTAGTACTCTCCACAAAACTGGCATCAACATTGATCTTGATATGATCATTAGGGGGAGGAGTCCAGACCACATATCAGATCGGTCTTTTGGTTGCATTGGCTAGAGCATGCACTTCTACACTAGGTCATACCATTGCCATTGTTTCACCAATCATTCTTTTGATTGATCATTACTCCTTACCTCAAGTAGGGTGGGTGATGGTATCTCTTGCGGCAAGATCTACGATCTAGAAAGCAATGATCTAAGATCTTGAAAGAAAGAAGCCATCAGGCGCTTTGGAATTGGTGCTTCATGAAAACCATGGAGATGATTTGATGATGTAAGTTATCATTTTTCTGAAAGTTATCTATTGTTTATGAGCCCTTGTAGCCTCACCTAGATAATACATTAAGATTATTGTATCGGCAAAATGCATAATGATCGGAGCCAACCCTAGAGAAAACCTCATGCTGGGCTAATCCTCCTTGGGCCCAGGCTTATATACTTTTGAATTTGTAGTAAATTATAAGATACACATCTTTTGGTTTGTTTTCCTAGGCCAAGAGTGAAAACCCGAGAGTCGTGAGTTAAGATTCATACTTGCCTGAGACCACTCGTGTGATGCTTAGGAGATACAAAATATTTGATAACTCAATAGAGCCCGCCCAATCTTGCAGTTGAGCATAGACGCCCAATCTTGCAATTGAGCATATTGGCAATCCGCTTGGTTTCTTGATCCACCATCCCTATGGTGATCACTTCGCTTTTAAGGAAATTGATCTTGAGCCCCGACAAGATCTCAAAAGTGAGGAGCAGTAATTTAATCGAGGCAATACTATGATCACCATATACCTAGGTCTCCCGATTTCGCACAAGAATCTGACCATAGCCGAATGGGAGCCGCTATATGGCAAAGTGGCTAATCGGGTTAGCCCATGGAGAAGGAGGTTTATGTCATCGGCAGCTAGGCTCATCTTGACCAACTCTAGCCTGTCCTCGCTCCCTCTTTTCACAATGGGGATGTTTCTCCTCGCGGATGGAGTGCATGCCAAGTTAGACACTCCGCGTTTCCGGTTCTTTTGGGAAGGAACCGGGACAAAACACAAATACCATTTGGTGAAATGGGCCGCGTTATGCAGACCAAAAAGGTTTGGTGGTTTGGGGTTCACGAACTCTAAACTCATGAATGTTGCCCTACTCACCAAATGGTGATGGCGCCTTGCCCAAAATGAGACGGGACTCTGGGCGGATATCCTCCGGGCAAAATACTTCCCGGACGGAAATCTTTTCAAGGCCAAGACCAAGGGGTCAGCATTTTGGAATGGGATCCAAGCAGTGAGACCTGCCTTCTCGGTGGGTGCCCGGTTTATCGTCAACAACGGCACGTCCACGCGGTTTTGGCTTGACTGTTGGAGGGGTCAAGCACCGCTGTGGCAATCCCACCCTACGCTTTATCAACTGGCCCCTGATCCTAACATTTTGGTGGCCGATGCCCTCCGTGTGCACCCTCTGGCGATCTCCTTCTTCAGGGCTCTGGAGGCAGGAGAGGCCGCATCATGGAACGCGCTAGTGGCTGACCTCGAGGGGAGGACTCTTAGCCAGGAAAATGACGCTATCACTTGGAAGCTCACTTCTTCCCGGAAATTCTCGGTGAAATCCTTATATGAGAAGTTGACAGAGGGGAATGCACTAGACATGGCTAGGGGGCTATGGAAGGGTGGCATTCCCCTCAAGATCAAGATCTTTATGTGGAAAAATGTTCCGTAAACCGCCTTCCAACCACTGATAACGTGGCTAAGCGGAACGGGCCGGCGAACGGGACATGCGCCATTTGTGGCCTCGGGGAAGACGCTAACCACGTGTTCTTCGGGTGTTGTTTAGCTAGATTTGCGTGGAGTGCGGTTAGAGATACCTTCAAGCAGAATTGGAACCCGCAATCTAGCGACGATTTACTCAACTTGCTGTCAGCACAGAGGAGTGTCAATGCGAGGGTTGTGTGGCGTAGCGTAGGGGCGCTGTTATGGTCGATTTGGACGGTGCGGAACAAAATTACCATCGAACACAAGTTCCCTGCACAACCAGCTGATATTCTTTTCAAATGCCACATTTTCTTACAGGCTTGGGCGCCATTGAGGAAGCAGCGTGACGAGGGCCACATGACCGAGGATATGGAGTAGATCAAGCTGTGCATGGTGAAAGCGAGACAACAAGGACATCAAGCTTGAGGCTTTTGCTTATGCTATGCTCCGCACTTATGTTTATCTATCTATTTGCTACTCTACCTTTTGCCGGGACGTTGAGCCCGCAGAACTTCTGTCTATTTGGTTTGTAAGGATGAAACCTGGCGTGGATGCTGCCTTGGGGCTTTATTAATTTAAAGCCGAACGCTTCGTGCGTCTTCGTTCCAAAAAAATAGAGCCCGCCTTGGGTTAGGCTGACTCTTCTTGGACTTAGGCTTATATAATCTAGAGAGTTCTCTTTGTCAAAGTTTATTCGTATACCTATGTTTCAAATTCATGTAAGCTTTTACCGCAAGAAAAATTATTCATGTAAGCGTCGCTAATGGATATATACTTCAGAACTCTTATAAGAGCATTACTATTGTAGAAACATCTTTTTTGTATGTTTGCAATGAGGGGCCCTCGTGTACATCCATAAAAAAAGATTATATTTTAAAACAAATTTAAACCTCAATTTGTCAATAAAAAATGAAAGGAATTAACTCTTGGATGGAACACATATTTTTTAAGAAAGAAACGCAACACACAACATATATAATTTGGTCCAACTGATGCACATATGTATCCTGAGACGTTACATTACTAGGCCCATGCATATATACGGAATGCAGTTAAAGACGCCGAACCAGTGAAGAAAAGATCTGGCTAATCGATGGAATTAGCTAACTAATTAATGCGCAGCCTGGACTACACTGGATGCAATATCTTGGCGGCACGTTCAAAATAGTACGTCTGGTTTTCCTGCCATAACTAAACCAAAAATTAATTGCCGCAATCTATTTGATCTCGAGATGACGTGCCATAATTTTAATCGCATTGTGGGATCTCGAGATATATACGCGGTGATCTTGTGTAGTGGAATGTAATCGGCAAGCTTTGACGCCACCGTATCTCTGCTCTGTATGCAGAAGAGCGGCGGCAAGTGGTAACTTCTTTCCAGAAACATGAAGATACTTTGATATATGCCTGGGTGGCTCAATTAAATATTTATTTAATCACAAAAGATACGCCAGCCAACACAACATTTGATTTTCCCTGGTGGAATTAGAAATCGGTGCAGGTCAGATAGATATTTGCATGTGTGAAGCAGCACCGTTATTACGAATGGACGGCGGAGATCGACCGGCCACCCCTATAAATACCCCTGTACCTTGCTTCTTCTTCGATCAACACCACCAAAGCCCCAAGCATCAGCAAGCAACAGAGCTAGCTAGATACATCCTCCACCACACCATAAGCTATTACTAAGGTTCATAGCTACTCTCCTTCCTCTGTTTCTGCCTTCTTCACTTTTCTTCTCTCGCCATGCGTCCATAAAAGATTGATCGGGATTGTTCCACAAGGCGATATACATCTGAAACTAGTGCATATCTTGATCGGTTTTGATCTAGGCAGCACAGTTTTTGGTTTTTCTTGGCAGCCATGCATGTATATGCATCTATTTTTGCCTCTTCTTTCTTGCGTTCTTTGCTTCTTCTTCGTAACTCTCATGCTGTTTTCGGTGCAAAAATAAAAACATGGGAAGTATCCCTCCATGTACTGTGTAGCTCTCTGTTGCATACTGTTGACATCCAAAATACACCGTAGGCTCACATAAGCTATGTTCTTTTTGTCCCTTTTCTGTTTCTATTTTCCTATTCCAAAGTATCTATTTCTTTCCTTTTTTTTCTCTTTTCTTGATGTTCCTTTGTCCCCATAGGCTCACTTATGCAATCTACATTTTTTTTCTTGTTCTTGCACCATCGACGCTGCACTATTTTTAGTTTGGTTCCATACATACAAGATCGAGATTTGTTAAAGGCGCTGCCTATACACGTGTACGGTGAAACTAGTAGTAGTGCATTTGGATCTGTGTATTGTTGCACTGGTTGTTATTGGCAGAAGCCATGCATATGGATCTAGCATGCATGTTGAGCAATTAATGTCTGCCATTGTTGTCATCGATCCAAAATAATTGTTTGTGATTTTTTTCCGTGTTCTTTTTATCCTCGTCTGTGTAATCTAGGAGGGGGGGGGGGGGGGGGGGGGGGGGGGGGGATCTCCATCTCTTCCCCTGATAAAGGATTCAATAAACTAGTAAATACTAATTAAGAAAGTGTGCATACCTCTGATCTCAGCTTATTCTGCATGCATGCATGATTCTGCAAAACAAATCTTTTACTATATATCAGCCAAGATCAATGAAACATGTGGATCAGAAATAACTAATCTCTTTATAAATTATGTATTTTTGCAGTTCTTTTAGCTAGCTGATCATGGCATCCTCCCGCAAGGCATTGCTTGTTGATGATATGGCAGTTGAACGCATGGTTGCCTCCGCCATGCTGCGGAAGTTTCATTGCGAGATCACCATGGCGAAGAATGGGAAAGAAGCTGTTGATATGTTCCTTGAGGGCAACGAGTTTGATATTGTTGTATGTGATAAGGACATGCCCATAATGACCGGCCCTGAGGTATATGCTTAGCTAATTTCCCATTTCTTTCTCTTCCTTTTTCGCTTGAACATAACACATATGGATGGTCACCTCATTGACACAATATTTCTTGTACATGTTACTTGACAGGCAGTTGAGGAGATCCGTGCTATGGGAGCCATCGATGTGAAGATCGTCGGGGTGTCCGCTGATGATAACGCCATGGAGGCGTTCATGAGTGCCGGCGCTGATGACTTTGTGCGCAAACCAGTGAGGCCTGAGATTCTCGAACCTATGATTCAGGAGGTCATCAATAAGAAGAATAATTAGCGACTGTCTACGGCAATAATCTAGCTTGCTTAATCCCGTCATCAAGAAAATTTTAAATGTTCAGCTAGCTCATTTCTGCTAGCTCCACTCCTCATTATATTATTATTGTCGTGTTGCCGTATTGTTTCGAGGTCATGTTAAAGGTCGGACGCCATTAGCAAGAAGAGCAAGAGAGTCTGCCAACAAATTGATTTTATCTGTAGGTCTTTCAGTTATAATCCGCTAAATTCTGTTAATTTATGCTTCATGGTCTGTGACACGTGCCTGTATGTGTCGCTTTCCGGAGGAAAATTATTCGGCTACCAACAAGTGTTTGGTAATTGTTTCATGGGTTGGATTTCTTCTATAGTGTGGTGTACGTACACCTTCGTATAAAGCTAACCAGTGGCCGATTGTAATACTCTTTCTTTAAACATGGGAAAATATATGAGAGTGGTTTTTCAGCTCCCGGGTGCCTAGGCACACCCTTTATGAACAGTAAAATAAAAAAAAATCTGAACTTTGCAACATCAAATATGATCGAACTTAATAGGTGCTTGCAAGTTTTCATACCAAAAAAACCATTTGAGGAGCTCTACACACGAAAAGGATCTCAGTGTTTAAATTTTTGAGCACCTTTAGCACCGAAATATGAAACTCGTTTGTGCACCTTTCTCTACATGATATTTTGGCATGAAAACTTGCAAGAACCAACAAAGTTTGACCATCTTTGATGTTGCAAAGTTTCAGATTTTTTTTGATTTTTTTTGGATTTACTGTTCATAGAGGGTGCCTAGGCACCCAGGAGCTGTTACACCTTTCTTGAAATATATACTATATCATTAGTCACAAAAGAAATGCCAGCCAATATTTGATTTTCCCCGGTGAAATATCACCAGCGTGATTTCGAATGGACTGTCAACTTTGGACAACGATCCGCCATGCATCAAGTAACCCTAGAGCTAGGTAGCTACATTCTCCACCACAAGCTCCAAGGTCCATCTTCAGCATTGCTCATGAGTTTACCCAGATGACCGCTAAGTCAATGTTGTGAAAATTAGGAGAGGATTTTTCTTTTTGCGAATGATTTTTTAGCATATATAGAGTATAATGAGTCTCCCCATTCGATAGCTCAGTTTTATCATAGTTTGAGGGGTCAATTTATTTTCATGTTACTCTTCCAACTTAATCAATAAAGGCTTGATTTTTTTAAGTAAGGCCGCACTCTAGCCTTATACCATCGGTTGGGCACATTTCTTAAATTTAAGCAAATATATGAAATGGTCATCACTGTACCTCGAGAGAAGATGTCATATTATCTGTCTTTGATTTATAAATAAGTGGTTATCACCTACAGTAGGAGATGATACTTTATTGAGTTTCTTATTTATGAACAATGAAAGACACACATAGTGCAATAACAATGATTGTCTCTCCTTTTTCTTTGACCGCAACACCGATAATGCTTTTGTGACCACCTAAAATGTAAAGAAAAACAAATAAAGTCTTCAGGTATGACAATCTAACGAAAATAAAGATCCGGTTAAAATGCCACCATCTCCCCGAACTGCTCCCGTTTTCATTGTGCTATACACATTAACTATAGAGTTAGTCCACTTAGATTAAATTTCATGCATAAAAACAATATTACTAGTTGTTGTGTTATATGTGCTTAGTAGTAGCTATGTCCTATGTGCTTGACGATGACACATTTTTCATATTGGTAATATCCATCCTTTCTAACCATATCATTAATTTACCCACCGGTTATAAATATATATGGGACTTAGGTTTAACTATGGTTGTATTGCTTAGCCATGCAAGTCACTTAAAATGGTAGGACTTGAGAAAAATCTTTATTTATGGTTCCGATGGGTGCTACTAATGCCATGGGATGGTTCTGAAGATGAGTTTTGAAAAATGGAGATGAAATGAAGATGTTTTCTGAAAGGCATTGTGTGCGAGTGCTGCCAGTTACACATACCTTACATGTGCAACCACACTACCCCTATATGGAACACGGCTAGACTTTGTAACTTGGTCGGTAGAGCCTGCAATAGGCAAATACCTCTTCCACTGCGACGATAGTTGAAAGAACGACATCTCTCAAGAAATGCCATACTTTGATTGAGGTTGGTTATGATTGTCTCTCATCACTAGACACAACGATGGCCCCTTCAAATATTGTTATGAAGTAATAATCACTAGCAGCGTCTGGGCGGAGGGCTGCTACTATCACACTGCTGGTTTTTTTTGAACCAAAGACCGTAGAACAATTGTTCTACGATAAATTTCATTCAAAAAATAAGCAAAGTTATGTACAACAAAGGAAAGAAAATACAACGTCACGCCATCTAACCAATACCAGCTCTAGGAAAGTCCATGAGAAATTAAATTAGATTATCTGTAATCCATCCTCTGAAAGCCTCTCTACGCTTCTCTTTGGTTCTCAGAAGTATCAACTTTAGATCATCTCTGAGAAGATTTCGCCATGCTTGAACTGATGGGTTTTGAGCTTTAAATTTTTTGGAGTTTCTCTGCATCCAAATGTGCCAGCAACCCATGGTGATAATGCTCATTGCGAACTGCTTGGGTAAATGGATTAACAACAAATTTATTTCATTGAAAACATTGATGCCTCTGACTTTGGAAGGAACAATTGAATCCCAGCATTGCAGAGCAAATGGGCAGTCCTAGAGGAGATGAAGGCTGGTTTCCTCACAAGAACAGTTACAAAGCTCACAATAGTAGCTTGGCAAATGGAATTGCTTTCTGGAGAGAAGATTTCTGACATTACAAAGCTCACAATAGTAGCTTGGCAAATGGAATTGCTTTCTTGAGAGAAGATTTCTGACATTTACTCTGTCATGTAGTAGCAGCCATAGAAAAATCTTATATCTTAACATAACAACACTTTTCCAAATACTCTTAAACAGTGGAGAGGCTACCTCTTTTCCTTGCAAATGACCATACATTTGGATAGCAGAAAATCCATCATTTTGCTTGTTCCATGGGAAGCACCATTTGTCTAGTGAATTATTCAGATGGGTAGCTTGCAAGATGGCAGAGAGTTCTTGAAATTGCTGGTGTGCTTGAATGGATAGTGGAGTAAAGAAATGTTCAGATACCTCCTCCAAGCCTTTGATTTTCTGAACTGAAATTTGCTCATGTCTGTTGAAAGAGAATAGTTGTGGGAATCTGTCTTTCATATGCCCTGATTCCAGTTGTCAATCCAAAATCTAACAGTGTTCCCAGATCCTAGCTTGGGGACAGCAGCCTGTCTAAATTCAGGCACTAACTTTAGAATACTTTTCCACCAAAAAGATCCTTGTGGGTTAGTGGAAAGCATTCTGTCTGGATAATAAGCCTCCCAAATCAATTTGACCCAAGGAATATCCTGTTGATTTAAGAATTTGTGGACATGTTTCATAAGTAAACATTTGTTGTGACTGGCAATATCCAATACTCCAAGACCTCCTTTTTCTTTGGGCTGGCAAACTTTGTCCCAACCAATGAAGGCAATGCCTCTGTCTTCCATTCCATATTTCCTCCAAAAGAAATGCTTGCTAACAAGTTACTTGCAGCATTCAGCCTGCACACTGCTACTATGTGCTAGACAGCGTTTGCGTTTGAATGCCGCTAAGTTGTTCACTTCTAGTAGCGTTTTCTTGAAGGTTCGAATGCTGCTAATTGTAAGCACAATTTCTGTAGAAAATTTTTGCTCTGGCTGCAATTTGTTATTAATTGGCACATTGCAAGCAAATAAGAACTGTATTAATGAATTTTACATCGACTTCAAACAATAACTATAAGTACCCTCAAACATCGACTTGAACTAAATATATAAAATGTTCTTACTTGTATACTTAACAACACAATTCTGATCCAAACAGTGCTTCGAAAATTAAATACTTAGTATGATAAGCGCAATACGGTAGGTGGTATGCAGGAAGTACTACAAATCACATGGAATTACTTAACACATTTTTTGTTTTCAAATCACATGAAGCTTGATGCCTACTCGTCAACCTCCCACCTAAAGATGGTACACATGAAGAGAACCGGCCTTTGTTGTCCTTGGTGGAGCATGACAATCAACTTGTCGCCTTTCTCGCAAATGTTCTTCCACCATTGAAGACCAGACATCCATTTTCTTGCGCGTGGAGTACGTGGTTGCAAAATCAATCTTGTTAGAGATGACAATTCGAATACCACCACTACCCTGAAGCTGCATTTACTGAGGCTCCACAGCACATGTGAGTTTCTGTTGCAAAACACATTTAGTCAACATATAAATATGTATATGAAGTAAGCAACAACACTTTATTCGATTTAACTAAAATTTGAATATAATGCAATCTTTGTAGGAGTGGCTTGCCCTGCTTAACATTGTTGCAGTTCACATGTGCACTAATGGCACAAAGGACCCATTTTACGGGTCAGCATTGCCATCCGTAACATGGTCCCGGATGTTGCCCACCAATTGTGGGAGAATGTGCATCTCCTGCTAAGTTAAAGATTTACCTGCAGTGACATGCATCCTATCTACAATCCTATGAGTGTTGGGTGGCACGGTCCAATATGTTGTCCCTATTATAAGTAAGCAAGACTAGTAGTTACACACAACAAGTAAAATTAGAGGTAGTTGAAAGAATGTGATGCATAATTCATGAAAAACATACACAGGGAAAGCACTGGCATAGTGGGAAACCGCAGGCTGGGATGAAGATCGGTTTCGTCAATGATGTACATGTCGGTCCTCATCCCGATGTTGCACTCGTATGTCTTGGTCAATCCTCGCCACCTAGGACAACCGAGGAAGGTGTGATCTCTTTCATTCTTTAGTAAAACATGGAAGTTGAAGCCCTCCTCTGTCTCAAGGTGGACAACCATGGTTGGCTGCTCGACATGAATGTGTAGCATCTCAAGACCTCCAGCCTCGAAAAGCAAGGGATAATCTAAGAAATAATAGTGCAAATCAGACATTTGAAGTAATCACATTTATGCATGCATGTAAGAAACCTCAACCGGTACGTTAATTATGAAATCATCTCTTCTTACAAACATACTGTATGCTCGTTGAATTCTTCTGATAGCACCAATAAGAAGCAATTAGTCGTCATCCACCTCAGCACCTGTCGGACCAACCGGTTGCACCGGCAAACCCGGGTGTCGCATCTACGACACACTGTTGCCATTTCTTGGTTCAAAAAAATACAATCAAGATTATAATAAGGTGCACATGTGCTATTAATTAGTACTTAGCAGTAATTTAAACATGTAAATCGAAACTTATTCTATTACATACACTAATTTTTTTGTACTCCATTTTTTGCCTAGATTCACCATTGCACATGCACTTATTACTATACAAATTAACCTATTCATATGCATGCAATAACAAATTAACTCAAGCATGCTAGTCCAAAAATGCGCATTGCTACTTGTGATAGGCGTTGGGATTTCCCCGAAGAGGAAGGGTGATGTACTATAGTAGCAGAGAGTATTTCCCCTAGTTAAGAACCAAGTTTTACCAAACCAATAGGAGATTCACGCAAACAACGGTTGACAGTACCTGCACACACACAGACAAATACTTGCACCCAACGCGGGAAAGAGGGTTGTCAATCCCCTTATACTCGTTAATCGCAAGGATTAATTTTGATAGTGGTGGATATATAAATTGCAAAATAAATAAAAGTAAATACATCGCAACAAGGTATTTAGGGTTTTAGTAATATGAGGTGAATGGACCCGGGGGGCATAGCTTTCACTAGAGGCATCTCTCTCAAGAACATAACAACGGTGGGTACACAAATTACTATTGGGTAATTGATAGAAAAAAGCGCATAGTTATGACATTATTTATATCATGATCAATACATAGGCATTACAAATGTGACAAGTAGACCGTTAAACTTAATGACGCCTACTGCTATTACTCCACTTCGAGAGCGCTTCTATGCTTGCCTCTTTAGGTATTAAGTTCATAACAAAAAAGTAATGCTTTAAGTATGACGACATAATGTAGACAAAATAAGATCAATATATATATGATCAAACCCATTGTTTTAACCTTAGTAGCTACAATACAAATAAGTGCCTCGCTCCCCTTTTGTCACGAAGTGAGGACACCGCAAGGTTGAACCTACCACAAAGTACCTCTCTCGCTAAAGATAAATCAATCTAGTTGGCCAAACTAGATGGATAGACCGGAGAGAAACACAATGCTATAACAATCACACATATTAAATTTCAAAAATAAATCAACTACTTCCAATGAACAATCTGATCATAAACCCACAATTCATCGGATCCCAACAAACACACCACAAAAGATTACATCAAACCGATCTTCGAAGAGAACATTATATTGAAGATCAAAGAGAGAGAGAGAGAGAGATCTAGCTACTGTTATGGACCCGTAGGTCCTGTGAGGAACTACTCACACATCATCGGAGAGGCAGCAATGTTGATGTAGAGGCCTTCCTTGATCATTTCCCCCTCTGGCAGAGTGCGGTAAAAGGCCTCCAGATGGGATCGTGGAAGAATAGAGGCTTGCAGCGGTGGAATAATTGTTTTGGGTCTCACTCTGGTGGTTTTTGGATTTTGGGGAAAGGCTTGGAATTAGGTTAAATGGAGTTGCGAGAGCCCCACAAGCCTGGGTGGTGCGCCCCTGATAGCGCGCCTGTCGGTGTCAAAACCGGCGAATCTCGGGTAGGGGGTCCCGAACTGTGCGTCTAGGATCGATGGTAACAGGAGACGGGGGACACGATGTTTACCCAGATTCGGGCCCTCCTACCCGAGATCCGCCGGTTTTGACACCGACATTGGTGCTTTCATTGAGAGTTCCACTATGACGTCGATGAAAGGCTCGATGGATCGCCTTGTCATTAAAGACAACATTACCGCAGGGGTAGTTTTGGCCTCGGGCCAAACCCTCCGGCTGGGCGACTTTACTATGATCGCCTGTTCGGTCGCGGAGCCGACGATGACCTCTCGGGCCATCAAAAACCCCCTTCGCATCAACTCCGAGCACTCCAAGAAGATGGATCCAATTGAGTTTTCGTCCTTAAAAGAGCCCCTAGATCGCATCGCCGCTTTGGGAATCGTCACAGATTACGATCAGATCGGGCCTAAAACCGATCAGGGAGAAACCGAAACTCCACCGGTCACCCACCAGATCGCGGCAGTCCTGGAGTAGGACGGCGAGTCTTCTCCTATATTGAAGACGGACTATGCTCGGGTCGCCGTTCATGAAGAGCCAGATACTCACCCGCGAAAGGATGCAACCAGCCCTCCGAACATAGCATCGGACGGCGGTTCCAAACAATCAGAAGATATTCTGGAACCCGGACTGTCTAGTCCGGAAGGTCGCCAGACTCTGGAAAACCGGTTAGGTCGGGGTTTGGATTTAATTCCACCCACCCACCCGGACATAGAGGCTCTCATGAGCATAAAACAACAATCTCAGGAGAAGGTCCACCACTTTTGGGCCAGATTCCTCCTTGTCAAGGACAAGGAATCCTCAATGCCATGAATCGACGCCGCATACTAAAATTTGCTGACTTAGCAACAATCGTACAAAAATACTGCGTGATGGAAAGCGCCTGGGAAACTCGGGCAGCTCGATGGGAACCACCAGCCCCAACCCAACTTCCCCTACAGGCGAAAAGGGCGTACACTCGGGGCACGCCCAGTCCAACAGTCAAAAAACACAAAGCCACTATACGGCACGGCACCGTTCTGGAAGGGTGGCTCGATGGCCCATGCAAAATACATACAACAACAGATACTATGGCAACCCACAGCCTTAGAGCATGTTGGATACTATGACATGTAGCCAAGAGCGGCGAGGACATCCTTATCAAGGACGCCCCAGAACAACACTCCCCAGATGACGACGACCCAAGAGTATTGACAGTCTTCGAGACATTCGCTTCAAATAACAAGCGCAAAAGGGCACTTTGCAAGCTCAACAAAGTCTGCCAAATTGCTGTAATAAAACCATGGAACGACACAACTATAACATTCAACGCCAGTGACGAACCAAAGTACAGAACAGTACGAGCACTAGCCGCGTTAGTCCTCAGCCCCATCTTGGATGGGTTTCGACTCACCAAGGTCCTCATGGACGGCGGCAGTGGACTAAACCTCATTTATGAGGACACACTCCATAAAATGGACATAGACAGGAGTCGCATCGAAACAAGTAACACAACCTTTCGAGGAATTATTCCGAGTCGGGAGGCACAGTGCGCGGGCAAAATCACACTTGACGTGGTATTCGGATCGTCGGAGAACTATCGGTCCGAAGAAATAACCTTCCAAGTGGCCCCTTTCAGCAGCGGATATCACGCCCTGTTGGGGCGGGATGCTTTTACACGCTTCCAAGCTATACCTCACTACGGATATATGAAGCTCAAAATGCCCTGACCAAACGATATAATCACTCTCGTCAGTGATCCCGACATAGCACTCCGCGCTGAAAACAAAACCGCATCCCTGGCCCTGGAGGCGCTATCCGAAGCCCTCGCGGCCGAAGAATTAACCGCACTACGCTCCATAGTGGACAGGGACGATGTGATGCTCGATAAACGCCCCAAATCCACCTCGTTCAAACCGGCAGAAGAAATAACCAAATTCCAGGTCCACCCAACGGACCACAAGAAGACAGCATCCATCGGAGCTCAGCTAAACCCAACAGTTGACCCGCACTACGAGAATTCCTGCACGAAAACTGGGACATATTTGCCTGGCACCCTTCGGATATGCCAGGGATCCCACGCAAGTTGGCCGAACATAGCCTCAACATATTAAAGGGATTTAAACCAGTCAAGCAAACATTCCAGCTCTTTTCCGAACCTAAGCAACAAGCCATGGGGGAGGAGCTGGCCAAGCTCATCGAGGCCGGATTCATCAGAGAAATCAAGCATCCGGACTGGCTGGCAAACCTGGTAATGGTACCAAAGAAAGATAAATCCTGGCGCCTATGTGTCGATTTCAAGGATCTCAACAAGGATTGCCCTAAGGACCCTTTTCCCCTTCCCCGCATTGATCAAATCATTGACGCCACCGCAGGACATGACTCACTGTGTTTCCTTGATGCATACTCCGGATATCATCAAATCAAAATGAAGGAATCCGATCAAGCGGCAACAACATTTATTACCCCATACAAGCCATTCTGCTTCAATACCATGCCCTTTGGGCTCAAGAACGCCGGCGCCACATATCAACGCATGATCCAAACATGCCTGGAGAAACATATTGGCAAAATAGTAGAAGCTTACGTTGATGACGTCGCCATCAAAACCAGGCACGTGGAAACACTAATAGACGACTTACGTCTTACATTCGACAACCTCAGGGCGTATGACATCAAGCTCAACCCGGAAAAGTGTGTCTTCGGCGTCCCGGCTGGAAAACTACTGGGCTTGATCGTCTCCAATAGGGGAATCGAAGCAAACCCAGCCAAAATCCAAGCTTTGTCACAATTGGCTAAGCCAACAGACCTTAAACAAGTTCAAAAACTTGCAGGTTACATGGCAGCTCTAAGCCGCTTTATCTCCAGATTAGGAGAAAAGGCACTACCACTCTATCGCCTTCTACGGCAAACCGACCACTTCGAGTGGATGGACGCGGCAATAGCCGGACTGGAAGAAATAAAAACCCTTCTTGCGAGCAATCCAATCCTGGCCGCACCAAACGCCGGCAAACCGATGTTATTATATATATCGGCAACACATCAGGTGGTGAGAGCCGTACTCGTCGTTGAATGAGAACAGGACGGACATAAATTCCCGCTTCAGAAGCCAGTATACTACATATCTACTGTCCTTACACCATGCAAATCCCGGTACCCTCATTATCAAAAAATAGCATACGCGGTCTTCATGGCATCCCGAAATCTCTGTCACTACTTCCAGGAGTGTTCGATCACGGTGGCCTCCGAAGTACCACTCAACGACATTATAAACGACCGCGATGCTACGGGCTAGATTGCCAAATGGGCCATTGAGCTCCTGCCATTTGACATTATATATAAACAACGTCGAGCTATCAAATCCCAAGTACTGGCCGACTTCATCGCCGAATGGACAGAGGCCGAACTCCCTAAAGAGTACGGCACATACTCCAATTGGGTCATGCACTTTGACGGCTCCAAAATGCTGGCAGGGTTAGGAGCGGGTGTCGTTTTAATGTCACCTACCGGAGACATCGTCCAGTACGTTCTCCAAATACTATACACAGACTCCAATAATGTAGCCGAATACGAGGCCTTATTGCATGGTCTCCGGATGGCTGTCTTCATGGGCATACAATGCCTAGAAGTGCACGGGGACTCAAACCTTGCAATATCTCAAATAAATGGAGATTTCGACGCTAAAGATCCGAAGATGGCAGCGTATCATAACGTAGTCATAAAAATGTCGGCCCGGTTCGGGGGGCTCGAGTTCCATCATGTGGCTCGAGAAAGTAATCAAGCGGCGGATGTTCTTGCTCGTATTGGCGCTAAGCGCGACCCCGTCCCACCTAATATCTTCCTAGAAAGGATCTTTAAGCCATTCGTGGTGTGGCAGGGGGAAAATGGCAATACTAGTCCGGACCGAAACATAACGCCAGATCCCGGAAACACAGACATAACACCGTCGGTGCATCTCATCATGGCAGTCATTGCCCCATGGACCGAACCCTTCCTGGCCTACCTTAACAGGAAGGAGCTTCCTGAGGACCAGAATGAGGCCCACTGCATTGTCCGGCGCTCAAAGGCTTACAAGGTTCACGATGGAGAGCTCTACAAGAAAAGCGCCACCGGAGTCCTTCAACGATGTATATCCGAGGAAAAGGGGCGGCAGCTCTTGGCTGAAATTCATGCCGGACTCGGCGGCCACCACGCCGCAGGTCGGGCCCTTGTTAGCAAGGCCTTCCGTACATGGTTTTATTGGCCGACGGCCTGAGCAGATGCACAAGACCTTGTCCAACGTTGCGTCGGATTCCAACTCTTTGTCAATCAAAGCCATATGCCCCCACTGCCCTACAAACAATCCCCATCACTTGGCCTTTCGCGGTCTGGGGACTCGACATGGTTGGACCCCTTAAAGGGGGAAGCCACAAGAAAAAATATCTGTTGGTTATGGTGGAAAAATTCACTAAGTGGATAGAAGCTAAACTGGTCAAAACGGCTGAGTCCGGCTTGGTAATAGACTTCATATCCGATGTTGTGCACCGTTATGGTGTCCCACACAGCATCATCACTGACAACAGCTCCAATTTCACAGCCGACGAGTTAAAAACCTGGTGTACTAATCTGGGCATTAAACTAGATTACGCCTCCGTCTACCACCCACAAACTAACGGTCAAGTCGAACGCGCCAACGGTCTTATTATGAGCGGCATCAAGCCCAGACTAGTGCAGTCTTTGAAAGAATCAGACACTCACTGGGTTGAGGAGCTCGACTCCGTACTCTAGGGGCTGTGGACCACTCCCAACCGTACTACCGGGCACACACCTTTCTTCATGGTGTATGGTGCAGAGGTCATATTGCCCTGCGATATTATTCACGACTCACCTAGAGTGTGTATGTACCAAGAGAGAGAAGCCGAGCTCGATCGGCAGGACAGCCTAGATGCCCTGGAGGAGGAACGCGATGTCGCAAAAGCCCGTTCAGTAGTTTACCAACAGCAGGCTCGAAGATAACGAAGCAGAGAAGTATGGGCCAAGACTTACAACGTTGGCGAACTTGTTCTACGCCTCCCGGAGAAGAAAAAGGACAAACTCAAGCCCAAATGGGAGGGTCCCTTCATAATTGACGAAGTTCTCACAGGAGGAGCGTACCGTCTTTGCAATGCATCAGACAATCGCCTCGAGCCGAACCCC
The DNA here is from genome assembly GCF_003073215.2 of Triticum urartu. NCBI lineage: Eukaryota > Viridiplantae > Streptophyta > Magnoliopsida > Poales > Poaceae > Triticum > Triticum urartu. Next base: position 579,012,358 of record NC_053022.1, on the reverse strand, counting down.
TGGAACGCAGCCAGACTCCGGAGATTCTATGCCTAGCGCTAAACCCCTTGTTCGTCTCCTCCTCCCCTGTAGTTTCCATTATTTTTTCTCTCTTTTCCGATTACTTTCTTCTTTCTCGCTTTAAAGCTTTGGTGCGGCTAGACCGCACACCATCGGCACATACATCTTTAAACATGTACGCCACTAGTACCTGGGACCTTCTCGGACAGAAGTTCTTGTCATTCCTTGAGCATCAAGCTCCTCACATATGAGTTTTTCCATATGTACCTTTTCTTTGCCATCATATGCATCGATATGACTTAAGTTTTGGCCAAGCTGGGTTGCCTAGCTCCTGTGCTTATGCCCTACGTTCCCGTTAGTTCGGCTAGGGCATAAAGGGAGCACCTCTGTGATTGCTACTGCCGGGGTCATCCAGATGTGTACCTCAGACTAGGTGAAGCCAAAAGCTAGTGTTCTTAAGGGAATATTCGGTCGGTGAATTAAAGATGTTTTTTAAAAAAAAACTCACTCCATTATGCACCCCCAGAAGTTATATAAACCGTGGTGCTCACACCACAATTCGGACATGCGCATTAAATGCATGCACACCTAGGGAAAGGAACCCTTAACGAAACTATTCTCTCTGGAAGATGTTTCTTATGATATCAATGTAATATAACATATCTAGCCAAATACAACTTGTCTGTTCAAGTAACTATGACCCCTACACCTAGTTTTCCAGGCATACCCCGGCCTATTCGGCTGCACGGTATTCGGAAACACTCCGCACCTTCGGGACCGGAGGTTGAAGAGAAAAGGTCTACCATGACAAATGATATACAATTTAGCTAGATGAGGAAAGTACACGGTCACTTGGACTCGAAAACCTCCTCCTCTACACCTTCCAACAGGCAGTCTAACTTACAATCCTGTTGGGAATATTTGGCGGCCACCTCTTCTTGGTCATATACTAAACTAACGGGAATTTCTTCCCCATTCAACCCTAGCGGTCCGACAGGAGCCATGTGATTAGGATCCAACTTGGTGTATCGCGTCTTCACCATGGCCCAGGCCTCTCGCGCACCCTCTCGGCATGCCGATATCTTCCACAGCCGGATACGCCACCGCGCTCCCTTGAACAGCTCTACCAGCTTCTCCATGCTTCCTGGAGGGGGGTCCGATGGCCATAAAGCCTTGGCTACACTCTGCATCGCCTGCCGAGCTTGCTCGCGCAACTGCGACAGCCCCTGCAGAAGATCACTCGATGATCTGGACACTTCCTCTTTGGGGCGGTTCGGCAAAACACCTGCAATTCACAGCTATCAGCTACCGTTACCTCCAAAACTGTTATAAAACAAAAGTGGCCACATACTGAATATGCCGCCTCGTAGCTTCTTGTTCTCCTTCACAGAGTCAGCTAGCTGAGCTCGCACATCTTTCAGTTCTTCGCCCAGTTTGGAGTTCGAGTCCTGGAGTTTCTTTTTCTCTTGAACGACTTTTGTCAATACACGCTCGCCCGCTGCTAGTAGCTTTTTGGCTCCGCGTTCTTCGCTTCGAGCGGCGTCCAGCTGCTCTTGTACTTGGTCTAACGCCGAACACAAAGATTAGCACCCAGATTCGCACTATCGGTGTATCATTATGAATTTTCGATAGAAGGAAACATTACCGGAGATGCCTTGTATTTCTCCAGTTCGGCATTGGCAGCAAGCAGCCGGCGCTGACACTTTTCCAGCTCCTGAGCTAGCTGGGTGTTCTTCTCCGTAAGCACCTGGTCATACATTGATCCTTAAATCAGTTGTTTCAACTCCTTTAAGTCTCGGGGGCTACTGGCATATGGTTATCATAGTCAGACAAAATAAATTTACCTGCACATCTTTCAAATGTTGCTTTGTGGCCCTGTTAATCCCATCTCGAGCAGCTCGGATGTATGCATCGGCCGAGTTGAAGGCGTTAAACGACTCTTCTGAAAAGCCAGGGTCTTGTAAAATGGCCCGGCGGCACCGATGATTCATCGCACTCTCCACTTCCGAGTTGGTGACGGATACATCATCCGAGTCCTCGGCTGGAGGACAGTCCGGCTTCGCCTCCGCATAAGCCCCCGTCTTCATGGCAGGATTTGAATCCTGGCTGCGGGAAGTACGGCCTCGAACCTCCGGATACGGTCCGGCGTCTTTCTCCTGACACATGGAATAACAGGAAGGTCACGGTTGGACGTGACTGCTCAGGTCAGTTGGAGAATTCATACCTCTTCGATGAGGGCATGGCCGTATCTTCGTTTGCTTTCCTCTTGGAAGGCTCCCCGGAGTGGGGGACGCTCTCTTCGAAGGTACCCTTGGAGTAGTACGGCGCGCCGAACCCTTCCCCTTTTGAGCACAAGACAGTGCGGTGAGTAAGAGGGAAGGAGAGATCTCTTTTGAATAAGGTGTGTTCGGATCACTTACGTGTGAAGATGGAAGAAGACCGGGGTAGTCGGCGATGATGGCCACTTCTGTCATCCTCCCCATTGTAGCCACATTGGAAGCCCTCTGTATTGGAGCGGCTGAACCCCTCGCGCTATGGAAATCGCCATAACCTCGATTACTGTGAGTCCGGACTGAGTGAGCTCTCTTATCCTGCTCATCAGCTGACGAACCTCCGCGCCGTCTTCCTCTTCAAGACTCCGGGGACGCCAACTGTGGCGTTTCTTCAGCGGGACGAGCGCAATTCAGGAAGACCCTTTCGAAATCGGGAAGCGCAACGTCCTCTATATAAAACCATTCGGAGGGCCATTCATCGGTGCCTTCCTTGGTGTGCCGGATGGATATCCGGTATCGGCGACGCGCCATACTTTGGCTCCGCCCACTTCAAATATTGACCCTTCGTGATTGCGCGGACGAGACAAACAACTTCCTCCACAACTCGAAATGAGCCTCGACCCAGGAAAAGTTCGCATAAAGCGACGTAACCCGCAATGTGCAGAATAGAGGCCGGAGTGAAGTTGTGCAGCTGGAGGCCGTAATATTCCAGAAGCCCTCGGAGGAACGGATGATGGAATTGGAAATCCAACGCCTCTTAGCAGGTAGGGGACAAAACACACTCGCTCCCCCCGGACGGATTGGGGAAGTCCTCTGCCTGAGTCCCCTCATTGAAGGAAGCTAGCCCCATCGAACAGGGACTAGATCTGCATGGGGAAGGAATCCCGTTTGCAACTTCGTCAATCGGCTATGAGACACGGAACACCTCTCCCACTCGCCTTTCTCTGGGCCGGGACGAGCGGAGGAGCTGGGAACACTAGCCATGCTGGAATGGTTTCTCCTAAGCAGTCTCTGGGGATTTCTTCTGCGTAGCGCTGAATGGATCTGGGATCCAATCTCTTTAAATAGGCGCTCTTCCTCGCATGGATGGGGTGTTATTCGCAAAAATACCCTGACTTTCCACATTCACTCGACACGTGGAGGACAAAGATTATTCAACGCGCAGAAGCCAAGGAGGCGACATTGGATCAATGGCCGAATACATTACTTGGAGATCATTGAAGGGGGAACCCGCCTTGCAATGCCGAAGACAATATGTGCCGAGCACCTCGCTATTGAAGACTGGTTCGGGGGCTACTGAGGGAGTCCTGGACTAAGGGGTCCTCGGGCGTCCGGCCTGTTATCCATGGGCCGGACTGATGGGCTGTGAAGACATGAAGGCCGAAGACTGCACCGTGTCCGGATTGGACTCTACTTGGCGTGGAAGGCAAGCTTGGCGACCGAAGATTCCTTCTTATGTAACTGACTCCATGTAAACCCTAGATCCCCTCGGTGTCTATATAAACCGAAGGGGATAGTCCGGAAAGGACAACACATATACTCATTACCATACCACATAGGCTAGACTTCTAGGGTTTAGCCATTACGATCTCGTGGTAGATCAACTCTTGTAATACTCATATTCATCAAGATCAATCAAGCAGGAAGTAGGGTATTACCTCCATAGAGAGGGCCCGAACCTGGGTAAACATCGTGTCCCCCGTCTCCTGTTATCATCGATCCTAGACGAACAGTTCAGGACCCCCTACCCGAGATCCGCCGGTTTTGACACCGACAGCGCCACTTGAGATAGTGGCTCTCTCTGTTGGGGAACGTAGCAGAAATTCAAAATTTTCCTACGTGTCACCAAGATCTATCTATGGAGAGACCAGCAACGAGGGGAAGGAGAGTGCATCTACATACCCTTGTAGATCGCTAAGAGGAAGTGTTCAAGAGAACGGGGTTGATGGAGTCGTACTCGTCGTGATCCAAATCACCGATGATCCTAGTGCCGAACGGACGGCACCTCCGCGTTCAACACACGTACAGCCCGGTGACGTCTCCCATGCCTTGATCCAGCAAGGAGAGAGGGAGAGGTTGAGGAAGACTCCATCCAGCAGCAGCACAACGGCGTGGTGGTGATGGAGGAGCGTGGCAATCCTGCAGGGCTTCGCCAAGCACCGCGAGATATGAGGAGAAAGAGAGGGAGGGCTGCACCAACAGGCAGAGATCAGATCGCGTGTATTGGGCAGCCCCTAGGCCTCATATATATAGGGGAAGGGGAGGAGGGTGCGCCCCCTCTAGGGTTCCCACCCCTAGAGGGGCGGCAGCCCCAAACCCATCTATGGGTGGCGGCCACAAGTGAGAGGAGAGGGAGGCGCAGGGAGTATGGGCCTTAGGGCCCATCTGCCCTTAGGGTTTGCCCCCTCTCCCCTTCTAGGCGCATGGGCCTTAGTGGGAGGCGCCCCAGCCCACCTAGGGGCTGGTGCCTTCTCACACTTGGCCCATGTATGCCTCTGGGGGACCATCCCCACGTGCACCACCGGGACCCTCCCGGTGGTCCCGGTACATTACCGATAAAACCCGAAACTTTTCCGGCGACCAAAACAGGACTTCCCAATATAAATCTTTACCTCCGGACCATTCCGGAACTCCTCGTGACGTCCGGGATCTCATCCCGGGACTCCGAACAACATTCGGTAACCACATACTATTCCTATAACCCTAGCGTCATCGAACCTTAAGTGTGTAGACCCTACGGGTTCGGGAACATGCAGACATGACCGAGACGTTCTCCGGTCAATAACCAACAGCGGGATCTGGATACCCATGTTGGCTCCCACATGTTCCACGATGATCTCATCGGATGAACCACGATGTCAAGGACTTAATCAATCCCGTATACAATTCCCTTTGTCTATCGGTACGATACTTGCCCGAGATTCGATCGTCGGTATCCCGATACCTTGTTCAATCTCGTTACGCAAGTCTCTTTACTCGTTCCGTAACACATCATCCGTGATCAACTCCTGGTCACATTGTGCACATTATGATGGATGTCCTACCGAGTGCCCAGAGATACTCTCCGTTTACACGAGACAATCCCAGTCTCGATTTCGTGCCAAACCAACATACACTTTCGGAGATACCTGTAATGTACCTTTATAGCCACCCCAGTTATGTTGTGACGTTTGCACACCCAAAGCACTCCTACGGTATCCGGGAGTTGCAACAATCTCATGTCTAAGGAAATGATACTTGACATAGAAAAGCTTTAGCATAACGACTACCACGATCTAGTGCTATGCTTAGATTGGGTCTTGTCCATCACATCATTCTCCTAATGATGTGATCCGTTATCAAACGACATCCAATCCATGGTCCAGAAACCGTAACCCATCTATTGATCAACGAGCTAGTCAACTAGAGGCTTACTAGGACATGTGTTGTCTATGTATCCACACCTGTATCTGAGTTTTCTCAATACAATTCTAGCATGGATAATAAACGATATCATGAACAAGGGAAATATAATAATAATCAATTTATTATTGCCTCTAGGGCATATTTCCAACACTCTCGTGCATTGTCTGTTCTCCCCCCGAAGCTTCCAAGGTCCCTTTTGGTCTAGAAAAAATCATCGTAAAGTTTCATCGCGTTTGGACTTCGTTTGGTATGGTTTTCTATGAGACAATAAAATAGGCAAAAACAGAAAATGGCACTGGGCACTAGGTTAATAGGTTAGTTCCCCAAAGTGATATAAAATTGCATATAAAGCATACAAGATTGATAATATAATAGCATGAAATGATCAAAAATTATAGATACGTTGGAGACATATCAGCATCCCTAAGCTTAATTCCTGCTCGTCCTCGAGTAGGTAAATGATAAAAATAGAATTTTGATGGTTAATTCTAACTAACATGTCTTATCATGTAATCTATTTTACGATATGAATACCGAGGAACGATGATGTAATAGATATGAACATAGTAATATCCCCTAATACTAGAAAATAATCCTTACTCTTCAAAATATAGGATGCTTAACAAATGTTACCTCTACTCACTGAATTATGTAAGCATGGCCTCCATCTTCCTAACATAAGTATAAATCATGAGCACCCCAGTGCCTAACCAAGCAATTGCATCGTACCTTTTCTTGCTTTAGCATTTTCAACTTTACTCAATATATGAGTGTGAGACATGGACTTAGCACTATGGTTCGAATAGAATATGTTAGTAGAGGTTTATAAGGGAAGACGAAAAGTGAAGAAACTCTCGCATCAACTAGATGGGTCGTTAGGAAATGGAGAGGCCTTATAATCAATATCAATGTGAGGAGTAGGGATTTCCATGCAACGGATGCACTAGAGCTATACGTGTATGAAACCTCGCTACTGAAACTAAGAGGGTGTGCATCCATGTTGCTTTCTCATGAAGACCTCGGCATTTGAGGAAGCCCATCATCGGAATATACAAGCCAAGTTCTATAATGTAAAAATTCCCACTAGTATATGAAAGTGAAAAATCATGGAGACTATCTATATGAAGAACATGGTGCTACTTTGAAGCACAAGTATGGTAAAAGGATAGTACCATTGCACCTTCTCTCTTTTTCTCTCATTTTCAATTTTTTTTCCTTTCTCGTTTTCTTAGAACAATATCATGAACCTCATCCCCGCTTTTTCGTGGACTCATCAGCCTCAATCATTCTTTACCTCACTGGGACAAGGTTCTAATGATGATGATAATCACACTTCTTTTTTACTTACAACTTGATAAACCGAATGATATGACTCGATATGAATGCCTCTAGCAGTGTACCAGGATGTGCAATGATCTAGCGTAATATGTATTACAATTATGAATGGTGGCTTTGCCACAAATATCATGTCAGCTCTATATGATCACACAAAGCAATATGATGATGAACACACAAGTCATGTGAATAGTAACCACGGAAGTTGCATGGAAAAATATCTCGGAATTGCTACGGAAATTCCATAACAGGTAGGTATGCTGGTTGTTTTTAGGAAGGATATAATAAGGATTATGTGTGATAGAGCGTGTCATGTCATGGGATATGGATGCACCAGCGAAGTTCGCACCAATTCTCGAGGCAAAAATGGGCAATGCACGGTTCCAGAGAGGCTAGAAAAATATGGATAGGTGGGAGTGTTGTATTAGTCCATGAACTCACATTAGTCATAAAAAACTCGTATACTTATTGTGAACGTTTTATTAGCCCTCGAAGCAAATTACTACTCGCATGCCCCTAGGGAGGAGGTTGGTAGGAGTTAACCATTGCGCGCCTCCGATTCGAACAACACAAAGGATTTCATTGAGGAATAAATATGCTCCAACATCCCTGTCATGCCATGACCGACACTTAAGAGTATTACATAACAAGCTTTAATATCGATGTTTTTTAGTTTTTACTAACCAATGATTATGAACTAATACTCTTTCATGTTACAACATCAATATTATTAAGTCACACGCTTCATATTCAGTGATCTACATGAAAGTTTTTATTATACCACTCTTGTATACCTATCATTTTTTAACTAGTCTTATAACCCATGCACATAACCCCTTCCTATTTAAACTCTCAAAAAGATATAAGTGAGGCATGAGAGTGCAAATGATTTCTATAAAATATAACAACCGCCATGCTCTAAAGATGCAAGTGAAGCACATGAACAACTGCCTAACTCAAAAGATATAAGTCAAGCACATAGAGCATTTTAACAAATTATGATGAATATGTGTCTCTCTCATGAGGTGTGTCCAGCAAACATGATTGTGGCAAACTAACAAACAAAATAAAACTATAGCAGATGACGCTCCCCACAAAACTCATATCATGTGATGAATAAAAATATAGCTTTGAGTAACATTACCGATAGATTGTAGACAAAAGAGGGGATGCCATCTGGGGCACCCCAAAGCTTAGACGCTTGTGTCTTCCTTGAATATTACCTTGGGGTTCCTTGGTAATCCCCAAGCTTAGAGTCTGGTCGCTCCTTATTCCTTCACCCATCATGATCTCACCAAAAACTTGAAAACTTCAGCACACAAAACTCAATAGAAACTTCATGAGATCCGTTAGTATAATTGGTAAACCATAAACTTGGGTATTGTTATAAACCAATTCATAATTTCCCTTGGATAATACCTACTGTATTATAACTTCTCCATGACTTATACGCCCCCCCCCCCCGATATAATCCATAACATCATCAAAATAAGCACACTATGCAATGAAAGTAAAATTTTGTCTAAGACAGAACAGTCTGTAATGATCTAAACTAAAACCATATTTTTGGAACTCTAACAATTCTAAAAACTCAGGATAACATAGGCAATTTGTATCTAAATATTGTGTAAAAAAATTAGACCAAGATCATGTTCCAGTAAAAAATGTAAATTCAAATGCTGGGCGTAGAAGTTTCTATTTTTGCACAGAATCAATTCAACTATCGTCCAAATCATCCCAAAGGCTTTACTTGGCACAAACACTAATTAAAATATAAAAAAAATCATTATAGTAGCAATAATCTTATGTACTCAATAAAATAAAATTAAAGTAAAAAAGATAACTTTTGGGTTGCCTCCCAACAAGCGCTATTGTTTAATGCCCCTAGCTAGGCATAATGCATAGTTACAAGTGTTATCATCCTTCAAAGTAATTCGATAGGTGGCTCTAATAATGGATTCATATGGTGTTTTAATTAGGAGTGTTCCATCCCTTTCTTCAGAGGGAATTGGAATTTTATATTTCCTTCTTTCATATCAATAATTGCACCTATGGTTCGTAAAAATGGCCTACCAAGTATTATACAACAAGGCAGATTACACTCAGTATCAAGTACAATGAAATCCATGGGTGCATGGTTTCTATTAGCAATTACAAGGACATCATTAATTCTACTGAATGGTTTCTTAATTGTAGAATCTTCTAAATGCAAGTTGAGGGAACATTCATCCATATCGGTGAGACCTAGAACATCACATAGAGATTTTTGGTATAGTAGAGACGCTAGCTCCTTGATCACACAAAGCATTAAATTCATAATATTTAATCTTGACTTTAATTGTAGGTTCCCATTCATCTTTTAATTTCCTTGGTATAGACACTTCTAATTCAAGCTTTTCTTCATGAGCTTTAATAATGACTTCTACGACGTGTTTGGTAAATGCTTTGTTTTATTCGTAACCATTAGGTGAGTTGACCATGGATTGCAACAAATAAATGCACTAAATCAAAGAACAATTATCATAATTAAAGTCCTTGTAATCCAAAGTAGTGGGTGCATTGCTATCTAAAGTTTTGACCTCTTCAAACCCAGTTTTGTTGTTTTTATCATTAAGATCATCACCCTCTAAACAATTGTGACTCCTTCTAATTAAAGTTGACTCATCTCTAGTCCCTTTATCAACAAGTTTTATGTTACTAAATACAAATTCAATAGGTGTAACACCAATCATTTTAGTTTCTTCATCTCCACTAGCCAGAAAATGTGACTCTGGCTTAGTAGCCATTCTATTTACTAGTGTAGTTTGTTTGTCGGATATTTTCCCTATCATATTTTCAGTCCGAGCAAGTTGTAATTGTAGGTTTGCTACTTCTTGATTAAGTTCATCAAATTGTTTAACAATTTCTTGAAGCGAGGTAGAGTGTTCATTAATCTCCTTAACAAATAGATCATTGTGTTCATATTGTGAATGCATAAAAAAATTAGTCGCCTTTTCAATTTCAAATAACCTTTTATCCTAATAGTTATCATGAATTACATTATTATTAGAATGATTACCGGGGTATGGCCTAGGATTAAAATTCCCTTTATAAGCATGGTTGTTGAAATTATTTCTTGCAACAAAATTCACATCACTAGCATCATTGTTTTGCTCAATCAAAGTAGATAATGGGATATCATTTGGATCAACATGAGAATTTTTATTAGCAAGCATATTCATAGAGCAACTATTTTCTCACTCAAAGTAGAAACTTGTTCTTCAGAGTTTACCTTCTTACCAGTTGGAGCTCGTTCGGTGTGCCACTCGGAATAATTTGTTGTCATGTTATCGAGAAGCTTTGTGGCTTCTCCTAATGTGATCCCCATAAATGTGCCACCTACAACTGAGTTGAGAAGATTTCTCGAAACAAAGTACAGCCCGCATAATTTTTTTGTGCTATCATCCGTAAGCTTGATCCATGAGTGGGACAATTTTTAATCATAAATTTCATTCTCTCCCAAGATTGTGCAACATGTTCTTGCTCATATTGTTTAAAGTTCATGATTTGATTTTAAGATATATTATCTTAGTGGGAAGAAATAATGAAAGCATCCTTACATTTATCCAGAACATACTATTGCGAGGTAAGGATGAAAACCAAGTTTTATCTCGATCCCTTAGCGAGAAAGAAATAATTTCAACTTCACAATATCATTATCCACATATTTTTTCTTTTGCATATCATATAATTCAACGAAGGTATTAAGATGGAATGCATCATCTTCATTTGGATTCCCAACAAATTGTTCTTTCATAACAAGATTTAATAATGCAACATGAATATCATATGACTCCGCACTAGTGGCGGGAGGAGCAATTGGAGTACTAATAAATTCAGTACTATTAGTATTTGAGAAGTCACTAGTGGCGGGAGGAGCAATTGGAGTACTAATAAATTCGGTACTATTAGTATTCGAGAAGTCACTAGTGGCGGGAGGAGCAATTGGAGTACTAATAAATTCAGTACTATTAGTATTCGAGAAGTGACACAGGTTAGTGTTTTCTTGAGACATAATGGCAATTCAAGCAAGACAACACACAATATATTTTTGGTATTTTTCAAATTTTTAACAGAACTATTAAAGGCAAATAAGAGAAAATAAAAAGTAGAACAAGTAAATAATAAATGTGTTGTGAAGGGACCTTGCTTTGTTTCATGAAGTCTCCCGGTCAATGGCGCTAGAAATTCTTCTGGTACTTGTCATAGGTGTTGGGATTTCCCCGAAGAGGAAGGGTGATTTAGCATAGTACCAGAAAGCATTTCCCTCAGTTAGGAACCAAGATTTGTCGAACCAATAGGATATTCACACAAACAACGGTCGATAGTTCGTCCACACACACAAACAAATACTTGCACCCAAGACGGGCAAGAGGGTTGTCAATCCCCTTGTACTCGTTAATTGCAAGGATTAATTCCGATAGTGGTAGATATACAAATTGCAAAAAAAAAGTAAATAAATTGTAGCAAGGTATTTAGTAGTAATATTTGGTGAATGGACCCGGGGGCCATAGCTTTCACTAGAGGCACCTCCCACAAGAATATAGCAACGATGGGTACACAAATTACTGTTAGGCAATTCATAGAAAAGCACATGGTTATGATGTTATTCGTGGCATCATCAATACATAGGCATTACCTGTTGGAAATATGCCCTAGAGGCAATAATAAATTGGTTATCATCATATTTCCCCTTCATGATAAATGTTTATTATTCATGCTAGAATTGTATTGACCAGAAACTTAAATACATGTGTGAATACATAAACTACACCATGTCCCTAGTAAGCGTCCACTAGACTAGCTCATTGATCAAAGATGGTTAAGGTTTCCTAACCATGGACACGAGTTGTCATTTGATAACAGAATCACATCATAAGGAGAATGATGTGATGGACAGACCCAACCATAAGCTTAGCATCAAATCATTTAGTTATTTGCTCTAGATTTCTTCATGTCAAGTATATGTTCCTTCGACCATGAGATCATGCTACTCCCGGATACCAGAGGAATGCCTTGTGTCGATCAAATGTCACTTCATAACTGGGTGATCATAATGGTGCTCTACAAGTATCTCCGAAGGTGTCTGTTGGGTTGCGTGGATTGAGACTGGGATTTGTCACTCCATGTGACGGAGAGATATCTCTGGGCCCTCTCTTTAATGCAACATCATAAGAAGCTTCATGTGACTAATGAGTTTAGTCACAGGATCTTGTATTACAGAACGAGTAAAGAGACTTGCCGGTAACAAGATTGAACTAGGTATGGAGATATCGACGATCAAATCTCGGGCGAGTAACATATCGCCAAACAAAGGGAATTTGATACGTGATTGATTGAATCTTTGACATCATGGTTCAACCGATAAAGATCTTCGATAAATATGTGGGAATCAGTAAGGGAATCCAGGTCCTGCTATTCATTATTGATCAAAGAGGAGTCTCGATCATGTCTACATGATTCTCGAACCCGTAGGGTCACACACTTAACGTTCGGTAGCGCTAGGGTAGTATTGAGATATCAATCATGGAAAGTTCGAAGGTTGTTTGGAGTCCCGAATGGGATCTGGGACATCACGAGGAGCTCCGAAATGGTCTGTAGGTAAAGATTTATATATGGAAAGTCATATTCAGGGTTCCGGAAAATGTTTGGGTTTTTTTGGTATTGTATCGAGAAGGTTCCGAAGTGGGGCCCACCTGCATGAGGGGACCCACATGAACTTGAGTAGTGGGGAAAGTCCCCACAGCCCTGGTCTAGGCACACCAAGACCCTCCCTTAAAAGCAATAGTATCATATCCCAAACGGATAAGATCAAGATACCTAAAAAGGAGGGATAGCGATCGGTGGGGAATGAATGGAGGGATTTCCTTCCTCTCCCCTTGGCCAACGACCCTAGGGGCTTGGAGGGCAAGCCACCAACCCCCTCCACGCCTATATAAAGGTGGGGGCGTTGGGGGAAACCACCCTTCCACCCTTGCTCGTCTCCTTCCCGTTACACCTCCTCCACCTCGCGCAGTGCTTGGCGAAGCCCTGCCGGAATTCCGCTGCCACCACCACCACGACACCATCGTGTTGGTTCCAATCTTATCTACCTCCTCTCCCTCTCTTGATAGATCAAGAAGTAGACGACGCCATCGAGCTGAACATGTGCTAATCTCGGAGGTGCCATCCGTTCGACACTAGATCGGATTGGATCACGATTGGATTGTGAAGAGTATGACTACATCAACCGCGTTACGACACTAATGCTTTTCGGTCTACAAGGGTATGTAGACACACTCCCCTCTCGTAGCTATGCATCTCCTAGATTGGGTGTTTCGTAGGATTTTTTCATTTTAATGATTTTCCCCATCATTACGTCAGGGACAAGTAGACCGTTAAACTTATTGACGCCTACTACTATTACTCCACTTCGAGAGCGCTGCTATGCTTGCCTCTCTAGGTATCAAGTTCATAACAAACAGATTAATGCTTTAAGTATGATGACATAATGTAAACAAAATAAGATTAATCAATATGATCGAACCCCGTTGTTTTAACCCTGACATCGCAAGAATAAACCTACCACAAAGTGCCTCTCCCGCTGAAGATAAATTAATCTAGTTGGCCAAACTAAATGGATAGATTGGAGAGAAATACAAAGCTATAACAATCACACATAATAAAGTTCAGAAATAACCTAGTTACTTTCAATGAACAATCTGATCATAGACTCACAATTCATCGGATCCCAACAAACGCATCGCAAAAGATTATATCAAATCGATCTCCGAACATAACATTGTATTGAAGATCAGAGAGAGAGAGCCATCTACCTACTACTATGGACCCGTAGGTCCTGTGAGGAACTACTCACGCATAATTGGAGAGGCATCAAGGTGGACGTAGAGGCCCTCTATGATCGATTCCCCCTCCGGCAGAGTACCGAAAAAGGCCTCCAGAAAAAATGGGTATAGAATAGTGAGCTTCGGTGACCTGAATAGATTGTTTCGGGTCTTGTTTCAGTGGTTTCTGGATTTTAGGGGATTTATAGGCTTGAAATCAGGACAAACGGAGTTGTGAGGAGCCCATAAGGCTGGGTGGCGCCCCCCTAGGGGCGCGCCACCTGAGCTTGTGGCTCTCTCATGCAACATATGTTCTCACCCCGAAGCTCTCAGGGTCCCTTATGGTCCAGAAAAAATCACGTAAAATTTTATTGTATTTGGACTTCGTTTGGTGTGGTTTTTGCTGTGAAACAATAAAATAGACAAAAACAGAAACTGGCACTAGGCACTAGGTTAATAGGTTAGTTTCAAAAATGATATAAAATTGCATATAAAGCGTACAAGATTGATAATATAATAGCATGAAATAATAAAAAATTATAGAACGTTGGAGACGTATCATTGGTCATTCCAAACAATATGCTAGATTCACCAACGCATGCATACTTACTGTATAAATTAACCATTCAAATGTAAGAACAATTTAACCCTAGCTAGTTAAAAAATGTGCATTATTCCAAACAATGTGCTACATTCATCACCAATGTACGAACACCAATTCACACTTACCAAATTAACCTGTTCGCAATTAAAAACGTAATCAACCTATGTAGAAAGCATCATTCCAAAGAAAAAACTAGGGAAATACACCTACTTAGTGGTCTATTATTTTTGAATAATCTATGCCTAATAATAAAGCAAGGTGCATTTCTCCGATTTCTTGATCCGTTAGTCGCCGAAAAGTTCTTTTCCCTATCCGAGGTGGTACTAAATTTTTGTGCATCCGTTTGCTAGAAAAGAAAAAAAACAATTTCCTACATGGGCCGTGCACATTGTGGCCCGTCGAAGTCAGCCCACTTATTTACCTGCGCACACAGCTGGGAAAACCTTATTTACCGCCTACGGCGACAAATACTCCGACCTTCGCACAGGGCGCAAGGTTGCGCCGGCCTATTTTCTTTTTTTCTGTCTTTTATTTATATTTTATTTTTTGTTCCTTTCTCTATTTATTTTTTCTTTCCCTCCAAACTTTAGACTTTTTTATTCTTTTTCTTAAATGCAAAATAAAAAAAATTCAGAATTTTCATTTGTGTTTTCAATTTTTAGAAAATAATTCCGAATTCAAAACTTTTGTTCCTGTTTTAAAAAAATGTTCGAATCTTGAAATTTTTGTTCTCATTCCGTATGTGTCCAAATTTCAAAAACAATCCACTTTTTTAAAAAAATGTTTGGTTTTTCCAAAAAAATGAGATATTCAAAATAAAATTGCATTTTAGAAAATGTTCCATTTTTCTGAAAAAATTGTGTTCTCCAAAAAAATTGGAATTTTAAAAATAAAATTGGATTTTAAAATATGTTCCAGATTCTATAAATATTCTTTTTTAGTGAAATGTTCACAAATTCAAAATAATGATCGTGGTTAAAATAAACACATTTTAAAAAATGATGATAAATGTTCAAAACATGTTCCTGTTTTAAAAAATTGTTCCGAAATTCAAAAAAAGTTAGCGCGTTTTCAAAAGTTCATGTTTTAATTAAATGTTTATGAATTTTAAAAACATCTCCCTATTTCAAATGTTGTTCATCTTTTTCCAAAAATGAACGAAATTTTCAAAAAAATCGTGGTTTCAAAAATTGTTCATGTTTGAAAAATATTTTGCAATTCATAAATATTAATTTATTTTTGGAAAATTCTGAAAAAACAAAAAAGGTTTTGAATATGGTGATGCAGTATATTCTTAAATGTTCGCGCTGGTCAGCAGGACCCGTTTATTCAAGTGGCCAGCACCCAGTGGTCGAGTTCTTAGGTCATGACTTCGATCCTTCCACATGTCCTTTTTTTGGATTTATACTCGTCCCTTTCAAACGCAGGTCCTTTTAGTGCCTGCCAGTTGGCTGGCCGAGACGCGAACTATTGTGCGTCCCATGCGCTATTTGACAAAAAGTATGATTTTTGGCTATAATTGATAGAAATTGTGGGCACAAGCCAAGAAAAGAGAATATACTGTATTGGCTCTAATGAAAAGAACTATAGGCATGTGACTGCTACAATAATCAAAGAGAATAAACACTGATGAAGAAGGGACTGCCTGGTTATACGTGGATTATGCTAATGAAACTTGATTTATGCACTGCAATTAGTAATCCTTCTGGTTAAATCGTAGTAGAGGATTGTGGCGAAGCAACCGTGCCCTGAAGGTCGTCGTGCAGCCATCAAATGAGGTGGGAGCCACAACCCGACACGAGGGCGATCCCAAAGAAAAAAAGGCACGAGTTGGTTGGTCATCACCATGCCGACTAACCCAACCACTATTAAGATCTCGCAGGCCAAACATGATCTGTGAAAAGAACACAACTCCTCACTCTGTTGCCCCACTGTTGTGCAGAACGCTTTTGGTGCACACATCAATTATCTCTCCCGTTGCTTCTTAAAATAATATCTCTACCGTTGCAACGCACGGGCATATGTGCTAGTTACAAATAAATTAAACCGTTAAATGCATATGTATAAGAGCTCTAAACCTAGGCTTTGCTTGATGAGGGTATTGTAGTCGATATCATTAATCTATCGGCGATGCTGCACATGTTTCACTATGAGGCTACTCTGGCCAAGAATGGGAAAGAAGACGTCGATCTTGTTTTCTCGTATAAGTACATGCCCATAATGATTGGCCCTGATGTACGTGCTACCTTATTTAATTAATTCCATTTTCTTTTTGGATTATTTAGGGGGCTAGACACTTGCCACATAGGTAATGTGAGCCACTAGTGTGAAGATTGTTGGGGTATCATCTGATTTTCATATGATGGAGGGGTTCATGAGTGACGGTGTTGAAGTGTATGTGCCCAAACCAATCAAGCTCGTGATTTTCGGTCTTATGATCCAAGGGGTCATCGACAGAACAATTAACGCATGCCATGCATTGTCTATTGCAACCTGGCCAGCTTGCTTGAGCGAGCAGTGGAGAGACCAGTTACTATTCCGCGAGCTCAGCTATGCATGTTTTATGACTTTGGTCTGCACTATATAATGTTGTGTTGTTTCATTTTTATTTTTCTTGTTGTATTATAATTTTGAGATCCATGTTAAAGGTTGATCATCATTAGCAAGAAGTATAAACATAGAGGTTGCCTTTAACTATAATCATGGGATCAATGTAATATGTAGCTCTTCTAATGTTTATCTAGTGGGTTTCGTTAATTCATCCAACATGTAGTGCTAATTCATGTTTGAGCCTGGGATTATCTGCACCCAATGAATAGTAAATTCAAAAATAATAGTAATGAAATGGAAAGTTTGTGATTTTTTGGGCATCAAAGATGCTCAGGTGCGTAAGAAGCATGAAAATATTTGTGGTGTTTTAACAATCGGGGAGGTCATTGCAAAAACAAAATAATTGCGACCAAATAGTGTTTTTTGTCAAAGTTTATTTCACAAGAATTTTTTTCTGATGACGTCCTGGATTGTGCAAACTATACAAAAATCTGCATGAGCATTGCATATTCGAGCATGTCTCATGCCAAAATAATAATAATAATCATTTTTGAATTTACTATTCATGTCCAGGTGCAGATGAGCCGGAGGACCGAATTGCCGCTTCCCAAATTTGTGGGCTTTACAGTGTCTTACATTTGCTGATATCCCACTTGAAACTAGTTGAGATGCAGGTTGGTCAAATGCTAAAGGATTTTCCACAATGAACACGATTAAGATCCCATTATTTACAAAGCAACATGGGAATGTTAAGTTTGTGGTTTAGTCTATGATACACTTCCAAGGTGGTTTATTAAATTATAGAACTTCTCGTGCTAGATTTCATTTATATATTTTCATGTGATGAGCCATATTAACCACATGCGTTGCTTAGCCATCTATATTCGTGTAAAATAGCAAGACACATTTTCCAATATATAGATTCAGATCCAGGAACAAAGGCATTATAAATGCCTTCTGGCTAGGTTTGTAAATATTTCTCAAAAATATGACAAAGGCAAACATGTTGCATTTAAGGATGCCTTTGTTATATAAACCAGCCAACATAAATGATGTAGCGAGCGGTCTACATGCACAAGTTGGAATAGTAAATAAAAGTTATGTAGACACCAACTAATAAAGTGTATGTACCACTTGCAATAGCTACATATTATGATGATTGATTTTAGCTTAGTATGCATGGCTTTGTACAAAAATAATAATATCTTTATTAATTGGGCATTGATCACAAATTACTAATCTATCCACTAATTATGTTGGTCCTTTGATTATCTAATTAGTTGGTAATGGCATTCAAGACCCAAATAGCCGCATCATTCATCAAGGAATTTCTTAAAGAAGATATTGCAATTGATAGCTTTATTCTCTCGACAATGTTGCATAAGTTTCACTGTGAGACTACTCTGGCCAAGGATGGGAAAGAAGACATTGATCTTGGTTTTTCTTACAAGGACATGCCTATAATGATTTGTCCTTGCATACGCACTACTTTAGTAAATTAATTCCCCTTTCTTTTCTGTATATTTTGTGAGTTACACACTTGACACATAGGCAACATGAGCCACTGGTCTGAAGATCATTGGGGTTTCATATGTTTTTCATGAGTATTGGTGTTTTTTGTGTATGTGTCCAAACCAATGAAACTCGAGATTGTTGGGCCTATGATCCAAGAGGTCATCGATAGAACAATTAACGCATGTCATGCATGGTCTAACACAACTAGGCAGCTAGCTTGATTGAGCAACGGAGAGAAAAATTAATGTTCCACCAGCTCATATATGCATGTTTGATGACTTTGTTGTGTGTTATACATCGTTGTGTTGTTTTATTTTATTGTACTTGTTGTAATTTAATTTTGAAGTTCATGTTAAATGTAGGTCATCATTAGTATGAATAATAAGCACATATGCTCTATAATTATAAGCATGGGATCAATGTAATATGTAGCTCTTCAAATTTTAACCCAGTAGTCTTTGTTAATTCATGCAACATGTGGGCTGTAATGTGTCCTACATTTTCTAATCTCCCACTTGGAAGTGGTTTAGATGCATGTTGGTCAAACTACTAAAGGCTTTCTTGTAGCAAACACTACGATCCCATCATTTCCAAAGCAACGTCGTGGTCCAGTCTTTGATACACTTGCACAGTTTTTGACTACATTATAAAATTTCTCATTCTAAATATGATGTTATCTTTCTTGTATGATAAGCCATAATAACCACATGCTATGATTAGCCATATTTATTATGTGTAAAAGTGCAAGACACATTTTCCAATATATAAATCCAAAGCTAGGAACAAAGGCAATACAAATTTAGTTTATGATACAATGCTTAAATGGCATGGATTAAATGCTTGCTGCTAAGGTTTGTGATAATATCTCTGACGGCAACCTCTACAACCATGGATTCTCCTACGTCTTCTCTGACTAACAGAAGGTCAAGCGCGGCTCCGTCCACCCCCGAAAGAAAGCATCTCCCCTCCCCTCATCGAGGTCGGATATGGAGCCTAAGAATGTGTTGGATCCCAATTTGGACCCATATCGGGGATTACAAACTAGCAATGAGGAGGAGGACGATGTCTACAGTGGTGATAATGATGATATTGTTTAATACACTTCTGTGTTGGTAGCAAAGCATGATAATTGATGCCCACATAAGTGGGGTGCAGCCGGCCACATAAGGTTGTGTTGTCTGCCAACGGAGGAGTGCTTCCTCTCCATTGACCGAGAGAGGGCATGGGAGACCAAGGAAGAGATAGAGACTTGGCTCGTCGAAGCTTCTTTTCATATTGGAGATGACACTACGACTATGAGCCCCCCCCCCCTCCCGAGGTGATTTATCAATGCCAAAGAGATGCACGAGAGGCCAACAAAGAAGCCAGAAGCAACATCAATGAGTATCAAGACAGGGCCTGGGAGATCGAGAAAGGACCAAGAATCACTAGCGGACTCTTCTCCAATTGTGTCCACAAAATGAAAAATTGCACGTAGTAAAGGCCCCGGTGAAAGAAGAGCCGAATATTTTGTATACACCTTTGAAACTTGACGTGCGCGGTTGAATTGAAATTAGAGTAAGCTTGGTGGTGAATCTTCTCCTTGTGAGTGTTCTTATTGAGTCCCCTGCTTTGTTGCCCATGTTCATTGTGTTTTACCTCTAATTCACCTCCAATCATGTTGATCGGGGCACTCCTCTAGCTCTCCCCATACTATTTTCTTAGCTTGGAACACAAGGAATTATATGTCACATGCAGGGTTTCACCTATAAGGCCCATATGCATCGACTCTCCTTGACCTCAAGAGGAATTGATATTCTCATTAAGTGTAATATGTTGAGCAAACTGAAGTGGAAAAGGACTTTGTTTTGTGCCACGCAACAAACTCCTATGTCAAATGATCATTCAGGGTGATTCTCAAAATTATTTCAGTATCGAAAGGCAAGAAACTACTAATAATGAAAACTTCATCCATTATGCCAAAGAAGAGTCAACAAGTCATCAACTTTCTTCAAAATAACACGCGTCTTCCTAGTCTGTATCTTCCCCTTGTTGATTCTTGTAGCTGACCCAACTCTCCAAGTATGACCTATTTTGAAAGCATGTATATTCTACTAACATCCTATTTAATAATATTCTTGAAGTTCTCTGTAGTATGACATATGTTAAGATAGGAAATATAAGTTTCAACAATTTCTCAACCGAATGTAAAAATATGGTAGTTAAAACGTTTGTGGTTCAAGGAGTAGTCACTGTTGTGGTGGGCATTGCAACCGACACCCATATTTTCAATGTATTCCTCCTTTGTCTTCCCTTCATCACCAATTCCATGGCCTAACTACACTTTGGTCGAAGTTCAAGAGATTCTATCAGAAATTATCCATCCATGGGTAGCAAAATCTCTTATATATTGTAGTTATCCAAAGTACAATATTTCCATTTGACTTTTTCTTGATGTTCTTTTCATCCACATGCATGTGATCTAGGATTTATTATATAAAACTATTTGTTACATGATCGAAGCATATCATAAACTACATAGTAGATACTGGCTAAGAAAGTGTGTGTACCACTTACAATAGCTACAAATTTTGATGAATGATTTCAACTTATTGTTCACGTTTGTGTTCAAAAAATCAGTTTATTAATTGGTCATGGATCACAAATAACTAATCTATATATTTGTTATGTTGATCTTTGGATTCTCTAACTAGATGAGCATGTCATTCAAGACCTAAATAGTCACATACTTCATCATTGCTTTGCTTGATGAGGATATTGCCGTCACTAACATTATACTTTCAGTGATGCTGCACAAGTTTCACAATGAGACTACTCTAGCCAAGAATGGGAAAGAACATGTCGATCTTGAGGATGTATACAGTGGTGATAATAATGATATTGTTGATTACACTTCTGTGTTATGAGCAAAGCATGGTAATGAACGCCCACATACGTGGGGTGCAGCCGGCCTTACAAGGTTGTGATGTCTGCCAATGGAGGAGGTGCTTCCTCACCATTGACCATGACCAAGAGAGGGCATGGGAGACCAAGGGAGAGACAAGCAGTTGGATCGTCAGAAGCTTCTTTTCAGAATGGAGACGACACTATATATGACTATGAGACCCCCCCCCTCGACATGATTTCTCGACGCCAAAGAGATGCAAGGAGGGCAAAGAAAGGAGCCAAAAGCAACATCAATGAGTATCATGAGATGGCTGGGAGGCCGAGAAAGGACCAAAAATCACTAGCACACTCTTCTCCAACTAGGTCCAAAAAACAAAAAATGCAGGTAGTAAAGCCCCGAGTGAAAACAAAGCTGGTTATTATGTACAAACCTTTGAGACTTGATGTGCATGGTTGACTTGAGATTTGAGTATGCTTGGAGGTGAATCTTGGTCCTTGTGAGTAATGTTATTGATGAAGGAAATATGCCCTAGAGGCAATAATAATGTTATTATTTTATTTCCTTATATCATGATAAATGTTTATTATTCATGCTAGAATTGTATTATCCGGAAACATAATACTTGTGTGAATACATAGACAAACCAAACGTCACTAGTATGCCTCTACTTGACTAGCTCATTATTCAAAGATGGTTATGTTTCCTAACCATAGACATGTGTTGTTATTTGATTAACGGGATCACATTATTAGGAGAATGATGTGATTGACATGACCCATTCCATTAGCTTAGCACCCGATCGTTTAGTATGTTGCTATTGCTTTCTTCATGACTTATACATGTTCCTATGACTATGAGATTATGCAACTCCCGTTTGCCGGAGGAACACTTTGTGTGCTACCAAACGTCACAACGTAATTGGGTGATTATAAAGGAGCTCTACAGGTGTCTCCAAAGGTACATGTTGGATTGGCGTATTTCGCAGAGAGATATTTGTCACTCCGATTGTCGGAGAGGTATCTCTGGGCCCTCTCGGTAATGCACATCACATAAGCCTTGCAAGCATTGCAACTAATGAGTTAGTTGCAAAGATGATGTATTACGAAACGAGTAAAGAGACTTGCCGGTAACGAGATTGAACTAGGTATTGAGATACCGACGATTGAATCTCGGGCAAGTAACATACCGATGACAAAGGGAACAACGTATGTTGTTATGCGGTCTGGACCGATAAAGATCTTCGTAGAATATGTGGGAGCCAATATGAGCATCCAGGTTCCGCTATTGGTTATTGACCGGAGACGTGTCTCGGTCATGTCTACATTGTTCTCGAACCCGTAGGGTCCGCACGCTTAAGGTTTCGATGACAGTTATATTATGAGTTTACGCATTTTGATGTGCCGAAGTTTGTTCGGAGTCCCGGATGTGATCACGGACATGACGAGGAGTCTCGAAATGGTCGAGACATAAAGATTGATATATTGGAAGCCTATATTTGGATATCGAAAGTGTTCCGGGTGAAATCGGGATTTTACCGGAGTACCGGGAGGTTACCGGAACCCCCCGGGAGGTTATATGGGCCTTAGTGGGCTTTAGTGGAAGAGAGGAGAGGTGGCCAGGGCTGGGCCGCACGCCCCTCCCCCCCCCTAGTCCGAATAGGACAAGGAGAGGGGGGCGGCGCCCCCCCTTCCTTCTCTCTCTCCTCTTTCCCCCTCCCGAATCCTATTCCAACTAGGAAAGGGGGGAATCCTACTCCCGGTGGGAGTAGGACTCCTCCTGGCGCGCCCTCCTCCTGGCCGGCCGCACCCCCCCTTGATCCTTTATATACGGGGGCAGGGGGCACCCCTAGACACACAAGTTGATCCACGTGATCATATTCTTAGCCGTGTGCGGTGCCCCCTTCCACCATAATCCTCGATAATATTGTAGCGGTGCTTAGGCGAAGCCCTGCGACAGTTAGTACATCAAGATCGTCACCACGCTGTCATGCTGACGGAACTCTTCCCCGACACTTTGCTGGATCGGAGTCCGGACATCGTCATCGAGTTGAACGTGTGCTAGAACTCGGAGGTGCCGTAATTTTGGTGCTTGATCGGTCGGGCCGTGAAGACGTACGACTACATCAACCGCGTTGTACTAACGCTTCCGCTGTCAATCTACAAGGGTACATAGATCACACTCTCCCCTCCCGTTGCTATGCATCACCATGATCTTGCGTGTGCGTAGGAAAATTTTGAAATTACTACGTTTCCCAACAGTGGCATCCGAGCCTAGGTTTTATGTGTTGATGTTATATGCACGAGTAGAACACAAGTGAGTTGTGGGCGATATAAGTCATACTGCTTACCAGCATGTCATACTTTGGTTCGGCGGTATTGTTGGACGAAGCGGCCCGGACTGACATTACGCGTACGCTTACGCGAGACCGGTTCTCCCTACGTGCTTTGCACAAAGGTGTCTAGCGGGTGACAGTTTCTCCAGTTTTAGTTGAACCGAGTGTGGCTACGCCCGGTCCTTGTGAAGGTTAAAATAGCACCAACTTGACAAACTATCGTTGTGGTTTTGATGCATGGGTAAGATTGGTTCTTGCTTAAGCCCGTAGCAGCCACATAAAACTTGCAACAACAAAGTAGAGGACGTCTAACTTGTTTTTGCAGGGCATGTTGTGATGTGATATGGTCAAGACATGATGCTAAATTTTATTGTGTGAGATGATCATGTTTTGTAACCGAGTTATCGGCAACTGGCAGGAGCCATATGGTTGTCGCTTTATTGTATGCAATGCAATCGCGATGTAATGCTTTACTTTATCACTAAACGGTAGCGATAGTCGTGGAAGCACAAGCTTGGCGAGACGACAACGATGCTACGAATGGAGATCAAGGTGTCGCGTCGTGACGATGGTGATCACGACGGTGCTTCGAATGGAGATCACAAGCACAAGATGATGATGGCCATATCATATCACTTATATTGATTGCATGTGATGTTTATCTTTTATGCATCTTATCTGCTTTTGATTGACGGTAGCATTATAAGATGATCCCTCACTAAATTATCAAGAAGTGTTCTCCCTGAGTATGCACCGTTGCGAAAGTTCTTCGTGCTGAGACACCACGTGATGATCGGGTGTGATAGGCTCTACGTTCAAATACAACGGGTGCAAAACAGTTGCACACGCGGAATACTCAGGTTATACTTGACGAGCCAAGCATATACAGATATGGCCTCGGAACACGGAGACCGAAAGGTCGAGCGTGAATCATATAGTAGATATGATCAACATAGTGATGTTCACCAATGAAACTACTCCATCTCACGTGATGATCGGACATGGTTTAGTTGATTTGGATCACGTAATCACTTAGAGGATTAGAGGGATGTCTATCTAAGTGGGAGTTCTTAAGTAATATGATTAATTGAACCTAAATTTATCATGAACTTAGTACCTGATAGTATCTTGCTTGTTTATGTTTGATTGTAGATAGATGGCCCGTGCTGTTGTTCCGTTGAATTTTAATGCGTTCCTTGAGAAAGCAAAGTTGAAAGATGATGGTAGCAATTACACGGACTGGGTCCGTAACTTGAGGATTATCCTCATTGCTGCACAGAAGAATTACGTCCTGGAAGCACCGCTGGGTGCCAGGCCTGCTGCTGGAGCAACACCAGATGTTATGAACGTCTGGCAGAGCAAAGCTGATGACTACTCGATAGTTCAGTGTGCCATGCTTTACGGCTTAGAATCGGGACTTCAACGACGTTTTGAACGTCATGGAGCATATGAGATGTTCCAAGAGTTGAAGTTAATATTTCAAGCAAATGCCCGGATTGAGAGATATGAAGTCTCCAATAAGTTCTATAGCTGCAAGATGGAGGAGAACAGTTCTGTCAGTGAGCATATACTCAAAATGTCTAGGTATAATAATCATTTGATTCAATTGGGAGTTAATCTTCCAGATGATTGTGTCATTGACAGAATTCTCCAATCACTGCCACCAAGCTACAAGAGCTTCGTGATGAACTATAATATGCAAGGGATGAATAAGACTATTCCCGAGCTCTTCGCAATGCTGAAAGCTACGGAGGTAGAAATCAAGAAGGAGCATCAAGTGTTGATGGTCAACAAGACCACTAGTTTCAAGAAAAAAGGCAAAGGGAAGAAGAAGGGGAACTTCAAAAAGAACAGCAAGCAAGTTGCTACTCAAGAGAAGAAACCCAAACCTGGACCTAAGCCTGAAACTGAGTGCTTCTACTACAAGCAGACTGGTCACTGGAAGCGGAACTGCCCCAAGTATTTGGCGGATAAGAAGGATGGCAAGGTGAACAAAGGTATATGTGATATACATGTTATTGATGTGTACCTTACTAATGCTCGCAGTAGCACCTGGGTATTTGATACTGGTTCTGTTGCTAATATTTGCAACTCGAAACAGGGACTACAGATTAAGCGAAGATTGGCTAAGGACGAGGTGACGATGCGCGTGGGAAATGGTTCCAAAGTCGATGTGATCGCAGTCGGCACGCTACCTCTACATCTACCTTCGGGATTAGTATTAGACCTAAATAATTGTTATTTGGTGCCAGCGTTAAGCATGAACATTATATCTGGATCTTGTTTGATGCGAGACGGTTATTCATTTAAATCAGAGAATAATGGTTGTTCTATTTACATGAGTAATATCTTTTATGGTCATGCACCCTTAAAGAGTGGTCTATTCTTATTAAATCTCGATAGTAATGACACACATATTCATAGTGTTGAAGCCAAAAGATGCAGAGTTGATAATGATAGTGCAACTTATTTGTGGCACTGCCGTTTGGGTCATATCGGTATAAAGCGCATGAAGAAACTCCATACTGATGGGCTTTTGGAACCACTTGATTATGAATCACTTGGTACTTGCGAACCGTGCCTTATGGGTAAGATGACAAAAACACCGTTCTCCGGTACTATGGAGAGAGCAACAGATTTATTGGAAATCATACATATAGATGTATGTGGTCCGATGAATGTTGAGGCTCATGGCGGACATCGTTATTTTCTCACCTTCACAGATGACTTAAGCAGATATGGGTATATCTACTTAATGAAACATAAGTCTGAAACGTTTGAAAAGTTCAAAGAATTTCAGAGTGAAGTTGAAAATTATCGTAACAAGAAAATAAAATTCCTACGATCTAAACGTGGAGGAGAGTATTTGAGTTACGAGTTTGGTGTACATTTGAAATAGTGTGGAATAGTTTCGCAACTCACACCACCCGGAACACCACAGCGTCATGGTGTGTCTGAACGTCGTAATCATACTTTACTAGATATGGTGCGATCTATGATGTCTCTTACTGATTTACCGCTATCGTTTTGGGGATATGCTCTAGAGACGGCCACATTCACGTTAAATAGGGCACCATCAAAATCCGTTGAGACGACGCCTTATGAACTGTGGTTTGGCAAGAAACCAAAGTTGTCGTTTCTGAAAGTTTGGGGCTGCGATGCTTATGTGAAAAAGCTTCAACCTGATAAGCTCGAACCCAAATCGGAGAAATGTGTCTTCATAGGATATCCAAAGGAAACTATTGGATACACCTTCTATCACAGATCCGAAGGCAAGACTTTTGTTGCTAAATACGGAAACTTTCTGGAGAAGGAGTTTCTCTCGAAAGAAGTGAGTGGGAGGAAAGTAGAACTTGATGAGGTAACAGTACCTGCTCCCTTATTGGAAAATAGTACATCACGGAAACCTGTTTCTGTGACACCTACACCAATTAGTGAGGAAGCTAATGATAATGATCATGAAACTTCAGAACAAGATACTACTGAACCTCGTAGATCAACCAGAGTAAGATCCGCGCCAGAGTGGTACGGTAATCCTGTTCTGGAAGTCATGCTACTAGATCATGATGAACCTACGAACTATGAAGAAGCGATGGTGAGCCCAGATTCCGCAAAATGGCTTGAAGCCATGAAATCTGAGATGGGATCCATGTATGAGAACAAAGTATGGACTTTGGTTGACTTGCCCAATGCGCAAGCAATTGAGAATAGGATCTTCAAAGAAGACTGACGCTGACGGTAATGTTACTGTCTACAAAGCTCGACTTGTCGCAAAAGGTTTTCGGCAAGTTCAAGGGATTGACTACGATGAGACCTTCTCACCCGTAGCGATGCTTAAGTCTGTCCGAATCATGTTAGCAATTGCCGCATTTTATGATTATGAAATTTGGCAGATGGATGTCAAAACTGCATTCCTGAATGGATTTCTGGAAGAAGAGTTGTATATGATGCAACCGGAAGGTTTTGTCGATCCAAAGGGAGCTAACAAAGTGTGCAAGCTCCAGCGATCCATTTATGGACTGGTGCAAGCCTCTCGGAGTTGGAACAAACGCTTTGATAGTGTGATCAAAGCATTTGGTTTTGTACAGACTTTTGGAGAAGCCTGTATTTACAAGAAAGTGAGTGGGAGCTCTGTAGCATTTCTGATATTATATGTAGATGACATATTGCTAATCGGAAATGATATAGAATTTCTGGATAGCATAAAAGGATACTTGAATAAGAGTTTTTCAATGAAAGACCTCGGTGAAGCTGCTTACATATTGGGCATTAAGATCTATAGAGACAGATCTAGACACTTAATTGGACTTTCACAAAGCACATACCTTGACAAAGTTTTGAAGAAGTTCAAAATGGATCAAGCAAAGAAAGGATTCTTGCCTGTGTTACAAGGTGTGAAATTGAGTAAGACTCAATCCCCAACCAATGCAGAAGATAGAGATAAAATGAAAGATGTTCCCTATGCTTCAGCCATAGGCTCTATCATGTATGCAATGCTGTGTACCAGACCTAATGTGTGTCTTGCTATAAGTCTAGTAGGGAGGTACCAAAGTAATCCAGGAGTGGATCACTGGACAGCGATCAAGAACATCCTGAAATACCTGAAAAGGACTAAGGATAAGTTTCTCATATATGGAGGTGACAAAGAGCTCATCGTAAATGGTTACGTTGATGCAAGCTTTGACACTGATCCGGACATTCTAAATCGCAAACCGGATACGTGTTTACATTAAACGGTGGAGCTGTCAGTTGGTGCAGTTCTAAACAAAGTGTTGTGGCAGGATCTACATGTGAAGCGGAGTACATAGCTGCTTCGGAAGCAGCAAACGAAGGAGTCTGGATGAAGGAGTTCATATCCGATCTAGGTATCATACCTAGTGCATCGGGTCCAATGAAAATCTTTTGTGACAATACTGGTGCAATTGCCTTGGCAAAGGAATCCAGATTTCACAAGAGAACCAAACACATCAAGAGACGCTTAAATTCCATCCGGGATCTAGTCCAGGTGGGAGACATAGAGATTTGCAAGATACATATGGATCTAAATATAGCAGACCCGTTGACTAAGCCTCTTCCACGAGCAAAACATGATCAGCACCAAAGCTCCATGGGTGTTAGAATCATTACTGTGTAATCTAGATTATTGACTCTAGTGCAAGTGGGAGACTGAAGGAAATATGCCCTAGAGGCAATAATAATGTTATTATTTTATTTCCTTATCATGATAAATGTTTATTATCATGCTAAATTATTAACCGAACATAATACTTGTGTGAAATACATAGACAAACCAAACGTCACGTATGCCTCTACTTTACTAGCTCATTTAATCAAATGGTTATGTTTCCTAACCATAGACATTGTGTTGTCATTTGATAATGGATCACATCATTAGGAGAATGATGTGATTTGACGTGACCCATCCATTAGCTTAGCACCCGATCGTTTAGTATGTGCTATTGCTTTCTTCATGACTTATACATGTTCCTATGACTATGAGATTATGGCAACTCCGTTTACCGGAGGAACACTTTGTGTGCTTACCAAACGTCACAACGTAACTGGTGATTATAAGGTGCTCTACAGGTGTCTCCAAAGTACATGTTGGGTTGGCGTATTCGAGATTAGGATTTCACTCCGATTGTCGAGAGGTATCTCTGGCCCTCTCGTAATGCACATCACTTAAAGCCTTGCAAGCATTGCAACTAATGAGTAGTTGCGGAGATGATGTATTACGAAACGAGTAAGAGACTTGCCGGACAGATTGGAACTAGGTATTGAGATACCGACGATCGAATCTCGGGGCAAGTAACATACCGATGACAAAGGGAACAACGTATGTTGTTATGCGGTCTGACCGATAAAGATCTTCGTAGAATATGTAGGAGCCAATATGAGCATCCAGGTTCCGCTATTGGTTATTGACCGGAGACGTGTCTCGGTCATGTCTACATTGTTCTCGAACCCGTAGGGTCCGCACGCTTAAGGTTTCATGACAGTTATATTATGAGTTTATGCATTTTGATGTACCGAAGATTTGTTCGGAGTCCCGGATGTGATCACGGACATGACGAGGAGTCTCGAAATGGTCGAGACATAAAGATTGATATATTGGAAGCCTATATTTGGATATCGGAAGTGTTCCGGGTGAAATCGGGATTTTACCGGAGTACCGGGAGGTTACCGGAACCCCCCGGGAGGTATATGGGCCTTAGTGGGCTTTAGTGGAAGAGAGGAGAGGTGGCCAGGGCTGGGCCGCGCGCCCCTCCCCCCTAGTCCGAATAGGACAAGGAGAGGGGGCGGCGCCCCCCCTTCCTTCTCTCTCTCCTCTTTCCCCCTCCCGAATCCTATTCCAACTAGGAAAGGGGGGAATCCTACTCCCGGTGGGAGTAGGACTCCTCCTGGCGCGCCCTCCTCCTGGCCGGCCGCACCCCCCTTGATCCTTTATATACGGGGGCAGGCACCCCTAGACACACAAGTTGATCCACGTGATCATATTCTTAGCCGTGTGCGGTTCCCCCTTCCACCATAATCCTCGATAATATTGTAGCGATGCTTAGGCGAAGCCCTGCGACGATAGTACATCAAGATCGTCACCACGCCGTCGTGCTGACGGAACTCTTCCCCGACACTTTGCTGGATCGGAGTCCGGGGATAGTCATCGAGCTGAACGTGTGCTAAAACTCGGAGGTGCTGTAGTTTCGGTGCTTGATCGGTCGGGCCGTGAAGACGTACGACTACATCAACCGCGTTGTGCTTACGCTTTCGCTGTCAGTCTACAAGGGTACGTAGATCACACTCTCCCCGTCTCGTGCTATGCATCACCATGATCTTGCGTGTGCCATAGGAATTTTTTTTCGAATTACTACCGTTCCCCAACAATTGAGTCCCCCCCTTTCTTCCCCATGTTCATCGTGTTTTACCTTTAATCCGCCTCAAATCGCGATGATCGGGCACCCCTATATCTCCCCCATATAATTTTCTTAGCTTGGAACACGAGGCAGTATATGTCACATGCAGGGTTTCTTCTATAAGACCCATATCCGTTCGACTCTCCTTGACCTCAAGACAAATTGATATTCCCATTCAGTGCAATATGTCGAGCAAACAAATGTGCACAAGGACTTTTTTGTGCCATGCCAAAAAAATCCTATGTCAAATGATCTTTCATGGTGATCCTGAAAATTCTTTTAGGATCAAAAGGCAAGAAACTACTAATAATGGAAACTTAATCCCATTATGCCAAAGAAGAGTCAATGAGCTCATCAACAATGTTCAAAATAACATGCATCTTCCTAGTCTGTATCTTCCCCGTTGGACTACTTGTGACCCAATTACCATCTCATACGTTGATTCTTGTAGCTGACAAACTCTCCAAATATGA
The DNA here is from genome assembly GCF_003073215.2 of Triticum urartu. NCBI lineage: Eukaryota > Viridiplantae > Streptophyta > Magnoliopsida > Poales > Poaceae > Triticum > Triticum urartu. The sequence continues at coordinate 578,981,210 of NC_053022.1, read as the reverse complement.
CCTATTTTGAAAGCATGTATAATCTATTCAAATCCAATTTACCAGTAGTCTTGAAGTTATGTGTAGTCTGACATATGTTAAGATAGGAAATATAAGTTTCAAAAATTTATCAACTGAATGTATAAATATGGTAGCCAAACGTTTGTGGTTCATGGAGTAGTCACTGTAGTGGTGGGTATTACAGACAAAACGGTGACACACTCCGCATAGAATGCTAACAAGGTCCCAACAATTGTCGACACATCCACCGCACACAAATCCCTAATGGGGGGGATGATGAGGGAGTTGTATTGCATGTCATATGCATTCTGATCTGGAGGTCCCTATCCACACAATCCTTAGGCAAAGTTGTAGGTGATGTCCATCCCAACAAGATTGAGACCACAACCGACACCCATATTTTGAATGTACCTCCTTTGTCTTCCCTTCATCACCAATTCCAAGGCCTAACTACACTTTGGTCGAAGTTCAAGGGATTCTATCGGAAATTATCCATCCATATGTAGAAAAATCTCTTGTATATTGTTGTTATCCAAAGTACAACATTTCCTTTTGACTTTTTCTTGATGTACCTTTTATCCTCATGCATGTGATCTAGGATTTGTTATATAAAATTATTTGTTACGTGATTGAAGCATTTCATAAACTACATAGTAGATACTGACTAATTAAGAAAGTGTGCTACCACTTGCAATAGCTACAAATTTTGATACTTGATTTCAACTTATTATTCATGTTTTCTTCAAACAATCGGTTTATTAATTGATCATGGATCACAATAGTCACATCCTTCATCATTGCTTTTCTTGATGAGGATATTTTCTTCAGTAACATAATTCTATTGGTGATGCTGCATAAGTTTCACTATGAGACTTCTTTGGCCAAGAATGGGAAAGAAGATGTTGATCTTGAGGATATCTATAGTGGTGATAATGATGATATTGATGAATACACTTTTGTCTTGGGATCAAAGCCTGGTAAAGGATGCCCATATAAGTGGGGTGTGGCCGACCTCACAATGTTGTGATTTCTGCCAATGGAGGAGGTGTCTCCTCACCACTGACCAAGAGAGGGCATGGGAGACCAAGGAAGAGACAAATAATTGCCTCATCAGAAGCTTCTTTTCAGAATGGAGACGACACTACGACTATGAGACCCCCCCACTGATATGTCTCCAACTTATCTATAATTTTTTATTGTTCCATGCTATTATATTATCTGTTTTGGATGTTTTATTTGCTATTTTATATTATTTTTGGGACTAACTTATTAACCTAGTCCCGAGTGCCATTTTCTATTCTTTTCCTTGTTTTTGACTTCCACGGAAAATGAATATCAAACGGAGTCCAAATGGAATAAAACTTTATGATGATTTATCTTGGACCAGAAGAAACCCACGAGACTTGGAGATGAGGCCAGAAGATCTACGAAGCGGCCACGAGGTGTGGGGGCGCCCCTGGCTTATGGGCCCCTCGTAGCCCTTCAAACCCTAATCTCTGCACTATAAATCCTCAAATACTCCCCTTACATCAGAGGAGACACCAAAAATACTTTTCTGCCGCTGCAAGCTTCTGTTCCCATGAGATCTGATACGTCTCCAACGTATCTATAATTTTTGATTGCTCCATGCTATATTATCTACTATTTTGGACATTATTGGGCTTTATTATCCACTTTTATATTATTTTTGTACTAACCTATTAACTGGAGGCCCAGCCCAGAATTGATGTTTTTGCCTGTTTTAGGGTTTCGAAGAAGAGGAATATCAAACGTAGTCCAAACGGAATGAAACCTTCGGGAACGTGACTTTCTCATCGAATACAACTCAGGAGACTTGGACCCTACGTCAAGACACGTAACAGGAGGCCACAAGGTAGGGGCGCGCCTACCCCCCCCCCCCCAGGCGCGCCCTCCACCCTCGTGGGCCCCCTGTTGCTCCACCGACGTACTTCTTCCTCCTATATATACCCACGTACCCCCAAACGATCAGATACGGAGCCAAAACCCTAATTCCACCGCCGTAACTTTCTGTATCCACGAGATCCCATCTTGGGGCCTGTTCCGGAGCTCCGCCGGAGGGGGCATCGATCACTGAGGGCTTCTACATCAACACCATAGCCTCTCCGATGAAGTGTGAGTAGTTTACCTCAGACCTACGGGTCCATAGTTAGTAGCTAGATGGCTTCTTCTCTCTTTTTGGATCTCAATACAATGTTCTCCCCCTCTCTTGTGGAGATCTATTCGATGTAATCTTCTTTTTGCGGTGTGTTTGTTGAGACCGATGAATTGTGGGTTTATGATCAAGTCTATCTATGAATAATATTTGAATCTTCTCTGAATTCTTTTATGTATGATTGGTTATCTTTGCAAGTCTCTTCGAATTATCAGTTTGGTTTGGCCTACTAGATTGATCTTTCTTGCAATGGGAGAAGTGCTTAGCTTTGGGTTCAATCTTGCGGTGTCCTTTCCCTGACAGTAAGGGCAGCAAGGCACGTATTGTATTGTTGCCATCGAGGATAACAAGATGGGGTTTTCTTCATATTGCATGAGTCTATCCCTCTACATCATGTCATCTTGCTTAAGGCGTTACTCTATTTTTAACTTAATACTCTAGATGCATGCTGGATAGCGGTCGATGAGTGGAGTAATAGTAGTAGATGCAGGCAGGAGTCGGTCTACTTGTCTCGGACGTGATGCCTATATACATGATCATACCTAGATATTCTCATAACTATGCTCAATTCTGTCAATTGCTCAACAGTAATTTGTTCACCCACCGTAGAATACTTATGCTCTCGAGAGAAGCCACTAGTGAAACCTATGGCCCCCGGGTCTATCTTTATCATCATTCTCCTACTACTTAGTTATTTACTTTGCCTTTATTTTACTTTGCATCTTTATCATAAAAATACCAAAAATATTATCTTATCATATCTATCAGATCTCACTCTCGTAAGTGGCCCTATAGGGATTGACAACCCCTATTTGCGTTGGTTGCGAGGATTTATTTGTTTTGTGCAGGTGGAGGGACTCGCGCATAGCCTCCTACTGGATTGATACCTTGGTTCTCAAAAACTGAGGGAAATACTTACGCTACTTTGCTGCATCATCCCTTCCTCTTCGGGAAAAACCAACGCAGTGCTAAAGAGGTAGCAAGAAGGATTTCTGGCGCCGTTGCCGGGGAGGTCTACGCAAAAGTCAACATACCAAGTACCCATCACATACCCTTATCTCCCGCATTACATTATTTGCCATTTGCCTCTCGTTTTCCTCTCCCCCACTTCACCCTTGCCGTTTTATTGCCCTCTCTCTCTATCCTCCCTCTCTATTTGCCTCTTTTCCTTTGTTTGCTTGTGTGTTAGTTTGCTTTTGCTTGTCGTTATGGCTAGTTCTTTACCTTCTGCCTCTATGTCTGAAATTGGGGATACTATTGTCGATAATAATTTTGATGCTCCTACTAAAGAACCCACTATCTCACATATAAAAAGATTCCGTGTTGGTAGTGGTAATATTATTGGAAAAGGAGTTATTCAAGATTTCTTTACTTGTGTCGGTGCTTTACCCTCTATGGGTAGTTCTATCCTTCATAGAACTAGTAGTCTTGCGGACGCTATTGCCATGCTTATAGTTGAACTTGAAAGGCAATTCATGCACATGCATCCTTCCATACAAAGGATTTTCCTAGAATTTTCTAATATTGAGCATTCTTCTGTTAAGCGTGCCGTACTATCTTTTTGGCTCATGAGTTTCGATTCATAATAAAAGAGGCCAAAGAAATCTTTGCGCATTATAGGGTGGACGCTTGCCGTCCTCCCATAGAGGCCATCCTCTTTGATCAAGAAGAAATAATGCGTTTTCAATCTCTAGACTATGTTGCTTTCAATGAAAATCTTAGAAAAAGGGTTCCTACCAATGTTTTAGTTGATAGAATTTCTGAATGATGATTTGGCTATTTGAAGTAATGAACTAGGATATTCTCTTGAATATAGGCTCACAAAGTTCTGTCAAAAGAATGCTTATAATGATGAATTGGTTGTGCAATATGAAGGACCGAAGAAGGAACCTATACCTCCCAAGCTTGATCTTGGGGCCTTTTGTCCCAATAAATTTAGCCCTTTTGATTACTTTTTCTTGCCTCAAATAAAACTTGCTGCTGAATGTAGAGAATATGAAATGAGTTTTAATAATCTATCTTACTATTATGGCAATACCTAATCTATTCTTGCTTGTTATGCCTAGCTAGGGCGGTTAAACGATAGCGCTTGTTGGAGGCAACCCAAATTTATTTTTATTCCTTGCTTTTTGCTCCTGTTTAGTAATAAATAAATTATCTAGCCTCTGTTTTGGTTGTGTTTTTTGTGTTTAATTAGTGTTTGTGCCAAGTAGAACCGTTGGGAAGACTTGGGGAAAGTCTTGTTGAACTTGCTGTAAAAAACAGAAACTTTAGCGCTCACGAGAACTGCTGTCAGTTTTATTTGGAAAGTGATATTTAGTTAATTATTTTTGCAGATGATTAATAGATAAATTCCTCACGTCCAGCAATTTATTTTAGAATTTTTGGGTTCCAGATCTTGTGCTAGCTACAGATTACTACAGACTGTTTTGTTTTTGATAGATTCTGTTTTTCGTGTGTTGTTTGCTTATTTTGATGAATCTATGGCTAGTAAAATAGTTTATAAACCACAGAGAAGTTGGAATACAGTAGGTATAACACCCATATAAATAAATAATGAGTTCATTACAATACCTTGAAGTGGTCTTTTGTTTTCTTTCGCTAACGGAGCTCACGAGATTTTCTACTTTAAGTTTTGTGTTGTGAAGTTTTCAAGTTTTGGGTAAAGATTTGATGGATTATGGAAAAAGGAGTGGCAAGAGCCTAAGCTTGGGGATTCACATGGCACCCCCCAAGATAATCTAAGGACACCTAAAAGCCAAAGCTAGGGGATGCCCCGGAAGGCATCCCCTCTTTCGTCTACTTCTATCGGTAACTTTACTTGGAGCTATATTTTTATTTACCACATGATATGTGTTTTGCTTGGAGCAACTTGTATGATTTGAGTCTTTGCTTGTTAGTTTACCACAATCATCTCTCTGTACAGACCTTTTGAGAGAGCCATACATGATTTGTAATGTGTTAGAATACTCTATGTGCTTCGCTTATATCTTTTGAGTTATATAATTTTGCTCTAGTGCTTCACTTATATCTTTTAGAGCACTATGGTGGATTTGTTTTATAGAAACTAGTGATCTCTCATGCTTCACTTAGATTATTTTGAGAGTCTTAATAGCATGGCAATTTGCTTAAAATCCTAATATGCTTGGTATGCAAGATTAATAATAAAACTTTCTTACGAGTGTGTTGAATACTATGATAAGTTTGATACTTGATAATTGTTTTGAGATATGGAGATGGTGATATTAAAGTCATGCTAGTTGAGTAGTTGTGAATTTGAGAAATACTTGTGTTGAAGCTTGTGATTCCCGTAGGATGCACGTATGGTGAACCGTTATGTGATGAAGTCGGAGCATGATTTATTTATTGATTGTCTTCCTTATGAGTGTCGGTCGGGGACGAGCGATGGTCTTTTCCTACCAATCTGTCCCCCTAGGAGCATGCGCGTAATACTTTGCTTTGATAACTTGTAGATTTTTGCAATAAGTATATGAGTTCTTTATGACTAATGTTGAGTCCATGGATTATACGCACTCTCACCCTTCCACCTTTGCTAGCCTGTCTAATACCGCACACCTTTTGCCGGTATCATGCACCTACCATATACCTTCCTCAAAACAGCCACCATACCTACCTATTATGGCATTTCCATAGCCGTTCCGAGATATATTGCCATGCAAATTTCCACCGTTCCATTTATGACACACTCCATCATTGTCATATTGCTTAGCATGATCATGTAGTTGACATCGTATTTGTGGCAAAGCCACCATTCATAATTCTTTCATACTTGTCACTCAAGCATCATTGCATATCCCGGTACAACGCCGGAGGCATTCACATAGAGTCATATTTTGTTCTAAGTATCGAGTTGTAATTGTTGAGTTGTAAGAAAAATAAAAGTGTGATGATCATCATTATTAGAACATTTTCCCAGTGAGGAAATGATGGAGACTATGATTCCCCCACAGGTCGGGATGAGACTCCGGACGAAAAATAAATAAAAGAAGCCAAAGAAGCCCAAATAAAAAAAAGAGAAAGAAAAGAGGCCATAAAAAAGGCCCAAATAAAAATAAATAAATAAAAACATATATAAAAAATGAGAGAAAAAGAGAGAAGGGACAATGTTTCTATCCTTTTACCGCACTTGTGCTTCAAAGTAGCACCATGATCTTCATAGTAGATAGTCTCTCATGTTATCACTTTCATATACTAGTGGGAATTTTTCATTATAGAACTTGGCTTGTATATTCCAATGATGGGCTTCCTCAAATTGCCTACCTTTACTGAAGAGTAAGTTGGGTCATTGGATGCACACCCACTTAGTTTCTTTTTGAGCTTTCATATACTTATAGCTCTAGTGCATCCGTTGCATGGCAATACTCACATTGATATCTATTGATGGGCATCTCCATAGCCCGTTGATACGCCTAGTTGATGTGAGACTATCTTCTCCCTTTTTGTCTTCTCCACAACCACCACTCTATTCCACCTATAGTGCTATATCCATGGCTCACGCTCATGTATTGCGTGAAGATTGAAAAAGTTTTGAGAATGTCAAAAGTATGAAACAATTACTTGGCTTGTCATCGGGGTTGTGCATGATTTAAATATTTTGTGTGGTGAAGATAGAGCATAGCCAGACTATATGATTTTGTAGGGATAACTTTCTTTAGCCATGTTATTTTGAGAAGACATAATTGCTTTGTTAGTATGCTTGAAGTATTATTATTTTTATGTCAATATGAACTTTTGTCTTGAATCTTTCGGATCTGAATATTCATACCACAATTAAGAAGAATTACATTAAAATTATGCCAAGTAGCACTCCGCATCAAAAATTCGTTTTTATCATTTACCTACTCGAGGACGAGCAGGAATTAAGCTTGGGGATGCTTGATACGTCTCCAACGTATCTATAATTTTTGATTGCTCCATGCTATATTATCTACTGTTTTGGACATTATTGGGCTTTATTATCCACTTTTTATATTATTTTTGGGACTAACCTATTTAACCGGAGGCCCAGCCCAGAATTGCTGTTTTTTTGCCTGTTTTAGGGTTTCGAAGAAAAGGAATATCAAACGGAGTCCAAACGGAATGAAACCTTCGGGAACGTGATTTTATCATCGAATACAACTCAGGAGACTTGGACCATACGTCAAGACACGTAACAGGACGCCACGAGGTAGGGGGGCGCGCCTACCCCCCAGGCGCCCTCCACCCTCGTGGGCCCCCTTTGCTCCACCGACGTACTTCTTCCTCCTATATATACCCACGTACCCCCAAACGATCAGATACGGAGCCAAAACCCTAATTCCACCGCCGTAACTTTCTGTATCCACGAGGGGAGCTCCGCCGGAGGGGGCATCGATCACGGAGGGCTTCTACATCAACACCATAGCCTCTCCGATGAAGTGTGAGTAGTTTACTTCAGACCTACGGGTCCATAGTTAGTAGCTAGATGGCTTCTTCTCTCTTTTTGGATCTCAATACAATGTTCTCCCCCTCTCTTGTGGAGATCTATTCGATGTAATCTTCTTTTTGCGGTGTGTTTGTTGAGACCGATGAATTGTGGGTTTATGATCAAGTCTATCTATGAATAATATTTGAATCTTCTCTGAATTCTTTTATGTATGATTGGTTATCTTTGCAAGTCTCTTCGAATTATCAGTTTGGTTTGGCCTACTAGATTGATCTTTCTTGCAATGGGAGAAGTGCTTAGCTTTGGGTTCAATCTTGCGGTGTCCTTTCCCGGTGACAGTAAGGGCAGCAAGGCACGTATTGTATTGTTGCCATCGAGGATAACAAGATGGGGTTTTCTTCATATTGCATGAGTCTATCCCTCTACATCATGTCATCTTGCTTAAGGTGTTACTCTGTTTTTAACTTAATACTCTAGATGCATGCTGGATAGCGGTCGATGAGTGGAGTAATAGTAGTAGATGCAGGTAGGAGTCGGTCTACTTGTCTCGGATGTGATGCCTATATACATGATCATACCTAGATATTCTCATAACTATGCTCAATTCTGTCAATTGCTCAATAGTAATTTGTTCACCCACCGTAGAATACTTATGCTCTCGAGAGAAGCCACTAGTGAAACCTATGGCCCCCGGGTCTATCTTTATCATATCAATCTCCTACTACTTAGTTATTTACTTTGCTATTTACTTTGCCTTTATTTTACTTTGCATCTTTATCATAAAAATACCAAAAATATTATCTTATCATATCTATCAGATCTCACTCTCGTAAGTGGCCCTATAGGGATTAACAACCCCTATTTGCGTTGGTTGCGAGGATTTATTTGTTTTGTGCAGGTGCGAGGGACTAGCGCGTAGCCTCCTACTGGATCGATACCTTGGTTCTCAAAAACTGAGCGAAATACTTACGCTACTTTGCTGCATCATCCCTTCCTCTTCGGGGAAAACCAACGCGGTGCTAAAAGAGGTAGCAAGATCCCATCTTGGGGACTTTTCCGGCACTTCGCCGGAGGGGGATTGGATTACGGAGGGCCTCTACATTAACCTTGCTGCCCTTCCGATGATGCGTGAGTAGTTTATCACAGACCTAAGGGTACATAGCTAGTAGCTAGATGGCTTCTTATCTCTCTTTGATCTTCAATACAATGTTCTCCTTAATGTTCTTGGAGATCTATTCGAGGTGATCTTATTTTGCGGTGCGTTTGTTGAGATCCGATGAATTGTGGATTTATGATCAGATTATGTATGAATATTATTTGAGTCTTCTCTGAACTCTTTTATGCATGATTGAGATAGCTTAGTATTTCTCTCTGATCTATCGATTTGGCTTGGCCTACTAGATTGGTTTTTCTTGCAATGGGAGAGGTGCTTTGTGTTGGGTTCAATCTTGCGGTGTCCTCAATCAGTGACAGAAGGGGCAGCGAAGGACGTATTGTATTGTTGCCAATAAGGATAAAAAGATGGGTTTATATTGTATTGCTTGAGTTTATCCCTCTACATCATTTCATCTTGATTAAGGCGTTACTCTATTCTTATGAACTTAATACTCTAGATGTAGACAGGAGTCGGTCGATGTGTGGAGTAATTGTAGTAGATGCAGGCATGATTCGGTCTACTTGTCACGGACGTGATGCCTACATCCATGATCATTTCCTTAGATGTCTTCATAATTATGTTCTTTTCTATCAATTTCTCAACAGTAATTTGTTTACCCACCGTATTCTTTAGTCAAGACAGAAGCCTCTAGTGAAACCTATGGCCCTCGGGTCTATTTTCTATCATATATTTACAGATATATAAAACCAAAAAACCCAAAAAATACCTTGCTGCAATTTATTTATATTTACTTTATTTTGTTATTTACTTATCTTTTATATCTATCTCTATTAGTTCTCACTCTTGCAAGTAACTGTGAAGGCATTGCCAACCCCTTTTTCGCATTGTGTGCAAGTGTTTGTTAGTTTGTGCAGGTGCATATACTGGGGACTTGCTTGTACCTTCTACTGGATTGATACCTTGGTTCTTAACTGAGGGAAATACTTATCTCTACTTTCCTCTTCGAGGAAAAAATCAACGCAAGCTCAAGAAGTAGCACCCACCCCCGAGGTGATTTCTCGACGCCAAGGAGATTCATGATAGGCCAAGAAAGGAGCCGGAAGAAATGGCAACGAGTATCAAGAGAGAGCCTAGGTGGCCGGGAAAGTACCAAAAATCACTAGCAGACTCTTCTCCAATTGGGTCCAAAACAATTTGTAGGTAGTAAAGGTCCAAGTGAAAAAGAGCCCATTATTTTGTGTACCCCTTTGAAACTTGACGTGCGCAGTTGACTTGAGACTTCAATAAGCTTGGTGGTGAATCTTGTCCTTTTGAGTGTTTTATTGAGTCCTCCCTTTGTTCCCCATGTTCATCGTGTATTACCTCTAATCCACCTCCAATCAAGATGATCAGGGCACCCCCTATAGCTCCCCCATATCATTTTCTTAGCTTGGAACACGTGGTATTATATGTCACATGCAGGGTTTCCCCTAGAAGACCCGTATCCCTTCGAATCTCCTTGACCTCAAGACAATTGATATTCCCATTCAGTGTAGTATGTCGAGCAAACTGATGTGGAAAAGGACTTTGTTTTGTTCCACGCAATGAAATCCTATGTCAAATGATCATTCAAGGTGATTCTCAAAATCCTTTCTGGATCGAAAGGCAAGAAGCTACTGATAATGGAAACTTCATCCCATTATGGCAAAGAAGAGTCAATGAGTTCATCAACTTTGTTCAAAATAACATGCATCTTCCTAGTCTGTCTCTTCCCCACCGGACTATCTATGACCCAATGAACATCTTTATTGTCGGTGCAAGAAACATTCATGTTTGCTGACCAACCCATGCACAGGCATGGCGATGGTCGCATATCCAAACACCAAGGCATGGCACCAAATCAAGCCAGGAAAGCCGCTCTTCGTGAGATCAAGGAGAGCACCAAATCAAGGCCCTTATTCAGACAGGAGTTCAATTTCAGGAAGGTGGTGAAATGGCATCATGCACACTTGGTGCATTTGAAGTGTGTCTACTGGAAGAAAAGATGCACCATGAGATATATCAAGGTAGGGGAAGAAAACTCAAAGTTCTTCCAAGCTATGGCATCTAAAAGACATAGGAGAAACTCAATTGCCTCTTTGACTCTGGTGGATGGATATGTCACTTCTCAACGTGATGTCATTGCTGATGCTTTCCATAAAGCTTTCAATGAAAGAATGGGTCAGGCCAAGGGTATTAATATGAGCCTAGACTTGGATAATCTCCTCCAGAGGGTACCAGGGTTGGATGTGTGATACGTTGATACGTCTCCAACATATCTATAATCTATGAAGTATTCATCCTGTTATATTATCATGCTTGGATGTTTTACAATCATTTTATAGCAACTTTATATCATTTTTTTGGACTAACCTATTGACCCAGTGCCCAGTGCTAGTTGCTGTTCTTTGCTTATTTTTACATCGGAGGAAATCAATATCAAACCGAGTCCAAACACCGCGAAATGTTTTGTGGATTTTTTTTGGACCAGAAGACTCCCGATGGGCCAGAGCAGCACCTGTGGGGTGCCCTAAGGGGGGCACAACCCACCAGGGCACGCCTGGGGGCCCAGGCGTGCCCAGGTGGGTTGTGCCTACCTCGGTGGCCTCCTGCACCCCCTCTTTACCCTATAAATTCTCCAAAATTCCAGAAACCCTCGGGGTTAACCTAGACCAGAAGTTCCACCGCCGCAAGGCTCTGTAGGCACCAAAAACCAATCTAGACCCCGTTCCGGCACTCCGCGGGAGGGGGAAGTCATCACCGGTGGCCATCTTCATCATCCCGGCAGCCACCACGATGAGGAGGGAGTAGTCCACCCTCGGGGCTGAGGGTTTGTACAGTAGCTATGTGTTTAATCTCTCTCTCTCTCTCATCATCTCTCTCGTGGTCTTGAGATGTCATGATCTTGATGTATCGTGGGCTTTGTTAATATAGTCGGATCATGTGGTTTTTTCCTCTCTATCTTGTTGTGATGAATTGAGTTTTCCCTTTGAGATTCATTGTTATCGGATTGAATACTTTTATGGATTTAGAACACTTGATATATGTCTTGCAATTGAATACTCATGGTGACAAAGGGGGTATCATATTGATTCACATGATATATGTTTTGGCACTCAACCCGAGGATTCCCAAGGTGACATTGGGGTAATCTATGCATAGGGGTTGATGCATGTTCTTGTCTTTGTTTATCTGGTAGAAATCTTGGGGCACTCTTTGAAGTTCTTTGTGTTGGATTGAGTATTATGTATATGATTTGCTTTGGTGTTATTTTAGTACGAACTCTTGAATAGATCGAACGGAAAGAATAGCTTTGAGGTGGTTTCGTACCCTACAAACAATTTATTCTTATGTTCTCCACTAGATAGGAACTTCGGAGTGATTCTTCATCGCACTTAAAGGGGTGGTATATGATCCAATTATATTAGCATTGTTGAGAGATTGCACTAGCAAAAGTACAGACCCTAGGCCTCATTTTCAAGCATTGCAATATCGCATTTTTGTGCCCGTTTACTATTTGCTACCTTGCTGTTTTTATTTATTCAGATTATAAAAATATATTTCTACATCAATATTACACTTTTATCACCATCTCTTCGCCGAACTAGTGCACCTATATAATTTGCCATTGTAATTGGGTGTGTTGGGGACACAAGAGAATTTCTTGTATTTGGTTGCAGGGTTGTTTCAAGAGAGACCATCTTCATCCTACACCTCCCACGGATTGATAAACCTTAGGTCATCCACTTGAGGGAAAATTGCTACTGTACTACAGAACTCTGCGCTTGGAGGCCCAACATGAGTCTACAAGAATAAAGTTGCATAGTAGACATCAAGCTCTTTTCTGGCGCCATTGCCGGTGAGGTGAGTGCTTGAAGGTATATCTTCAGATCCTGCAATTGAATCTTTTAGTTTCTTGATTAGTTATCACTAGTTTGGTTTATAAAAGAAAACTACAAAAAATGGAATTGAGGTTGCATCATATTATTCATCTCTATAATGTCTTCCGTGAAAATGATGCAAAGGAAAATTATGCTCAATTGATAGAAGAAGAATTCAATAAAATGTTTGCATGAATGATGAGCACAATTGCAATGGTTTCTAGTGTTAATTCTTTGAATATCCATGATGCTAGTGATATGCAAAGCCATAAGCTTGGGGATGCTATGTTTGATGAAGATGATATTTTTAGTCCCCCAAGATTTGATGTGCAAATTTTTTATAATGATTGCATGCCTCCTATTTATGATGATTATATTGATGAAAGTGGGTTTGGAAGAGTGTTAACTTTAGATAGTTATCCCACTATTTTGAGGGTGTTGAATCTTATTGTTATAATGATAAAAGTGTATTTAGAGAGGTCATGATTTTATTTAGTGATGAATCCACTATTTTGGAAGAGGTTTCAATTGAATATGAAAACAAAGTTGCTACCTATGATGATTATGGTGATGACATGTATGCTATATTAAATAATTATAACCATGAAACTTGTCATCATGATTTTAGTTTTCAATCACATGATAGTTATTTTGTTGAGTTTGCTCCCACTACTATGAATGAGAATAAATTTGCTTATGAGGAGAGTAAGAAAATTTCTACTTATGCATCATGAAAAGAGTGCTTTATGTGATAGTTATATTGTTGAATTCATTCATGATGCTACTGAAAATTATTATGAGAGAGGAACATATGCTTCTACATATTGCAATAATACTAGCAAATATGCCCATGCGTTGCAACGGGTGGAAAAAATGACTTGCGCTTTGCACAATAAAGGTGGCTCGAGACGCTTCACCCGTGTCACCATCTATCCTCCTTTTTCCCTTGTTGATAGTGGCAATGGTGTGCCCCATATCACAATGCATCAGAATGTGCTCATTCCAAACTTATACTGATCTTGGGTCTAACATGAAACTATGCTTCTTGTAGCATAGAGAGTAGGAAATGAACAACAATGGCAAAAGCAAATCTGATGTAGTAAATAACTAGATACAATATAGACTACATACAAAGAGAAGTTAATTGTATTGACAACTTATTATCAATATCATTTTTTATGAAACAGATACATAAATTCATGGCTTCGGTAAGAAAAACAAAACAAATCAGTACAATCAAGGGTGTTATGTATGTCGCTTTACCAATGTAATCAATCTTGATCATCTTAACAAAAACATGAAGTTAGAAGTGGAATATTTCAAATGCAAATCTCTCTAACCTGGTGCATGCAATTATGTTAATTATTATACGAAGGAAATTTCGGCAATGAATCCCAACTCAAAATCTGATCAATTTTGGACTAACCATCCTACTCCTACTTTTGATTTTGATTGTTCCTTCAGTTGAAAAGAGTCTATTCTAAGATCTCAACTTATCATAACTACCTAGATCATATATACATCTATTTCAGTCAATCACATACATTGGAAACCAATAATAGAAATACGCATCTCAAATCACAGAAAATACTTTAACAATTTTAGTTTCATAAATTTTACTGATGTTATTAAAGTTTATATTATTTTGTTTTCTTTTGTTTCTACTTATATATTTTATTAAAGTTTATATTATTTTGTTTCTAATTACTTATTGAATTTATTTTATGATAATTCTTTTTGCTATTAAAGTTTGTAACAAAAAAGTTCTTTATGAAAATTCTGTGAACTCCTGACTTTTTGTGTGTTCAAAATGCACCATTCAAAGCCACATCATCAATTTTCAACCCTTTCTGACTTCATTTGTTATTTTTCATGCATTTACTGATTATTTTGAGCTATAAGACCCTGAAATTGAAAAGCATTTCAAATGAACTCTGAAAAGGTTGAAAGTTGACATGGTATCATCATTTCATCCACATAGCATGTGCAAGAAGGTTGAGAGGGTTACGGCAAAAACTGGATGCACTTTGTGTACAAAACGGACAATCTCTTTCGAAGTATCAGGATTTCATACGGAAACTTGTCTGTTACAACAGGCATTTCAAATGAACTATGAAAAGGTTGAAAGTTGGCATGGTATCATCCTAATAGTTGTGGAGAGAAAGTCTTCACTTTTTCTTCGCTTGTGTCATTTGCTTATTGCGCGTAACCATGGATAATCTTCATCTTTATATTAGGATGCTTGGATCAGCCTTGACTTTGAAGGGAGGAATTTTATGAAACTTTTCATAATCTTCGGACATGTCTGTCTTGCCCTCCACTCCCACGATGTCCCTTTTTCCTGAAAGAACTATGTGGCGCTTTGGCTCATCGTATGATGTATTCGCTTCCTTATCTTTTCTTTTTCTCGGTTTGGTAGACAATGTCCTTCACATAGATAACCTGTGCCACATCATTGGCTAGGACGAACGGTTCGTCAGTGTACCCAAGATTGTTCAGATCCACTGTTGTCATTCGTATTGTGGGTCTACCTGTACCCCGCCTCCTAACTGATTGACCCATTTGCACTTAAACAAAGGGATCTTAAAATCATGTCCGTAGTCAAGTTCCCATATGTCCACTATGTAACCATAATACGTGTCCTTTTCCATCTCGATTGCTGCATCAAAGCGGACACAACTGTTTTGGTTGGTGTAAAATGTATTCCCATTTATCTCGTATCCTTTGTAAGTCAATACAGTCGAAGATGGTCCCGTGGACAACGAGTACAGCTCATCACAAACAGTGTTGTCACCTCTGAGACGTGTTTCCAGCCAACTTCTGAAAGTCCCGATGTGTTCACATGTAATCCAGTTGTCGCACTGCTCCGGGTGTTTGGAGCGCAGACTGTTCTTGTGTTCATCGACATACGAGGTCACCAAGGTAGAGTTCTGTAGAACTGTGTAGTGTGCTTGAGACCAAGAATGCCCATCCCTGCATATTATTGAGTCCCCTCCAAACGTGCCTTTTCCAGTCAGTCTCCCCTCATACCGTGATTTAGGGAGACCTATCTTTTAAGGCAGGATGAATTCAACACAAAACCCAATGACATCCTCTGTTTGATGGCCCATGGAGATGCTTCCTTCTGGCCTAGCGCGGTTACGGACATATTTCTTTAGGACTCCCATGAACCTCTCAAAGGGGTACATATTGTGTAGAAATACAGGGCCCAGAATGACAATCTCGTCAACTAGATGAACTAGGACGTGCGTCATGATATAGAAGAAGGATGGTGAGAACACCAGCTCGACACTGACAAGACATTGCACCACATCACTCCTTAGCCTTGGTATGATTTCCGATCGATCACCTTCTGAGAGATTGCATTGAGGAATGCACATAGCTTCACAATGGCTAATCGGACGTTTTCAGTAGAAGTCCCCTCAATGCAACCGAAAGCAGTTGCGTCATAATCACGTGGCAGTATGAGACTTTAGGTTCTGGAACTTTTTCTCTGGCCTATTTATTATTCCCTTTATATTCGATGAGAAGCCAGTCGGGACCTTCGTACTAAGCATGCATTCAAAGAATTATCCTTCTCTTCTTTGGTAAGAGCGTAGCTGGCAGGACCTTCCTACTGCTTTGGAGGCATGCCGTCTTTTTTGTGCAAATGTTGCTGGTCCTCCCGTGCCAGAAGCATATTTTGTTCCCAATACCACGCCAAGAAGCCTAGCAGGTTCACGCAAAGGTTCTTCGTCACGTGCATCACGTCGATCGAAGAGCGGACCTCTAGGTCTTTCCAGTAGGGTAGGTCCCAAAATATAGATTTCTTCTTCCACATGGGTGCGCGTCCCTCAGCGTCATTCGGAACAGCTAGTCCACCGGGACCCTTTCCAAAGATTACGTGTAAATCATTGACCATAGCAAGTACGTGATAACTAGTATGCATGGCGGGCTTCTTCCGTTGACCTGCCTCGCCTTTGAAATGCTTGCCTTTCTTTCGACATTGATGGTTGGTCGGAAGAAATCGACGATGGCCCAGGTACACATTCTTCTTGCATTTGTCCAGGTATATACTTTCAGTGTGAGCTAAACAGTGTGTTGCATGTGTGGTATCCCTTGTTTGTTTGTCCTGAAAGGTTAGTGGGAGCGGGCCAATCGTTGATGGTTACAAACAGCAATGCATGCAGGTTAAATTCCTCCTGTTTGTGCTCATCCCATGCACATACACCGTTTACATTCCACAACTATAAAAGTTCTTCAACTAATGGCCTTAGGTACACATCAATGCCATTGCCGGGTTGCTTAGAGCCTTGGATGAGAACTGGCATCAAAATGAACTTCTGCTTCATGCACATCCAAGGAGGAAGGTTATACCTACATAGAGTCATGGGCCAGGTGTTGTGATTGCTGCTCTGCTCCCCAAAAGGATTAATGCCATCCGCGCTTAAACCAAACCATACATTCCTTGGGTCACGTGCAAACTCAGCCCAGTACTCTCTCTCAATTTTTCTCCACTGTGACCCGTCAGCGGGTGCTCTCAACTTCCCGTCTTTCTTACAGTCCTCACTTTGCCATCACATCAACTTGGCATGCTCTTCGTTTCTGAACAGTCATTTCAACCGTGGTATTATAGGAGCATACCACATCACCTTCGTAGGAACCCTCTTCCTGCGAGGATCGCCGTCAACATCACCAGGGTCATCCCGTCTGATCTTATACTGCAATGCACCGCATACCGGGCATGCGTTCAAATCCTCGTACACACCGCGGTAGAGGATGCAGTCATTAGGGCATGCAGGTATCTTCTGCACCTCCAATCCTAGAGGGCATACGACCTTCTTTGTTGCGTACGTACTGTCGGGCAATTCGTTATCCTTTGGAAGCTTCTTCTTCAATATTTTCAGTAGCTTCTCAGATCCTTTGTCAGACATAGCATTCTCTGCCTTCCACTGCAGCAATTCCAATATGGTACCGAGCTTTGTGTTGCCATCTTCGCAATTGGGGTACAACCCTTTTTTGTGATCTTCTAACATGCAATCGAACTTCAGCTTCTCCTTTTGACTTTCGCATTGCGTCCTTGCATCGCCAATGACCCGGCGGAGATCATCATCATCGGGCACATCATCTGGTTCCTCTTGATCTTCAGCAGCTTCCCCTGTTGCAGCATCATCGAGCACATCGTCTAGTTCCTCTTGATCTTCAGCAGCTCCCCCCGTTGCAGCATCACCGTATTCAGGGGGCACATAGTTGTCATCGTCCTCTTATTCTTCGCTGTCTTCCATCATAACCCTGCTTCGTCCAAACATTATAGTGTGGCATGAAACCCATATAAAGCAGGTGGGTGTGAAGGATTTTCCGATTAGAGTAAGACTTCATATTCCCACATATAGGGCATGGACAACACATAAAACCATTCTGCTTGTTTGCCTCAGCCACTTCGAGAAAATTATGCACGCCCTTAATGTACTCGGAGGTGTGTCTGTTACCATACATCCATTGCCGGTTCATCTGCGTGCATTATATATAATTATGTGTGTCAAAAGTAAGAAAATCAGACAAGTATCTATCTGAAGTAAGAAAATCAGACAAGTATCTATCTGAAGGAAAAAAATCATAAAGAAGATAGGAACAAGATGCTCACCACGGTGGTGCCAGCGACGAGATCGGCGCGGGCGATCGACGGCGGTGAAGACGGGGATGGGGCGTGACGGACCGCTAAACCTAGACAAATCTCGGGAAAAATGGAGCTCGGAGGTCGAGCTATGAGAGGAGAAAACTTAACTAGCGTGGCTCAGGCATTTCATCGAACACCTCATGTGCATAGGAGGTGAGCTAGAGCACCCAAATGCCCTCCCCTCGCGGGCCAAAAAAACAGAGCAGTGTGGACTGCTCTGCTGGCCGGCGAGGGGGTATATATAGGCAACTCATTTGTCCCGGTTCGTGGTTGGAACCGGGACTAAAGGCCCCCCTTCTGTCCCGGTTCTAGGCACAAACCGAGACCAATGGCTATGGGCCGGGATCGAGGCCCATTGGTCTCGGTTCGTGCCTAGAACCGGGATAAATGGGTCCACATAAATCGGGACAAATTCCTCCCGAGGCCCGGCTGGGCCCCTGGGCGCACGAACCGGGACGTATGCCCCCCATGGGTCCCGGTTCTTGACTGAACTGGGACTAATGGGCTTGGCAGGCTCAAACCAAAGCCATGTTTTCTACAAGTGAAAATAGATAGTAAACTAGAATTGTAGATAAGAAACTTATATGATATGAAGTAGACCCGAGGGCCATAGGTTTCACTAGTGGCTTCTCTCAAGATAGCATATATTACGGTGCGTGAACAAATTACTGCCGAGCAATTGATAGAAAAACACATAGTTATGAGAATATCTAGGCATGATCATAAACATAGGCATCATGTCCGTGTCAAGTAGACCGAAACGATTTTGCATCTACAACTAATACTCCACACATCGACCGCTATCCAGCATGCATCTAGAGTATTAAGTTCATAAGAACAAAGTAACACATTAGGCAAGATGACATGATGTAGAGGGATAAACTCAAGCAATATGATATAAAACCCATCTTTTTATCCTTGATGGCAACAATACAATACGTGCCTTGCTGCCCCTACTGTCACTGGGAAAGGACACCGCAAGATTGAACCCAAAGCTAAGCACTTCTCCCATTGCAAGAAAGATCAATCTAGTAGGCCAAACTAAACTAATAATTCGAAGAGACTTGCAAAGATATCAAATCATGCATATAAGAATCCAGAGAAGAATCAAATATTGTTCATAGATAATCTTGATCATAAACCCACAATTCACCGGATCTCGACAAACACACCACAAAAAGAATTACATCGAATAGATCTCCAAGAACATCGAGGAGAACTTTGTATTGAGATCAAAAGAGAGAGAAGAAGCCATCTAGCTAATAACTATGGACCCGAAGGTCTGTGGTAAACTACTCACACATCATCGGCGAGGCTATGGTGTTGATGTAGAAGCCCTTCGTGATCGAATCCCCCTCCGGCAGATCGCCAGAAAAGGTGCCCAGATGGGATCTCATGGGCACAGAAGGTTGCGGCGGTGGAAAAGTGGTTTCGTGGCTCCTCTGGATGTTTTCAGGGTATAAGAGTATATATAGGTGAAAGAAGCAGGTCGGTGGAGCTACGAGGGGCCAACGAGGGTGGGGGCGCGCCTCCCTACCTCGTGGCCGCCTCGTTGCTTCCTTGACCTCCACTCCAAGTCTCCTGGATTGCGTTTGTTCCAAAAAAGATCCTCCCAAAGGTTTCATTCCATTTGATATTCCTTTTCTGCGAAACACTGAAATAGGCAAAAAAACAGCAACTAGCACTGGGCCTCCGGTTAATAGGTTAGTCCCAATAATATAAAAGTGCATATTAAAGCCCATTAAACATCCAAAACAGATAATATAATAGCATGGAACAATCAAAAATTATAGATACATTGGAGACGTATCAGTTGACGGCGGGGCAGGCTTAAACTTGATATCTCCTAGTGTGCTGAAGAAGCTACAAATTCCTAATGAGGACGTAAAAAAGACTGGTACTTTCCAAGGGATCAACCAAGGAAGGAGCCAACCGAAGGGAAAGATTACCTTGCTGGTAGCATTTGGCAGGGAAATCAACTTCAGGACAAAGAAGATTTTGTTTGACGTTGTTGAACATTCCCTGCCATTCCATGGGATTCTTGGCTGGCCAGCTCTGGCCAAGTTCATGGCGGCGTCCCACTACGCCTACAACACATTGAAGATGCCTGGTCCTATGGGAATCATCACGATCCCGTCGGACAAGAAAGATGCAGTTATCTATGTGGATAAGAAGTATAGGGATGCGGTTGCAGCAGAGGCCATCGGGGCCCCAGCTTCAGCCAAGAGGGAAAAGAAAGTCAAGGAAACCGGCGGGAACCCTGATAAGGACTCCGGGAAGTGCATCTTTTCGGAGTATGCCGCGCCCGACGGCGACTTGCCGGAAAGTTCAAAGAGCATTAAATCCAAGGTTGTTCCCCCTGCAGCCAAGAAAGTTTTGGCACGGTAGGACGACACTAATGGTGCCTTCACCATTAATGCTACCCTTGACGACAAATAGGAAAGCGTGCTTGTTACCTTCCTACGGGTGAATGTTGATGTGTTTGCATGGCAAGCGTCTAACATCCCCGGTGTTCCCAGGGAGGTAATCGAGCACCACCTTGATGTTTGTCCTCACGCCCGCCCCGTCAAGCAAAAAGTCAGAAAAAGGGCCTTGGAGAGACAACAGTGCATTGCTGAGGAGATCCATAAGCTAGAGGCAGCAGGTTTGGTCCGAGGAGTACTGTGTCCAACTTGATTATCTAATCCAGTGGTGGTGCGCAAAGCTAACGGGAAGTGGAGACTTTGTATCAACTTCACTAAGTTGAACAAAGCTTGTCGAAAGGCTCTCTTCCCCTTGCCACGCATTGATCAGATTGCTGACTCCACCTCTGGATGTGACTTGTTGTCCTTCTTGGATGCATACTCTAGGTATCACCAAATCTTCATGGACAAGGAAGATGAGGAAAAGACCACCTTCATCACCCCGTGTGGCACATACTGATTTGTGCGTATGCCATTCGGGCTAAAGAATGCTGGTTCTAGCTTTGCAAGGGCCGTGCAGATTGGGTTCGGGCCACAACTGCACATGAATATTGAAGCATACATGGATGATATCATGGTAAAAACCAAAGACAAATCTTCACTCATAGAGGATTTAGAAGAAACCTTTACAAACTTGCGGAAGATGAACTTGAAGCTTAATCCAGAGAAATGTGTATTGGGCATTCCATCTGGCAAACTCCTTGGGCTCTTTGTGTCTCAGCGAGGGATAGAAGCCAACCCGACAAGATCAAAGCAATAGAGCAGATCCAAGCCCCAAAGACAGTTAAGGATGTGAGGCACTTGACTGGCTGTGTAGCCGCACTAAGCAGGATCATTTCTAAATCCGCCGAGTGCGCCTTGCTGTTCTTCAAAATTTTGAAGAAGGTTGGTCCAGCAAAATGGACTCCAGAGGCCGAGGCTGCACTGCAGGATTTGAAAGCTTACATTTCTTCTGCTCCAACCTTGGTCGCACCAAAGCCACAAGAGCCGTTGCTGCTATACCTAGCGGCAATAAATCAAGTGGTTAGTGCAGCTTTCACTACAAAAAAGACACATCTGTGACATTTTGAGCCGAACGTATTTTTTTCCTGTCATGCTCATGACACTTCTATGACAATAATTATGACAGAACCCGGTATCATCATAGATGTGGTGGCTCCTACGGTTGACAAAAAATCATGACAGAAAATGGGCTTTTCATCCGGGGCGGGCCGGAGACGCACCTCCATGACATTCTTTGGGTCGTCCATAATGGAAAAAATTATGGTAGAAGTGAGGGCGAGGAAAATTTCGGGGAGTTCCCGTTTACAGTGGGTGGTCAGGGCCGAGCGATGCACGGAGGTTTGCGAGTTTCTCTCGTACACGTGTGTGCATGTGTGCGAGGCGTTGCGCGCTAACTGAACCCGAGCGAGGCGTTGGGCTCTAACTGAACCTCGATTGATCCCTTGCCATTAACTGAACCCGAGTGATTCCTTCGCTACTACTACTAACTGAAGCCGATCGAACATGCCTCTTGATGATCAGTTCCCGGTGGGGGTGGATGAACAGTTCCCGGTGGGGGTTGGATGAACAGAAACCCGTGGTAGTAGAGGCCATTGCTGCTGGATGAACAGTACCCCAATCGAGGAGGTGGGGGTGGATGAACAGTAGCTGGTGGAGGGACCCCATGGAGGGCTTGTTGAACAGGACCTCGTGGAGGGCTGGTTGAACAGGACTCTGTGGAGGGCAATGGTAGAGAAAGTAATGCAGATAAGGTTCAAGATAGTGAGACAACCATGTTGGTCTCCAAGAAAGGTGATAAAAACCATCTTGTAGATAGTGAGAACAACCCCACAGTGATGCGTTGATGTAGTGTTCGAGTTACTGGCTAGTACCGCTAGCACAAGCTCTTCGAACTCATTGCCTGAATCACTTCGGCTTCTTCAGTCTCAGCTACAATCTGAAAGTCATCAGTCAGCTGTGCTGTGGCAAGAAGCCGAAGGACTGAGGAAGTCCCTGCAGAATGCAGATGCATACTTTCTGGTGCAACAGCAAGCGCTGGAGGATTTAAGCGCCAAACAAGATAAAGTGAATAAGCTTGCTAAGCATCTTGCCAGCATTATGGGTACCCAGGATATTGTTTCTTGAGCTCTTCTGAAGTGGTTTCAGTTCTGTACTTGTTTTGTTGCGGCATTTATTTGCACTGGTCGCTAACTTTGACAACCAGTGTATGTGATATGCTTCTTTGTTCCCTATATTTGTACTGGTGGCGAACTTTGATGCCCAGTGGATGTAATATGTGTAATAGCCGTAATAGCCTTGCGTAAGTTGCTTGCTTATTTATTTCCTTGTTGTCTTGTTTATTTGTTTGCTTGTAGTCAGTGCAGTTCTTTTTCCGTGGTTTGCAAGTGGCCGCAATAACCTATTTTAGACTAGGCCACATGGGCTACATATTTACTGTAGTGACCCTGGGCGTCCTACGGGCCGTAGAAACAATGGGCCTTCTATGGGGCATAGCATCAATGGGCCTTCTACGGGCCGTATGATCGATTGGCCAAACAGGGCAATAACAGACTGCATTATGGGTCATAAACGGGCTAGAGTTGGAATCGTCCATTCATGGGCCGACCATAACGGGTCGTCGTTAATCGGTCGTATTTCATGACGGTATGGAAACGCCCAATGGATTAATGGGCCACAAACGGGCCGACTGTAACCACGGGCTGAATTTGGCCCACAAGCAGAAAAGGCCAATAACGGGCCGTATGTAACCGAATGCTGGAAATGAGCCCAAGAATAAATGGGCCCTGAGAAGGCCGAAAGATAACACGGATTGTAAACGTCCCAATGGAATAATGGGTCGTTAATGGGTATAAAGTGATACACTGTTTATTACGGGCCAGTTTCACCACGGGCCGTTAATGGGCCAAGAGTTACAAAGGGCCTCATATGGGCCGAAAGACGTCATGGGCCATACATGGGCCAGAAGTTAACAATGGGATGGAATCATATTGGAACGGCCCAGATGACGCTACTGGGCCTAATTCGGATAGCCGTAACGGGTCGTGAGTTAGCGGGTTGTAAATGGGCTATATGCGAACAGGCGTTAACAGGCTTTTCGTGGGCCAGCCCGCTACCTTTTGACCAAGTCAAACGGGCCGGCCTTTTCACAGGAATGGGCCTCTATTGGGCCGTGCCACGTGTCGACATATCATAGGCGCCTTCAGTCCAATGAGTGGATGACATATGTCCCAACGGTGAGCCAACACGTGTTCCTCTGCCATTGAGAATTTTACACGTGGAAAATCCCCATTGGTTTGAGCTGTTAATGGGTTATTGGATCCAAACCAGAACCCGATAGCTTAATGGCGACCCATTACGGTGGATGCCACGTGTCGGTTACCCTTGACGAAAGAAATTCTATGATGCATGATTTCTCGTCATGGAAGTGGACACTTCTGTGATGATAATTTTGGTAATGTCGTGGAACACTTCAACGACAGCATGGGTATGGCTATCTTGATTCTGTCATAAAATCGTCACGGTTGTACATGCATGACAGAAAACGTGACCTACTGTGAAAAACACGTATCATCACGGAAGTGTATATTTTTTGTAGTGCTTGGTCATGCAGAGGGAAGCAGATAGTGGAGAAGCTACTGCGGCAGAACTTGCCAGCCTTGAGCCAACTTTGTCCCCGGTAAGGCCTGCCGGCAGTGACGGGGGGAATCCACAGATCAGTGCTGACGATCAGGAGGGGTTGGCAAGAAATAAAATGGTGCAGCGACCCGTTTATTTTGTCAGCTCCCTCTTGCAGGGGGCTAGGTCAAGGTACTCTGGAGTCCAAAAACTGATCTTCGGCCTCCTCATGGCCTCAAGAAAGTTGCACCATTACTTTCAAGCCCACAAGATCACTGTTGTGACTCGCCTCCCACTACAGTGGATCCTAAAGAACCCCTAGGCTACCGGCGAGATAGTAGAATGGGCTCTGGAGCTGTGAAGTTTTGCCTTGAAGTTTGAAAGCATAGCAAGTATCCAAAGCAGAGCATTAGCAGAATTCATAGCAGAATGGACGCAAACTCATGGTGATGAACTTTTGGAAACTGTCCTCCTGGCAAGTAAGGCCCCTAAGGAATGGATCATGTAATTTGACGGTGCTTTCTCGCTCCAAGGTGCTAGAGTGGGAGTACTACTTGTTGAGCCCACCGGAGAACACCTTAAGTACGTCGTCCAAATGCATTTCCCCATGGAAGATGCCACCAACTACACGGGAGAATATGAAGGGCTCCTTGTCGGACTCTGGATTACTGTCGAGTTGGGAATCAAGAAGTTAATCATACGCGGTGACTCTCAGCTTGTTGTGAAGCAGATAAACAAAGATTATCAGAGCCTACTGATGGAGGCTTACGTGGAAGAGGTGAGGAAGTTGGAAGAGCACTTTGCCGGGCTACAAATAGAGCACGTGCTCCGTGCGTAAAACAGCATCACTGATCACCTATCAAAGTGCGCTGCACAGAAGCTTCCTATGGAACCAGGCACCTTTATGCTCCACCTCACCCAACTGACAGTTTTCCGTCAGCCTTGACCAAAAAAAGAAGGAAGCTCAACACTGGCAAACATTTCCCAGCAGAGCTCCCTGGAGCTGCTGGTATAAAGGTTGTCGAAGGAGATCCTCCGCTGGATGGGATCCTCACTCTCAAATGGGATCCTGATAACCCACAAGTATAGGGATCGTTTGTAGCCTTGTTTGATAAATAAGAGTGTCGAACCCAATGAGGAGCTAAAGGTAGAACAAATATTTCCTCAAGTTCTGTCGACCATCGATACAACTCTACGCACACTTAACATTTGCTTTACCTAGAACGAGAATAAAACTAGAAGTACTTTGTAGGTGTGGAAAGGTTTGCAAGATAATAAATAACGTGAAAATAAAAGTTAGTTGTTATTTAAATAAAGAAAAAATTAAGTTTAGTAAAACGAGTGTGGACTAGTGATGGTAGGATTTGCGGAATTGTCCCTTAGCAATTGACTACGTCACTAGACCGGTGGCAAGTTTTTATGTGGGAGAGGCCACTGCTAGCATGTCTACCCTTACATGGGATTATATGCACATATGATTGGAACTATTAGCAAGCATCCACTACTACTAACGTTCATTAAGGTAAAACACCCAACCATAGCATTAAGTTTTATATTGGTCATGCTTCAATCCCGTACGTACCAATTTCAATGTTTAGGATGAAGCTGTTGTCACCCTTGCCCTCCAATGCATAGTCCTATCAACATACAACTAACCCTATGGTGGATCCACACGCGCACTCATATGATGGGCACCAAAGGACAGCAACATAACCACAAGCAAATTAAACCAACCATTGCAATTCACCAATTACCAATAGGACAACAAAAATCTAATCAGACATCATAGGATGGCAACATATCATTGGATAATAGTATGAAGCATAAAGCACCATGTTCAAGTAGAGAGTACAGCAGGTTGTGGGAGAGTAACCAGCTGAATATAGATGGGAGAAGGTGATGAAGATGTCGGTGAAGATGACGGAGTTGTTGGACTAGATCGCCGTCACACGATGATTGCCTAGGCGGCGTTCCGATGCCACCAGGAGAGAGGGGAGAGAGCCCCCTCCTCCTTCTTCTTATTCCTTGACCTCCCCCCTATATGGGAGGAGGGTTCCCCGTCTGCTCCATGGCCTCCATTTCGGCGGAGGGGCGAGAGCCCCTTCGAGATTTGGATCTGTCTCTCTGTTCTCTTCTGTTTCGCATTCCCTATCGAGCCGAAAACCGTTTCTTATATTCCCGGAGATCCGTAACTCCGATTGCGCTGAGGTTTTAACACAAAATTTTGTCGGATATAAGCTTCCTTGCACCCGAAGTAGAGCTCCAACCGACGTACAAGGAGGGCACAAGACACCTGGGCGCACCCTAGTGTATCTTGGGGCTGTGGGCCCCCGTTTGAGTTGATTTCACTTCCCAAAAAACACAAATATTCCAAAATAATTCTCCGTAAATTTTCATCACGTTTGTACTTTGTTTGATATGGATATTCCGCGAAGCAAAAAACGTGCAAAAAACAGGAACTGGCACTAGATGAATATGTTAGTCCAATAAATCATATAAAATGTTGCCAAGAATATGTGAAAGTTGTATAATATTACCATGAAACAATGAAAAATTATAGATACGACGGAGACATATCATATCCCGAGTTCTCACCCTTGAAGAAAGTGCTCCCACAGCTGAAGAGATGCCTTTGGTCCTTGTCGTCGAACCCCAGGCTCTGACATGGGCACATCACATAGTCCAATTCTTGCAAACTGGAGAACTTCCTGACAATCTAGAGCGACCTGAGAAAGTTGCCCGGCAATCGAGTATGTACTAGTTTGTGGGTAACATTCTGTATAGAAAGATGCCGAATGACGTGAAGTTGAAGTGCATCAGTCAAGAGGATGGACTGGAGCTGTTGGCAAAGATACATGGAGGCACGTGTGGCTCACATATGGGGTCAAGAGCACTTGTCGGGAAAGCTTTCCGGCAAGGATTCTACTGGCCCACCGCCCTCCAGGATGCAACTGAGCTCGTCACCAAGTGTGAAGCATGCCAGTTCCACTCCTAGAATATTCATTAGCCAGGCCAGGCCTTGTAGACCATCCCTTTGTCCTGGCCTTTCGCGGTCTTGGGGCTCAACATCTTGGGCTCCTTCCCTGGTGCTATCGGGGGCTTTGAATTCTTGTACTTTGCAATCAACAAGTTAACAAAGTGGCCCAAAGTGGAACCAGTGAAAAAGGTGACGATGCAGTCAGCTATCAAGTTCTTCAAGGGACTGGTGTGTCATTTTGGAGTGCCGAACAGGGTAATCACCGACAATGGCACCCAGTTCACAAGTCGCGCCTTCATGCAATACATCCAGAGCCTTGGGACCAAGGTCTCTTTTGCCTTAGTTGCCCACCCAAGGAGCAACGGGAAGGCTAAGAGGATGAACAATGAAGTGCTGCGGGGGCTGAAGACAAGAACCTTTGATAGACTGTGAAAATGCGACAAGCGCTGGATTGATGAGTTGCCGGTGGTTCTTTGGTCAATCAGGATGACACCAAATTGAGCTACTGGCCAGAATCCCTTCTCCCTGGTGTACAAGGCAGAAGCAGTGCTCCCCACGGAACTCACATACGGGTCACCTCGGTTACTTGCCTACGATGATATAGCACAAGAGCAGCTACGACATGACGATGCCATGCTTCTCGAGGAGGACCGTCTCTGGGAAGCTATACGTGTTGCACGATACCAGCAAGCCCTGCGCCGCTATCATAGCCGCAGGGTTCAAGCCCGGAGGCTTGAGGAAGGTGACATTGTCCTTAGGCGTCTTCAGTCCACCAAGGGTTCAAACAAGTTGACACCAAAGTGGGAAGGCCCTTACCGTGTAGTATGTGTCACTAGACCCGGCGCACTTAGTCTGCAGACCGAAGATGGCATCCCAATGCAAAACTCATGGAATATTGAGCATCTTCGTAAGTTCTCTCCGTATGGCGCGGTTGTTGGGCCTTGCTCCGGCAGCCTGTTTTGTACAAGCATAGTCCCCTAGACTTGTAACCCTTTGTACAAAGCCAGGCGAAGAACCTGTGCAAAGATAATAAAATGAAGCATTGGCACAAATCTTGCATGCATGTTTACTTAATCATGATTTTGCTATGATAACTAATCTTTTAAGAAAGATCATATGCAATTGTTTTCACCCTTGTGTTCTTTTCTTTATCAGCAGCAGGCCCCCACCATGGAGGGACTTCCCGAAGGGAAAAGTGAAAACGCACCAGCATATTGATCCCCGACAGCTCCTCCTTATTGGGAGCAATAAGAAGGATAGTAAACCCAGTTAAGTTCCCCTTGCCATCCATAATGTGTTCCTGTATGAAAAAGCTTGCGCATAAGGAAATCTAGATGCTCCCAACATATGTGCTCCCATCCTATGATTTGAAGTCTCTTCAATCAAGGTGGTTGTAGTAGCATTGGGGGAGGGGGGAGGGGGGACTAACAAGGGGCCAGTCACCATCCACGCTCCTAACCCAACAGATAGGGTTCAGTAGCAGCTATGGAAGGGACCGGCAAGATGTCTTACCGGGGGACTATTGTTTACTTGGAAGTACTGAGGGATTATCCCTCTGCATGAATGTGAAACGTGCACAAATACCCGCCATGCATTCTTTTTTCATTACATACGTGGATAAACAAGTGATAACCCCAAGTATAGGGGATCAATTGTAGCCTCTTTCGATAAGTAAGAGTGTCGAACCCAACGAGGAGCTAAAGGTAGAACAAATATTCCCTCAAGTTTTATCGACCACCGATACAACTCTACGTACGCTTGACGTTCGCTTTACCTAGAACAAGTATGACACTAGAAGTACTTTGTAGGTGTAACAGATAGGTTTGCAAGAATATAAAGAGCATGCAAATAAAAAATAGGGGCTGCTCAGGTAAAGAAGCAGTAAAGTTAGTATAGCGAGTGTGGAAGAGATGGTGGTAGGAGTGTGAAATTGCCCCTAAGCAATTGACTACTTTACTAGACCGATAGCAAGTTTTATGTGGGAGAGGCCACTGCTAGCATGTCATCCCTGACTTGGAATTCTATGCACTTATGATTGGAACTATTAGCAAGCATCCGCAACTACTAACGTTCATTAAGGTAAAACCCAACCATAGCATTAAGATATATTGGTCCCCCTTCAATCCCGTATGCATCAATTTCTATGCTAGGTTGAAGCTTCTGTCACTCTTGCCCTCCAATACATAGTCCTATCAACATACAACTAACCCTATGGTGTGATCCACGCGCGCACTCATATGATGGGAACCAAAGGACAGGAACATAACCACAAGCAAATTAAACCAATCATAGCAATTCTCCAATTACCGAAAGGACAACGAAAATCTACTCATGCATCTTAGGATGGCAACACATCATTGGATAATAATATGAAGCATAAAGCACCATGTTCAAGTAGAGGGTACAGCGGGTTGAGGGAGAGTGGACCGCTGTAGATAGATGGGGGAAGGTGATGAAGATGTTGGTGAAGATGACGGAGGTGTTGGTGTAGATCGCTGTCACACGATGATGGCCCCAGCGGTGTTCCGGCGCCACCGGGAGAGAGGGAGAGAGAGCCCCCTCCTTATTCTTCTTTCTTGACCTTCTCCCTAGATGGGAGATGGGTTTCCCCTCTAGTCCATGGCCTCCATGGTGGCAGAGGGGCAAGAGCCCCTCCGAGGTTGGATCTGTCTCTTTGTTTCTGCGTTCCAGATTCTGCCCTTTCACCGTTTCTCAAATTGCCGGAGATCCGTAACTCCGATTGGGCTGAAATTTTAACACGATTTCAATCCGGATATTGGCTTTCTTGCAGCGAAAGAAGGGCACCAACCGCCTTACGGGGTGGCCACGAGGGCCCAGGGCACACCTGACCCCCTGGGGCGCGCCCCCTGCCTCGTGGCCCCCTCGGGCATCGTCTCGCGTTGATTCTTCTTCCCAAAAATCACATATATTCCAAAAAAAATCTCCGTCAGTTTTTATCCCGTTTGGACTCCGTTTTATATGGATTTTCTACAAAACAAAAAACATGCAACAAACAGGAACTGGCCCCGGACACTGGATCAATATGTTAGTCCCCAAAAATAGTATAAAAAGTTGCCAAAAGTATATGAAAGTTGTATAATATTGGCCCGGAACAATCAAAAATTATAGATACGACGGAGACGTATCAGCATCCCCAAGCTTAATTCCTGCTCGTCCTTGAGTAGGTAAATGATAAAAGAGATAATTTTTTGATGTGGAATGCTACCTAGCATAATCTTGATCATGTAATCTAATCATGGCATGATTATTAAGGCACGAGTGATTCAAAGCAATAGTCTATCATTTGACATTAAGACATACTTCAAGCATACTAATAAAGAAACCATGTCTTTTCAAAATAACATGGCCAAAGAAAGTTATCCCTACAAAATCATATGGTCTGGCTATGCTCCATCTTCACCACACAAAGCATTCAAATCATGCACAACCCTGATGAAAAGCCAAGCAATTGTTTCATACTTTTGATGTTCTCAAACCTTTTCAACTTTCACGCAATACATGAGCGTGAGCCATGGATATAGAACTATAGGTGTAATAGAATATGATGATGGAGGTTGTGTGGAGAAGACAAAAAAGAGAGAAAGTCTCACATCGACGCGGCTAATCAACGGGCTATGGAGACGCCCATCAATTGATGTCCTTGCGAGGAGTAGGGATTGCCATGCAACGGATGCACTAGAGCTATAAGTGTATGAAAGCTCAAACTGAAACTAAGTGGGTGTGCATCCAACTTGCTTGCTCATGACCTAGGGCATTTGAGGAAGCC
Organism: Triticum urartu; assembly: GCF_003073215.2. NCBI lineage: Eukaryota > Viridiplantae > Streptophyta > Magnoliopsida > Poales > Poaceae > Triticum > Triticum urartu. The sequence continues at coordinate 578,950,096 of NC_053022.1, read as the reverse complement.
CATCATTGGAATATACAAGCCAAGTTCTATAATGAAAATTCCCACTAGTATATGAAGGTCATAACTGAAGAGACTCTCTATATGAAGAACATGGTGCTACTCTGCAGCACAAGTGTGGTAAAGGATAGTAACATTGTCCCTTCTCTCTTTTCTCTCATTTTTTTATTTTTTCTTCTCTTTTTTCTTTTTCTTGTAGGCTTCTTTGGCCTCTTTTTTTGGGGGGCGTCTTTGGCCACTTTTATTTTGATAACCTCACATGGGACAATGTTCTAATAATGATGATCATCACACTTTTATTTACTTACAACTCAATATTACAACTCGATACTAGAACAAAATATGACTCTATATGAATGCCTCCGGCGGTGTACCGAGATGTGCAATGATCTAGTGTAGCAATGACACCAAAAAACGGACAAGCCCCACCAGGACCAGAGGAATGTGGCAGGAGGGACACCGACAGGGAAGACGAAGCAAGAGTCCATGAGGAATCCTGTCGGGGTCCAGCTGGTGGAAGCGGTGTCGACCGGGCCAAGCACTCCTCGCAAATCTCTCTGTCGGGATCCAACTGCAAATGATGGTGTTTCAGGCGCCTAGCTGATGCTGACGGTGCGTCTGGCGCTTAGCCGGAGTCGAGTCGTCGGCTTCATGCTTGACGACCGGGGGCTCGGCGTTGTCGTCTTCGCCGTCAGTGTCCTCTTCGTCCTTATCAATCGAGGAGGAGCTTTCGTCATCAGTCGACCTCTCTGTGTAGCACCCTAAGCGAGCACCCGAACGCCAGAAGACCTTGATGGAGAGCAGATCAGCCTCCATTAGATTGAAATGGAGGACGTGCCCCTCTGCCAAGCTATAGGCACATGCAAAAGTTTTCCAACCATGCCGGAGAAGCATGACATGAGGTGCGGGGAACTCGACGTCCGTCGGCATGTTGCCATTACAGCAACCCTTCATGTCAACTTCAACCCGTGCAGCTGTTCAACATCCATCATCCTTGCAAAAGGGCCAGGAAGTCGAAGACGGCTGCGTAGGGTCTCGCCCAGCCTGACGATGAACTCCAGCGGCGTCTCTCCAACATGGCCCTCCATTGGGGTCGGAGCAGCTCGGTGAGGAGCGACTAGAGCACCACCGCATCCTCCTCGGCCTCGAGCACCGCACCGGCCACGGCCACATCCTGCGGCACCACCTTACGCACTGGATCCTGCCCTTGCGTCCCCAATAGGGATCGAGATGCAGTGTCGGGAGAGGCCCTCGTCGCTACCACCGGAGCTTGGGCGTGCCCTCTTCCTCTCACCATGGTGGGAGACGGGCACGAGAAGGAGAAGGAGAAGGTTCGTGGGTGAGTCCTTCCATTCACCTTCGCAACCCTTTTTATAGCAGAGCATGGCAATGGGGCTGGCTCCCCACCATCCTGTGGTAACCCCCCCCCCCCCCCCCCCCCCACCCTGGGTGACCCCCCCCCCCCCGCTCCGCCAATCCGACGCATCCGCGCCACTGACGGCGCCCAGATTCGCCGACCGCCCTCCCGCGCCAATCAGTGGCACCATGCTTTCTGCCATGGTACTCATTCCTGTGCCGTACGCGTCCACCACCTACCCTGTGCAATGCATGCAGCGTACATGGCGGAAACGGCAGGCATAGTGGGAAGAGTAAAATGGCAGTTACCCCTTCCCCCAGGGTCGTGCGCGGGCACTTCAAATAACTCCCCACGAACGTGGGTGTCGTCTAGCCTGTTGCATGGGTAGACCCACACTATTTGGCGTCACACGAGTCACAGAGAACCCGAGATTGATTCAATCTCGGGTTAATGAAGAAGGAAAGAAAATCTCAAAGACTTGGGTCCCATCGCGGCTGGGTTAGGATGTCCGCCTGTGCATTGTTAGGGCCTACCCCAATGATGCCCGGCAGCACATATGCGCCAGGCCCGGGGGCTCCTGTCGGTGCAAGAAACATACACGTTTGCTAACCGAACCCATGCACAGGCATGGCGACGGTCGCATAGCCAAACACCAAGGCATGGCACCAAATCAAGCTAGGAAAGCCGATGTTCGTCAGATCAATGAGAGTATTAAGAAGAACGATAGCCATGGACCACCTTGGGAGGGCCTCCCTTGCCGGGCAGGAGATCCTCGCGGGGTTGACGCCGCTCCCAAGAACGAGTCCTGATTTGCCCCGGCAGGGTTGTCGGGGCCGCCAAGGTCAAACTCCGCCAAGCTCCTTCAACAAGGAACCTTCACCGAGGCGCCACCACTCTACCTCACCTCACCCAAGTCGCCGATAAGTGCAGTGTCATGGTATTAAGCAACCGGGTGGATTCTAACAATCACGTGGCAGTGTCAAGGAGAAGATATTAGCTTCATAGACACCCTTACAGGAGGCGTGTCAAGCTGATAAGAAGAGACAGGTAAGAGGCGCAACAGACTTGCCGGGATTCGCCCTCAGCACAACACCTAGCAATGCATTTAATGCACTTTGTCCTAATTGCCAGGGTTAGGTATGATAGTAGTATTAGCTATCAAATCACACCCAAATGACGGTTCTGCCACGGTGGTCACCCCTTAACCTATAAAGGGAGGCCCGAGGCAACCTAGCAAAGGGTTGTGTAATTCAAACACTTTGACCCCTGCATTTGTAAGCTTACGTTGCTCTTCCCAAGCCACCCTTACCGGGCTAGAGCACGTCAAGCCTTCATCCACCTCCAAATCGATCCACCAAAGCAGGAATAGGGTATTACGCTACAAAGCAGCCCGAACCTGGGTAAAAGGGAGAGAGTCCATCGTTGTGCCATCCCCTACTGCTTCTGCTCTTTGTCCAACGCGGTCGTCCCCATACCGAACCACAAAGCGGCACCCCTGCCCCATAGGTGATCGTGTTTCCACGCCGACACATATGTTGATTCTTGTAGTTGACCCAACTCTCCAAATATGACCTATTTTGAAATCATGAATATTCTATTAAGATCCTATTTAGCAATAGACTTAAAGTACTGTGTAGTCTGACATATGTTCATATAGGAAATATAAGTTTCAGCAAATTCTCAACCAAGGCAAAATCCTTCATCGATAATTTACGAATATGGTAGCTAAACGTATGTTGTTCAAGGAGTAGTCACTTTTGTGGTGGGTATTACAAACAAGACGGCGACACGCGCCGCATAGGACACTAACGAGGATCCAGACATGGTCGACACATCCACCACAAACAAATCCCTGACGGGGGGGAGGATGAGGGATTTTTATTGCATGTCATAAGCATTCTGATCCGGAGGTCCCTATCCTAGAAGCCTTAGGCAAAGTTGCAGGTGATGTCCTGCCCAACAACATTGGCACCGCAACTGACACCCATATTTTCAATGTCTTCCTCCTTCGTCTTCCCTTCATCACCAATTCCATGGCCTAACTACACTTTGATCGAAGTTCAGGAGATTCTATTGGAAATTATCACACCATGTGTAGCAACATCTCTTATATATTGTTGTTATCCAAAGTACAACATTTCCTTTTGACTTTACCTTGAAGTTCTTTTTATCCACATGCATGTGATCTAGGATTTCTAATATAAAAATATTTGTCATGTGATTGACGCATTTCATAAACTACATAGTAGGTACTGACTAAGAAAGTGTGTTACAACTAATACCTACAAATTTTCATGATTGATTTCCACTTATTGTTCATGTTTCTGTTAAAAAATAAGTTTATTAATTATTCATGGATCACTAATAACTAATCTATATATTTGTTATGTTGGTCATTGGAATCTGACTAGCATATCATATCATTCAAGACCTAAATAGTCACATCCTTCATCATTGCTTTGCTTGATGAGGATATTGGTGTCGATAATATTAGTGATGTTGCACAAGTTTCACTATGAGACTACTAAGGCCAAGGACGGGAAAGAAAACAACGATCTTGAGGATGTCTACAGTGGTGATAATGATGATATTATTTAATACGCTTCTGTGTTGGGAGAAAAGCATGGTAATGGACGCTCACATAAGCGGCCGGCCTTATAAGTTTGTGATGTTCTCTTATGGAGGAGGTGCTTCCTCTCCATTGACCACGAGAGGGCATGGGAGACCAAGAAAGAGACAAATAGTTGGCTCGTCAGATGCTTCTTTTCAGAATGGAGATGACACTATCATTGTGAGACCCGTGACCCCCAAGGTGATATCTCGACGCCAAAGAGATGCACGAGAGGCCAAGAAAGAAGCCATAAGAAAAGTCAACGAGTATCAAGAGAGGGCCTGGGACACCGAGAAATAACCAATAATCATTAGCACACTCATGTCCAATTGGGTCCAAAAAATAAAAAATTGCAGGAAGTAAAGGCCCTTGTGAAAAAAGAGCCAATTATATTGTATACCCCTTTGAAATATGAAGTGCACGGTTGACTTGAGATTTGAGTAAGCTTGGTTGTGAATCTTGTCCTTGTGAGTGTTGTTATTGAGTCCCCCGCTTTGTTCACTATGTTCATCGTGTTTTACCTCTAATCCACCTCCAATTGAGATGATTGGGGCACCCCTATAGCTCCCCCATATCATTTTATTAGCTTGGAACATGAGGCATTATATGTCACATGTAGAGTTTCACCTATAAGACATGTATCCCTTACACTCTCCTTTAACCTCAAGACGAATTCATATTCCCATTCAGTGTAATATGTCGAGCAAACTAAAGTGGAAAAGGACACTGTTTTGTGCCACACGACAAAATCCTATGTCAAATGATCATCAGCGTGATTCTCAAAATTCTTTCTGGATCAAAAGGCAAGAAACTACTAATAATGGAAACTTCATCCTCTTATGCCAAAGAAGAGTCAATGAGCTCATCAAATTTTTTCAAAATATCATGCATCTTCCTAGTCTGTATCTTCCCCGTCGGACTATCTATGACCCAATGATCATCTCATATGTTGGTTCTTGTAGCTGAGCCAACTCTCCAAATAAGGCCTGTTTTGAAAACTTGTATATTCTACTAAGACCCTATTTAGCAACAGTCTTGAAGTTCTCTGTACTCTGACATATGTTAAGATAGGAAATATAAGTTTCAACAAGTTCTCAACCGAATATACAAATATGGTAGTTAAAACGTTTGTGGTTCAATGTGTAGTCACTGTTGTGGTGGGTACTCCAGACAAGAGGATGACACACACCGCATCGAACGCTAACAAGGACCCATTCATGGTCAACACATCCACCACACACAAATCCCTGCGGGGGGGAGAGGAAGAGTCAGTTGTACTATATGTCATCTGCATTTGGAATCGGAGGTCCCTATCCAAACAAGCCTTCGACAAAGTTGCAAATGATGTCTTGTCCTACAAGATTGAGACCGCAACCAGCACCCATATTTTGAATGTCTTCCTCCTCGGTCTTCCCTCAATCACCAATTCCATGGCCTAACTACACACTGATTGAAGTTCAAGTGATTCTATGGGAAATTATCCATCCGTGTGTAGCAAAATCTCTTATATATTGCTTTTATCCAAAAGTACAACATTTCCTTTTGACTTGCTTGATGTTATTTTATCCATGTGCATGTGATCCAGGATTTTTTATATAAATATAATCCTTATGTGATCGAAACGTTTCGTAAACTACATTGTAGATACTAACAAAGATAGTGTGTGTACCACTTGCAGTAGCTACAAATTTTGATGATTGATTTCAACTTTTAGTTCATATTTTTGTTCAAAAACAACTCAGTTCTTTAATTGGTCCTGGATGACCAATAACTAAATTATATATTTATTGTGTTGGTCGTTGGATCCTGTAAGTAGCTGATCATGTCATTCAAGACCTAAATAGCCACATCCTTCATCATTGCTTTGCTTAATGAGGATATTGTCGTTGATAACATTATTCTATCAGCGAAGTTGCACAAATTTCACTATGAGATTACTCTAGCCCAGAATGGGAAAGAAGACGCCGATCTCGAGGATGTCTAGAGTGGTGATAATGATGATATTGTTGAATACATTTCTAAGTTGGCAGCAAAGCATTATAATGGACGTCCACATAAGTGTGGTGCGGCCGGCCTCATAAGGTTGTGATGTCTACCAATGGAGGAGGTGCTTCCTCTCCATTGACCAAGAGAGGGCATGGGGGGCCAAGGAAGAGACACGATGTTGGCTCGTTAGAAGCTTCCTTTCAGAATGGAGACGACATTAGGACTATGAGACCCCCCCCGAAATTAGGGCTATGAGACCCCCCCCCCCCCCGAGGTGATTTATCAATGCTAAAGAGATGCACGGGAGGCCAAGAAAGGAGCCACAAGCAACGTGAACGAGTATCAAGAGAGGGCATGGGAGGCCGATAAAGGACCAATAATCACCAACAGACTCTTCTCCAATTATGTCCGAAAAATAAAAAAAATACAGGCAGTAAAGGCCCGAGTGAAAAAGAGCCGATCATTTTGTATACACCTTTGAAACTTGACGTGCGTGGTTGAATTGAGATTTGATTAGCATGGTGGTGAATCTTGTCCTTATGAGTGTTCTTATTGAGTCCCCCTCGCCTTTGCTACCATTGTCGTGTGAATGGTGATGAATTGAGATGATCATGGCACCCCTATAGCCCCCCCCCCCTGTTGCATTTTCTTAGCATAGAACATGAGAGGCATTGTATGTCACATGCAGGTACCTAGTAGCTACTGACTGAGAAAGTGTGTTACAACTAATAGCTACAAATTTTCATGATTGATTTCCACTTAATATTCATGTTTCTGTTAAAAAAATAAGTTTATTAATTATTCATGGATCACTAATAACTAATCTATATATTTGTTATATTGGTCATTGGAATCTCTGACTAGCTGATCATGTCATTCAAGACCTAAATAGTCACATCCTTCATCATTGCTTTGCTTGATGAGGATATTGTTGTCGATAACATTATTCTATTAGTGATACTACACAAGTTTCACTATGAGACTACTAAGGCCAAGAACGGGAAAGAAAACATCGATCTTGAGGATGTATACAGTGCTGATAATGATGATATTATTGAATATGCTTCTGTGTTGGGCACCCCTATAGCTCCCCCCATATCATTTTCTTAGCTTATAACATGAGGCATTATATGTCACATGCAGTGTTACACCTATAAGACCCATTTCCCTTTGACTTTCCTTGGCCTCGGGACGAATTGATATTCCCATTTAGTGCAATATTTCTAGCTAACTGAAGTGGAAAATGACTTTGTTTTGTGCCATGCAAGAAAATCCTATGTCAAATGATCATTCAGGGTGATTCGTGATATTCTTTTAGGATCAAAAGGCAAGAAACTACTAATAATGAAAACTTCATCCCGTTATGCCAAAGAAGAGTCAATGAGCTCATCAACTTTGTTCAAAATAACACGCGTCTTCCTAGACCATATCTTCCCCATCAGACTATGTGTGACCCAATGATCATCGCATATGTTGATTCTTGTAGCGACCAAACTCTCCAAATGTGAAATATTTTGAAAGCATATATATTATATTAAGATCCCGTTTAGCAATAGTCTTGAAGTTCTCTATAGTCTAGCATATGTTAATACAACAAATATAAGTTTCGACAATTTCTCAACCGAATGTACAAATATGGTAGTTGATAGTTTTGTGGTTCAAGGAGTAGTAACTGTTCTGGTGGGTATTCCATACACGATGTTGACACACACTGCATAGGACGGTAACAAGGATCCAACCATAGTCGACACATCCACCACACACAAATCCCTGACTTGGGAATGGAAGAGGGAGTTCTACTCTATGTCATTTGCATTTTGGACCAGAGGTCCCTATTCACACCAGCCTTCGGCAAAGTTGCAGGTGATGTCCTGCCCAGCGAGATTGAGACCACAACCAACACCCATATTGTCAATGCCTTCCTCCTTCGTCTTCCCTCCATCACCAATTCCATGGCCTAACTACACTCTAATCGAAGATTAAGAGATCCTATGGGAAATTATCCACCAGTATGTAGCAAAATCTCTTATATATTGTTGTTATCCAAATTACAACATTTCCTTTTGACTTTATCTTGATGTTCTTTTTATCCACATGCATGTGATCTAGGATTTGTTATGTAAAAATATTTGTTACGTGATCGAAGCTTTTCAAAAAATACATTGGTGATACTGACTAAGAAAGTGTGCGTGCCACTTTCAATAGCTACAAATTTTGATGATTGATTTCAACTTATTGTTCATGTTTTTGTTCAAACAAATCTGTTTATTAATTGGTCATGGATGACCAATAACTAATCAATATATTTGTTATGTTGGTCGTTGGATCCTCTAAGTAGCTGATCATGTCATTCAAGACCTAAATAGCCACATCCTTCATCATTGCTTTGCTTGATGAGGATATTGTCGTCGATAACATTATTCTATCAGCAATGCTGCACAAGTTTCATTAGGTGACTACTCTGGCAAAGAATGGGAAAGAAGACATCGATCTTGAGGATGTCCACAATCGTGATAATGATGATATTGTTGAATACATTTCTGTGTTGGGAGCAAAGCATGGTAATGGATGCCCACATAAGTTGGGTGCGACCGGCCTCATAAGGTTGTGATGTCTGCCAATGGAGGAGGTGCTTCCTCTCGATCGACCAATAGAGGGCATGGGAGACCAAGGAAGAGACACATTGTTGGCTCGTTACGAGCTTCTTTTCAGAATGGAGGCGACACTACGACTATGAGACCCCCCCTGCTCCCCCGAGGTCATTTCTCAACGCCAAAGAGATGCACGGGAGGCCAAGAAAGGAGCTAGAAGCAATGTCAACGAGTATCAAGAGAGGGCTTGGGAGGCCCAGAAAGGACCCACAATCACTAGCAGACTCTTCTCCAATAGGGTCCAAAAATATGCAAGCAGTAAAGCCCCGAGTGAAAAAGAGCCGATAATTTTGTATACACCTTTGAAACTTTACGTGCATGATTGAATTGAGATTTGATTAGCTTAGTGGTGAATCTTGTACTTGTGAGTGTTCTTATTGATCCCCCCTCCCCTTTGTTCCCCATGTCGTGTGTTACCTCTAATCCACCTTGAATAGCGATAATCGAAGCACCCCTATAGCTCCCCTCGTATCATTTTCTCAGCTTAGAACATGAGGCCTTATATGTCACATGTAGGTTTTCACCTATAAGACCCGTATCCCTTCAACTCTCCTTGACCTCAAGACGAATTGATATTCCCATTCAGTGCAATATCTCTAGCAAACTAAAGTGGAAGAGGACTTTGTTTTGTGCCACGCAACAAAATCTATGTCAAATGATCATTCAGTCGTGATATTCTTTTAGGATCAAATGGAAAGAAACTACTAATGGTGAACCGTGGGTCCCTATCCACATAAACCTTCGGCAAAGTTGCAGGTGTTGTCCTGCCCAACGAGATTGAGACAGCAAGCAACTCCCATATTTTCAATGCCTTCCTCCTTCGTCTTCCCTTCATCTCAAATTCCATGGCCTAACTACACTCTAATCGAAGTTCAAGAGATTCTATGGGAAATTATCCATCCGTGTGTAGAAAAATCTCTTATATATTGTTGTTATCCAAAGTACAACATTTCCTTTTGAAATTTTCTTGATGTTCATTTTATCCACATGCATGTGATCCAGGATTTCTTATATAAAATATGTTTATGTGATCGAAGCATTTCATAAATAACATTGTAGATACTGACTAAGAAAAGTGTGTGTACCACTTGCAATAGCCACAAATTTCGATGGTTGATTTCAATTTATTGTTCATGTTTTTGTTCAAAAAAATTAGTTTATTAATTGGTCATGGATGACTAATAAGTAATATATATATATATTATGTTGGTCATTGGATCCTCTAAGTAGTTGATCATGTCATTCAAGACCTAAATAGCACATCCTACATCATTGCTTTGCTTGATGAGGATATTGTTGTCAATAACATTATTCTATCAGCGATGTTGCGCCAGTGTCACTATGAGACTACTCTGGCTAGGAATGGGAAATAAAACATCGATCTTGAGGATATCTATAGTTGTGGTAATTATGATATTGTTGAATACACTTATGTGTTTGGACCAAAGCATGGTAATGGACGCCCACATAAGTTGGGTGTGACCGGCCTCATAAGGTTGTGATATTTGCCAATTGAGGAGGTGCTTCCTCTCCATTGACCAAGAGAGGGCATAGGAAACCAAGGAAGAGACACACTATTGGCTCGTTAAAAGCGTCTTTTTAGAATGGAGATGACACTATGACTATGAGAGCCCCGCTCCCCCGAGGTGATTTCTCAACGCCAAAGATATGCATGGGAGGTGAAGAAATGAGTCAGAAGCAATGTCAACGAGTATCAAGAGAGGGCCTGGGAGGCTGAGAAAGGACAAATAATCAGTAGCGAACTCTTCTCAATTTGGGTCCAAAAGATAAAAAATGCAGGCAGTAAAGGCCTGAGTAAAAAAGAGTTGATCATTTAGTATACACCTTTGGAACTTGACATGCGTAGTTGAATTGAGATTTGAGTAGCTTTTTGCTAAATATTGTACTTGTGAGTGTTCTTATTGAGTCCCCCTCCCCTTTTTCCCCATGCGGTGTTTTACCTCTAATCCACCTCAAATCATGATGATCGGGCACCCCTATTGCTCTCCATGTATCAATTTCTTAGCATGGAATACGATGCATTATATGGCACATGTAGGGTTTCACCTATAAGACATGTATCCCTTTGACTCTCCTTGACCTGGAGAAGAATTGATATTCCCATTCAGTGCAATATGACCAGAAAACTGAAGTGGAAAAGGACTTTGTTTTGTGCCACGCAACAAAATCCTATGTCAAATGATCATTCAGGGCGATTCGCGATATTCTTTTAGGATCAAAAGGGAAGAAACTATTAATAATGAAAACTTCATCCCATTATGCCAAAGAAGACTCAATGAGGTCATCAACTCTTTTTCAAAATAACATGTGTCTTCCTAGTCTGTATCTTCCCCGTTGGACTATGTGTGACCCAATGAGCATCTCATAAAATAATTCTTGCAGCTGACCCAACTCTCCGAATATGACCTATTTTGAAAGCATGCATATTCTGCTAAGATACTATTTAGCAACAGTCTTGAAGTTCTCTATAGTCTGACATATGTTATGGTAGGAAATACAAGTTTCAACAATTTCTCAACCGAATGTACAAATATGGTAGTTAAAACATTTCTGATGCAAGGTGTAGTCACTATTGTGGTGCGTATTTTATACAAGACAGTGAGACATGCCGGATAGGATGCCAACAAGGACCCAACCATGGTCAACACATCCACCACACATAAATCTCTGATGGGGGGAAAGGAAGAGGGAGTTGTACTGTATGTCATCTGCATTTTGAATTGGAGGTCCCTATCCACACAAGCCTTCAGCAAAGTTGCAGGTGTTGTCCTTCCCAATGAGATTGAGACCACAACCAGCATATTTTCAATGCCTTCCTTCATCGTCTTCCCTCCATCACCAATTCATGGCCTAACTACACTCTGATCAAAGTTCCAGAGATTCTATGGGAAATTATCTATCCGTGTGTAGCAAAGTCTCTTATATATTGTTGTTATCCAAATTACAACATTTCCATTTGACGTTTTCTTGATGTTATTTTTAGCTAAATGCATGTGATCTAGGAGTTCTTATATAAAAATATTTGTTATGTGATGAAACAATTTCATAAACAACCTTGTAGATACTGACTAAGAAAGTATGTGTACCACTTGCAATAGCTACTAATTTTGATGATTGATTTCAACTTATTGTTCATGTTTTTATTCGAAAAAACCAATTTATTAATTGGTCATGGATGACCAATAACTCATCGATATACTTATTATGTTGGTCATTGGATCCTCTAAGTAGTTGATCATGTCATTCCAGACCTAAATAGCCACATCCTTCATCATTCCTTTGCTTGATGAGTATATTGTCATCGATAACATTATTCTATTAGCGATGCTGCACAAGTTTCACTAGGAGACTACTCGGGCCAAGAATGGGAAAGAAGACGTCGATCTTGAGGATGTCTATAGTCATGATAATGATGATACTGTTGAATACACTTCTATGTTGGGAGCAAAGCATGGTAATGGTCGCCCACATAACTTGGGTGCGATCGGCCTCATAAGGTTGTGATGTCTACTAATGGAGGAGGTGCTTCCTCTCCATTGACCAAGAGAGGGCATGGGAGAGCAAGGAAGAGACACATTGTTGGCTTGTTACAAGCTTCTTTTCAGAATGGAGACAACACTACGACTATGAGACCCCCCTGCTCCCTCGAGGTGATTTCTCAATGCCAACAAGATGCACGTGAGGCCAAGAAAGGAGCCAGAAGCAACACCAATGAGTATGAAGAGAGGGGTTGGGAGGCCGATAAAGACCAACAATCACTAGCAGACTCTTCTCCAATTGGGTCTAAAAAAACTACAGGGAGTAAAGGCCCAAGTGAAAAAGAGTTGACCATTTTGTATACACCTTTGAAACTTAACATGCATAGTTGAATTGAGATTTGAGTAGCTTGGTGGTGAATCTTGTACTTGTGTGTGTTCTTATTGACTCCCCCTAACCTTTGTTCCCCATGTCGTGTTTTACCTCGAATCCACCTCCAACCGTGGTGATAGGGGCACCCCTATAGCTCCCTATGTATCATTTTCTTAGCTTGGAACACGAGGCATTACATGTCACATGCTGGGTTTCACATAAAAGACTCGTGTCCCTTCGACTATCATTGACCTCGAGAGGAATGGATATTCCCATTCAGTGTAATGTGTCGAGCAAACTAGAGTGGAAAAGGACATTGTTTTGTGGCACACAACAAAATCCTATGTCAAATGATCATTCAAGGTGATTCTCAAAATTCTTTTAGGATCAAAAGGCAATAAACTACTAATAATGGAAACATCACCCCGTTATGCCAAAGAAGAGTCAAAGAGCTCATCAACGTTTCTCAAAATATCATGCATCTTCCTAGTCTGTATCTTCCCCGTCGGACTATCTATGACCCAATGATCATCTCATATGTTGGTTCTTGTTGTGAGCCAACTCTCCAAATATGATCTATTTTGAAAGCATGTATATTCTATTAAGATCCTATTTAGGAATAATCTTGAATTTCTCTATAGTCTGACCTATGTTAAGATATCAAGTATAAGTTTCAACAATTTCTCAACCAAATGTACGAATATGGTAGTTAAAACGTTGGTGGTTCTAGGAGTAGTCACTGTTGTGGTGGATATGCCTGACAAGACGGTGACACATGCGGCATAGGACGCTAACAAGGACCCAACCATGGTTGACATCCACCACACGCAAATCCCTAATAGGGGAAAGGAGGAGGGAATTGTAGTGCATGTCATATGCATTTTGTAGCGACCTGACCCGAATGGATCAAGTCTACTGTGCTCCGGTGTCATCCCAGGATCAGTAATGCTGACACCACACAGTACTTCGAAAGATTTATAGATGAGTGGCAATCACACACTTATTACATCGATGTCTCAAAAGAGAACTTATTACAATAAATATGGCTTAAGGCCATCTAATAACGATAACAGCGGAAGGCTCGGAAGATAAATGGGTCCATCAACTCCGACGGCATCAATGAGTATAGAACCACGACCTAAAAGCACCTTAATCGTCGTCTGAAAAGTCTGCAACATGAAAGTTGCAGCCCGAAAACGGGTCAGCACATGGAATATGCTGGCAATGTAACACATAGAGAGTAATGGAATGAAACAGCTATACTACATGCATATATGGCTGGTGGAAAGCTCTATGGTTACAGTTTTGCATAAAGCCAGTTTTTCCCTACTGCAAAGGAATAAATTTATTTAACTATCATGGTGGTTGTTAAACATCGAGAATGGTTGACAGCATTCCGATCCCAATTAAGTGAACAATTAAAACCCAACAACATTAATTAGAAGTAACATGATGAGATTCACATGATATTCAAGTACTAGACACTCAAGTTGTCCATAACCGGGGACACGGCTAATCATGATTAGTTTGTACACTCTGCAGAGGTTTGCGCACTTTTCCCCACAAGACTCAATCGCCTCCATTTGGTTTCTCGCACTACATGGTGTTTGAGAAGACGGATGACCGAGACATAGTCTTTCAGAAGCGCTAGCACCTTACGATTGGGTAGACCGTACCACCTACATCCCCTACATCTGCTAGTCTACCACTGTAAGAGTTCGCACAACTTAGTCAACTATGCCAGAGCCCATAATGGCTTGTGGCTGCACACGGAAGTTTCTAGTATGAAAGATCTTATGATCCCTTTGAGCCTGGGCGGCGGTCCAAAAGAAAACAGGCAAGTCCTGATAGACATCAGGTGCCTCAATCCACCCAGATGTGTGTTTAAGTTGCCACCTTAGATAAACCATTAAAATTAACAAACTCACATCTGTCATGGATATCACTCACCCAATCCACGTCTACTAGCATAGCATGGCATAATAAGCAAACATAGAAGTAACTCCCAAAGGTTTGATAATAATACAGGTAATAGGTACTACCTCATCTACTTCCCATCCCACGATTTAATTAGATCCTAATCATGCAATGTGAGAGGATTGATCTAATGCAATAAAACATGGGTTGTAGAAAAGGTATGATCAAAGTGTTACTTGCCTTGCTGATGATCCGCGAGACCTAGGGTTTTGAAGTAACAAGTGATCTATCGCAGACAAACAAGCACACAAATAAGTACTCATCTAATGCACAGGTAAAACTCGAACAAGAGAACGAACCAGAAAGTTCAACTTAAGAACTCCGGTTGCAAAGAAATAAAGAACCGAACAGACGACGGAAAAACAAATGGTGGAAGAAAACAACTCGGTTCCAGCTAGTTAAATCTAGGTCAAATTTTACTGTAGCAAAAGCTTGTTCAAGTTGATTAGACGGAACGGCGGTTTCGAAACGAAACTCTAGGCGCTTGAATCACCTGATTCCGGTAAACGAGCGACAAGAAAGACCAGAACGAAGATCGGATCTGAGATCACGATCGCGGAATAAATCCGACGAAAAGAAAGAGATGAACGGTTAAACGAACGGACGTTCGCTAACCGAGAATAATCGGTGATCACGTTCGTTGAGATGAACGGTCCGAAAGAAGAAACGAAAACCGATCTAGGGTTTTCGGAAAATAAAACCGAAAAGAAAAACCGGAAAGAAAACGGAAAAGAAACGGAACGGTTCTTTTAAGAAAAACCGAACCGGGGAAAGAAAAAGAGGCGCGGCGCGGGGCTACCTCCGGCGGCGGCGGCACGGCTAAGGCGGCTATAGGCGGCTTGGGGCTTGGGGTGGGGAGAGGGGGGGTTATGGGGTATTTATATAGGTGGGGGGTTTCTTGGGGGAGGGGGCAAGCAATAGGAGGGGGGTTAGAGTCCTACTAGGACTCGGCCTAGTGGCGGCGCAAGGCAGGCGGCGGGGCTGGCGGCTGCGCCTGGCGCACGGGGCGGCTGGGCCCTTGGCCCAGGCGGGCGCTGCGGTCTCCTTTTTTTTTAAACGGTTACGCGCGCAGAAAAAACAAAACAAAAGAAAAACTAAACGAACTCCGAAAAAAAATCTAAAGTAAATTTTCCCCGACTCCTAAAAATGAGCCGAACAAAATGAACTTTCCTCCGGACCTAGATGCAATTTTGGAAACACGCATTTTTTTCCTAATCCAAATAAAATGCAAATAAACTCCGGAAAAATCCAAAATTTGATTTATTCATTAGATCTTCATTTTTCCTAACTTTGGGAAAAGTCATATTATTCCCTCTCTCATTTTTTTTGATATTGGAAAAATAATTGAAGATGAAATAAATAAATCAAATGATCCTCTTTTCCAAAATTTGAGAGAACTCAAATATGAAAATAACGAAATCTCCAACTCTCTCCGTGGGTCCTTGAGTTGCGTGAAATTTCTAGGATCAACCAAAATGCATGAAAATATGATATGCATGATGATCTAGTGTATAACATTCCAAATTGCAAATTTGGGATGTTACAAACCTACCCCCCTTAAGATGAATCTCGCCCTCGAGATTCGGGTTGGCTAGAAAATAGGTGAGGGTGGTCCTTGAGCAAATCTTCTTCTCTTTCCCAGGTGGCTTCATCCTCTGAGTGAGAGAGATCCACTGAACTTTGCAAAACTTGATAACCTTGCTGCGGGTAACTCTGCTGGCATAATCGAGAATCTTGACTGGCTTCTCCTCATACGTTAAGTCGTCCTTCAACTGAATCGCTTCGAGTGGCACGGTATCTCTTAGCGGTACCTCCGCCATCTCGGCATGACATTTCTTCAGCTGAGAAACATGGAATACATCATGAACTCCTGACAGCTCCTCTGGTAATTCCAACTTATAAGCGACTTCTCCCATACGTTGCAAGATCTTGTACGGTCCAACGAAACGCGGTGCTAACTTTCCCTTAACTCCAAAGCGCTTAACTCCTCGAAGTGGGGATACTCGAAGGATAAACTCTGTCTCCAGTTTCGTAAACTGTCTCCTTGCGTTTTGAATCTGCGTAGCTCTTCTGCCTGGACTGGGCTACCTTGAGCCTATCGCGAATCAACTTAACTTTCCGTTCAGACTCCTTAATCAAATCTGGTCCAAAGAATTGACGGTCTCCAACTTCGTCCCATGACAACGGTGTCCTGCACCTCCTTCCGTATAAAGCTTCGAAAGGTGCCATCTTCAAACTGGTTTGGTAACTGTTGTTATAAGAAAACTCCGCATACGGCAAGTTATCGTCCCAGCTAGATCCATAATCTAGTGCACAAGCTCTCAGCATATCTTCCAAAATCTGATTGACTCTCTCGGTCTGTCCATCTGTCTGCGGATGAAAAGCTGTGCTGAACTCTAGTCTGGTTCCTAAAGTTTCATGCAACTGATTCCAAAACTTTGAGGTAAATTGGGTTCCTCTATCTGATACGATACTCCTCGGAACTCCATGCAAACAAATGATCCTAGTCATGTATATCTTCGCCAACTTAGCACTGGTGTAAGTGGTCTTAACTGGAATAAAATGTGCTACCTTTGTCAAACGATCAACTACTACCCATATCGAGTCATAGCCTGCTTTCGTCCTGGGTAGTCCTGTGATAAAATCCATGCCTATCTTATCCCACTTCCATTCGGGTATCGGCAATGGTTGTAACAATCCTGCTGGCTTCTGATGCTCTGCCTTTACTCTCTGACATACGTCACAAACTGCTACATATGCTGCAATATCCTTCTTCATTCCGGTCCACCAGAATGTTTCCTTCAAATCCAAATACATCTTGGTATTCCCTGGGTGAATCGAATACGGTGAATCATGTGCCTCGTGCAAAATCAACTTCCTGATCTCCGGGTCATTGGCACATAAACACGGTCCTCAAACCATAAGGTATCGTGCTCATCCTCACGAAATCCCTTTGCTTTTCCTTCGCTCAATTTCTCTTTTATAGCAGCAATCTCCTTGTCAGATTTCTGAGCTTCTCTGATCTTATCCATCAATGTTGACTGAATCTCCAATGCTGCTACATAGCCTCTCGGAACTATTTCCAAACATAGCTCACGAAGGTTTTCTGCTAACTCCTTTGGTACTTCTCCCGTCACTAGGGTGTTGACATGGCTCTTACGGCTCAATGCGTCAGCTACACATTAGCTTTTCCGGGATGGTAATGCAATCTCATGTCATAATCCTTGATGAGCTCCAACCATCTCCTTTGTCTGAGGTTCAACTCCTTCTGCGTGAAAATGTACTTCAAACTCTTGTGATCCGTGTACACCTCACAATGATTTCCAATGAGGAAATGTCTCCACGTTTTCAATGCATGCACTACGGCTGCTAACTCCAAATCATGCGTGGCATAATTCAACTCATGAGGCTTCAGTTGCTCGTGAAGCATACGAAACAACTCTTCCTTCCTGCATAAGCACTGCTCCAAGTCCTCGACGTGAAGCGTCGCAATACACCTCATAATCCTTGGTCTGATCTGGCAAAATCAATACTGGTGAGGTAACCAAGCGTTTCTTCAACTCCTGGAAACTAGCCTCACATTCCTCAGTCCAATTTGAACTTAGTATCCTTCTTCAACAATTCAGTCATAGGCTTTGCAATCTTTGAAAAGTTCTCAATGAACCTCCGGTAGTATCCTGCGAGTCCAAGAAAACTCCGGATCTCTCCAACTGTCGTTGGTGATTCCCATTCGGTTACGGTCTCAACCTTAGTGGGGTCAACTGCTATACCTTCTCCGGATATAACGTGTCCGAGGAATCCAACTTCCTTCAACCAAAACTCACATTTGCTGAATTTGGCGTATAACTGATGTTCCCTTAGTTTCTCCAAAACCAAACGCAAATGTTCCTTATGCTCCTCTTCATTCTTTGAATAAACCAGGATGTCATCAATGAACACTACGACGAACTTATCCAAAAACTCCATAAACACTTTGTTCATCAGGTTCATAAAATAGGCAGGTGCGTTAGTCAATCCAAATGACATAACGGTATACTCATACAGTCCATATCTCGTGGTGAATGCTGTCTTAGGTATGTCCTGCTCCCGAATCTTCAATTGATGGTACCCTGATCGCAAATCGATCTTGGAAAACACTTTAGCTCCTTGCAACCGATCAAACAGATCGTTGATCATTGGCAGTGGGTACTTGTTCTTGATGGTTACTTCATTCAATCCCCGATAATCTACAACCATCCTTAATGATCCATCCTTCTTTTCCACTAGAAGTACGGGTGATCCCCAAGGCGAAGAACTTGGGCGAATGTAACCTTTATCCAATAACTCCTTAATCTGATTCTTAATTTCCACCAAATCCTTTGCTGGCATCCGGTACGGTCGCTTCGATATTGGGCCTGTACCTGGCAATAACTCAATCAAAAACTCAATGTCTCTATCCGGTGGCATGCCTGGTAATTCCTCAGGAAATACATCAGGAAAATCCTTTACCACTGGTACTTCTTCTTGCACAACTCCTGTTAGGCAGTTTACTTGTGTCCTGTTTGGCACATGCCGGGATACATACTTGATCCTTCTTCCTTCTGGTGTGGTAAGCAAAATTGTCTTACTGGCGCAATCGATGTTTCCTCCATACATCGACAGCCAATCCATACCAAGAATCACATCCAGACCTTGGGATTCCAGAATAATTAAATCCGTTGGGAAAACATGCCTTCCTATACTTAATGGCACTTGGAAACATCCTTGTCTGGCCATGTACTCTGCTCCTGGCGAGCTTACTAGCATAGGTGTTTTAAGAATCCTAGTGGGCAGGCTATACTTTTCCACAAATCCCCTTGATATGTATGAATGCGATGCACCAGTATCAAAAAGAACGAGTGCGGTAAATGACTTAACCAAAAACTTACCGATTACTGCATCGCTGATCTTCAACCTCCTCCACATTAACGTGGTTCACCTGTCCCCTATTGAAAGGGTTCGGCTTCTTCCCAGAGCTTCCATTGCCATTTCCATTCTGGCCTTCGGGACATTCATTGGCATAATGTCCGGTCTTGGAACACTTGAAACAAGTGACTTGACTCAGATCTCTCTTGGTTGGGGTCGATGGGGTGGTACGGTTCTGGCCGTTGCTTCCTCCATTCCCATTACCATTCTTGTGGCCATTATGGTTGTGCGAACTACCTCCTCCATGGGTATGCTGAAACTGAAATCCCGGTTTAGGGGTAAAACGGGGCTTCTGCTGGGCTCCAGAGTTATACTTCCCCTGTCCATAACTTCCTCTTACGGTTCTCAATCTGCTGTTGCTTCCCTTCAATCATGATGGCACGATCTACCAACTCCTGGTAGTTGTTGAAACTCGCTACCATCAACTGCATGCTTAGTTCATCATTCAGTCCTTCCAGAAACTTCTCCTGCTTAGCTGCATCCGTAGCAACGTCATCTGGGGCATAACGTGCTAACTTGCTGAAGTCGTCAACGTACTGGCCAACTGTCCTTCCTCCTTGGCGTAAGTTGCGAAACTCACGCTTCTTCATGGCCATAGCTCCTGCTGAAACATGGGCAGTGCGGAAAGCTTGCTGAAACTGATCCCATGTGACAGTGTCAACTGGGTAAGTGGCTGTGAAATTCTCCCACCATGCTGCCGCGGGTCCGTCAAGCTGGTGAGCGGCAAACTTCACTTTCTCACCATCCGTGCATCCTGCAGTGGTCAACTCCCTTCCTATCTTGCGGAGCCAATCGTCTGCTACTATTGGCTCGGTGCTACTGGAAAACACCGGCGGATTCAGCCTAAGGAAACGGGCTAAGTGGTCAACAGGTGGTGGTGGTGGTGGGTTGTTGTTGTTGTTCTGCTGGTTCTGGACTAACATCTGCATCAATTGATTCTGCTGCTGGATCAACTGAGTGAGCTCCGGTGGATCCATTGTCACGTCTCGGAGGCATCTGAGGGTTTAGAAAAGACGAGAATTAAGAATAGAGTGAGGTCTAAAGGGAAAACACTACCCCAATGCACATGAGCAAATGCACACAAAATCACTTCATTCAATCAAACAAGGGCTTACAATCGGTCTAACTATCGCAAAAGTGCTCGACTATAATGTTTACAGGGGGGAATGCACTACTATCTGGTGGTCATCTAGAAATTTGAACCGGTGGAAGACTCCATGATATCTGCTCCAGCTTCGTCTTCAAAGTCGGGTTCACTTGGATCCGAATCGGTGTCGTCGATGATGATGTAGTTGTCCGGACATGCGACGTACTCGTCTTCCTCCTTGGATGCTAACTTCCTCTTGAGTTCTTCAATCTCCTGCTTAAGATCGCCATTGTGTCTTGCTAGAGCTACGATCTCGTCCATGTAGTCCTTGCGTGTAGACTTCAGTTCTCCTTCTAGCTCGATGATCCTTGCCTTTGCATTCTTCAACTCTATCATATCATTGCACATCTGGTTCTCGTGGCGTCGAATGTGCTGGTTTAACTCCTGGATGAAAGATGCAATGGATCTATCCTTCTTGGTGCTGACTAACTCCCATTGTTCATCTCGGCGTCCGCAAATCTGGTAGATAGTGTCCTTGAGGTCTTCTTGATAAACTTCTCCAATGCGTCCCATGGTGATATGAGCTGCCATGCTCCTTCCCAGACTCCAGGTTGGTGCATTGAAAACACTATCTATGGGCTTCGTGATTGGTGCGAATGTCCTTCCCGGAACGTGAGCTTGAATCTTCCAGCGCTCCTCTTCAGGCAGAGTGGCGTTGAAGGTTCCCGTGAAGCTTGGTAATCCAATGTTCAGGTACTTGGTGACTTCCTTCAGGTGAAATCCAAAATGGTGTGCCTTCATCCGGTTGAGCGTACTTAATCTTCGCGTTCGTCATCCTAAAAGAGTAGAAAAGATGAGGAGTTAGAAAATGAGAAGAGAATGGTGATCTATGGCTTTAACTTAGTGGTCGTGTCCTACAGTCAGCGTGTGCTCTGATACCATCTCTGTGGCGACCCGACCCGAATGGATCAAGTCTACTGTGCTCCGTGTCATCCCTGGATCAGTAATGCTGACACCACACAGTACATCGAAGGATTTATAGCAGAGTGGCAATCACACACTTATTACATCGTTGTCTCAAAGAGAACTTATTACAATAAATATGGCTTAAGGCCATCTAATAACGATAACAGCGGAAGACTCGGAAGATAAATGGGTCCATCAACTCCAACGGCATCACTGAGTATAGAACCACGACCTAAAAGCACCTACTCGTCGTCTGAAAAGTCTGCAACATGAAAGTTGCAGCCGGAAAACGGGTCAACACATGGAATATGCTGGCAAGGTAACACATAGAGGGTAATGAACAGTAATGAGCTATACTATATGCATGTATGGCTGGTGGAAAGCTCTATGGTTACAGTTTTGCGTAAAGCCAGTTTTTCCCTACTACAAAGGAATAAATTTATTTAACTATCATGGTAGTTGAACATCAAGAATGGTTGACAGCATTCCGATCCCAATTAAGTGAACAATTAAAACCCAACAATCTTAATTAGAAGTAACATGATGAGATTCACACGATATTCAAGTACTAGATACTCAAGTTATCCATAACCGGGGACATGGCTAATCATGATTTGTTTATTACACTCTGCAGAGGTTTGCGCACTTTTCCCCACAAGACTCGATCACCTCCGTTTGGATTCTCGCACTACATGGTGCTTGAGAAACGGATGACCGAGACATAGTCTTTCAGAAGCGCTAGCACCTTACGTTGGATAGACCGGTACACCTACTTTCCCCTACATCTGCTAGTCTACCCTGTAAGAGTTCGCACGACTTACATCAACTATGCCAGAGACCCAAAACACCAGAAAAAAAAAAAAAACGAAAGGTGCAACGGTCTATCCATCGTAACCGGTCTAGCCGCCTATCTGCCAAAGACTGTGTCCCGGTGGCATCCGTTTCTCAAACACCTTGTAGTGCGAGAAACCAAACGAGAGGCGATCGAGTCTTGTGGGGAAAAGTGCGCAAACCTCTGCAGAGTGTACAAACTAATCATGATTAGCCGTGTCCCCGGTTATGGACAACTTGAGTATCTAGTACTTGAATATCATGTGAATCTCAACATGTTACTCTAATTAATATTAATGGGTTTTAATTACTTAATTGGGATCGGAATGCTGTCAACCATTCTCGATGTTTAACAACTACCATGATAGTTAAATAAATTTATTCCTTTGCAGTAGGGAAAACTGGCTTTACGCAAAACTGTAACCATAGAGCTTTCCACCAGCCATATATGCATATAGTATAGCTGTTTCATTCCATTACTCTCTATGTGTTACTTTGCCAGCATATTCCATGTGCTGACCCGTTTTCGGGCTGCAACTTCTCATGTTGCAGACTTTTCAGACGACGAGTAAGGTGTTTTAGGTCGTGGTTCTATACTCAGTGATGCCGTTGGAGTTGATGGACCCATTTATCTTCCGAGTCTTTCGCTGTTATCGTTTTAGATGGCCTTAAGCCATTTTTATTGTAATAAGTTCTCTTTGAGACAATGATGTAATAAGTGTGTGATTGCCACTCTGCTATAAATCCTTCGATGTACTGTGTGGTGTCAGCATTACTGATCCAGGGATGACACCTGAGCACAGAGCACTTGATCCATTCGGGTCGGGTCGCTACAGAGAATGGTATCAGAGTACACGCTGACTGTAGGACACGACCACTAAGTTAAAGCCATAGATCACCATTCTCTTCTCATTTTCTAACTCCTCATCTTTTCTACTCTTCTAGGATGACGCACGTGAAGATTAAGTACGCTCAACCGGATGAAGGCACACCTTTTGGATTTCACCTGAAGGAAGTCACCAAGTACCTGAACATTGGATTACCAAGCTTCACGGGAACCTTCAACGCCACTCTGCCTGAAGAGGAGTGCTGGAAGATTCAAGCTCACGTTCCGGGGAGAACATTCGCGCCAATCACGAAACCCATAGATAGTGTTTTCAATGCACCAACCTGGAGTCTGGGAAGGAGCATGGCAGCTCATATCACCATAGGACGCATTGGAGAAGTTTATCAAGAAGACCTCAAGGACACTATCTACCAGATTTGCGGACGCCGAGATGAACAATGGGAGTTAGTCAGCACCAAGAAGGATAGATCCATTGCATCATTCATCCAGGAGTTAAACCAGCACATTCGACGCCACGAGAACCAGATGTGCAATGATATGATAGAGCTGAAGAATGCGAAGGCAAGGATCATCGAGCTAGAAGGAGAACTGAAGTCTACACGCAAGGACTACATGGACGAGATCGTAGCTCTAGCAAGGCACAATGGCGATCTTAAGCAGGAGATTGAAGAACTCAAGGGGAAGTTAGCATCTAGGAAGGAAGACGTGTACGTCGCATGTCCGGACAACTACATCATCATCGACGACACCGATTCGGATCCAAGTGAACCCGACTTTGAAGACGAAGCTGGAGCAGATATCATGGAGTCTTCCACCGGTTCAAATTTCTAGATGACCACCAGATAGTAGTAGTATTTCCCCCATGTAAACATTATAGTCGAGCACTTTTGCGATAGTTTTAGACTGATTGTAAGCCCTTGTTTGATTGATTGAAGTGATTTTGTGTGCATTTGCTCATGAGCATTGGGGTAGTGTTTTCCCTTTAGACCTCACTCTATTCTTAATTCTTGTCTTTTCTAAACCCTCAGATGCCTCCGAGACGTGACAATGGATTCCCACCGGAGCTCACTCAATTGATCCAGCAACAGAATCAATTGATGCAGATGTTAGTCCAGAACTAGCAGAACAACAACAACAACCCACCACCACCACCACCTGTTGACCACTTAGCCCGTTTTCTTAGGCTAAATCCGCCGGTGTTTTCTAGTAGCACCGAGCCGATAGTAGCAGACGATTGGCTCCGCAAGATAGGAAGGGAGTTGACCACTGCAGGATGCACGGATGGTGAGAAAGTGAAGTTTGCCGCTCACCAGCTTGACGGACCCGCGACAGCATGGTGGGAGAATTTCACAGCCACTTACCCAGTCGACACTGTCACATGGGATCAGTTTCAGCAAGCTTTCCGCACTGCCCATGTTTCAGCAGGAGCTATGGCCATAAAGAAGCGTGAGTTTCATAACTTACGCCAAGGAGGAAGGACAGTTGGCCAGTACGTTGACGACTTCAGCAAGTTAGCACGTTATGCTCCAGATGACGTTGCTATGGATGCAGCTAAGCAGGAGAAGTTTCTGGAAGGATTGAATGATGAGCTAAGCATGCAGTTGATGGTAGCAAGTTTCAACAACTACCAGGAGTTGGTAGATCGTGCCATCATGATTGAAGGGAAGCAACAGCAGATTGAGAACCGCAAGAGGAAGTATGGACAGGGGAAGTATAAATCTGGAGCCCAGCAGAAGCCCCGCTTTACCCCTAAACCGGGATTTCAGTTTCAGCACACCCATGGAGGAGGTAGCTCGCACAACCATAATGGCCACAAGAATGGTAATGGGAATGGAGGAAGCAACGGCCAGAACCGTACCATCCCATCAACCCCAACCAAGAGAGACCTGAGTCAAGTCACATGTTTCAAGTGTTCCAAGACCGGACATTATGCCAATGAATGTCCCGAAGGCCAGAATGGAAATGGCAATGGAAGCTCTGGGAAGAAGCCGAACCCTTTCAATAGGGGACAGGTGAACCACGTTAATGTGGAGGAGGTTGAAGATCAACCCGATGCAGTAATCGGTAAGTTTTTGGTTAAGTCATTTACCGCACTTGTTCTTTTTGACACTGGTGCATCGCATTCATACATATCAAGGGGATTTGTGGATAAGTATAACCTGCCAACCCAAGCCCTTAGGTCACCCATGTTAGTAAGCTCACCAGGAGCGGAGTTTATGGCTAGACGATGGTGTGATCGGTTACCATTAAGGATTGGTAACTATGTGTTTCCCTCAGACCTAATAGTATTGGAATCTCAAGGATTGGATGTGATATTAGGCATAGATTGGTTATCAAAGTATGAAGGGAATATTGAGTGTGCTAGTAAGTCAATTTTGCTTACCACACCCGAAGGGAGAAGGATCAAGTATGTATCCCGCCATGTACCAAACTGGACACAAGTAAACTGCCTAACAGGAGTTGTGCAAGAAGAAGTACCAGTGGTAAAGGATTTTCCTGATGTATTTCCTGAGGAATTACCAGGCATGCCACCGGATAGAGACATTGAGTTTTTGATTGAGTTATTACCAGGTACAGGCCCAATATCGAAGCGACCGTACCGGATGCCAGCAAAGGATTTGGTGGAAATTAAGAATCAGATTAAGGAATTATTGGATAAAGGTTACATTCGCCCAAGTTCTTCGCCTTGGGGATCACCCGTACTTCTAGTGGAAAAGAAGGATGGATCATTAAGGATGGTTGTAGATTATCGGGGATTGAATGAAGTAACCATCAAGAATAAGTACCCACTGCCAATGATCAATGACCTGTTTGATCGTTTGCAAGGAGCTAAAGTGTTTTCCAAGATCGATTTGCGATCAAGGTACCACCAATTGAAGATTCGGGAGCAGGACATACCTAAGACAGCATTCACCACAAGATATGGACTGTATGAGTATACCGTTATGTCATTTGGATTGAGTAACGCACCTGCCTATTTTATGAACCTGATGAACAAAGTGTTTATGGAGTTTTTGGATAAGTTCGTCGTAGTGTTCATTGATGAAATTCTGGTTTATTCAAAGAATGAAGAGGAGCATAAGGAACATTTGCGTTTGGTTTTGGAGAAACTAAGGGAACATCAGTTATACGCCAAATTCAGCAAATGTGAGTTTTGGTTGAAGGAAGTTGGATTCCTCGGACACGTTATATCCGGAGAAGGTATAGCAGTTGACCCCACTAAGGTTGAGACCGTAACCGAATGGGAATCACCAACGACAGTTGGAGAGATCCGGAGTTTTCTTGGACTCGCAGGATACTACCGGAGATTTATTGAGAATTTCTCAAAGATTGCGAAGCCTATGACGGATTGTTGAAGAAGGATACTAAGTTCAAATGGACTGAGGAGTGTGAGGCTAGTTTCCAGGAGTTGAAGAAACTTTGGTTACCTCACCAGTATTGATTTTGCCAGATCAGACCAAGGATTATGAGGTGTATTGCGACGCTTCACGTCGAGGACTTGGAGCAGTGCTTATGCAGGAAGGAAGAGTTGTTTCGTATGCTTCACGGCAACTGAAGCCTCATGAGTTGAATTATGCCACGCATGATTTGGAGTTAGCAGCCGTAGTGCATGCATTGAAGACGTGGAGACATTTCCTCATTGGAAATCATTGTGAGGTGTACACGGATCACAAGAGTTTGAAGTACATTTTCACGCAGAAGGAGTTGAACCTCAGACAGAGGAGATGGTTGGAGCTCATCAAGGATTATGACATGAGATTGCATTACCATCCCGGAAAAGCTAATGTAGTAGCTGACGCATTGAGCCGTAAGAGCCATGTCAATACTCTAATGACGGGAGAAGTACCAAAGGAGTTAGCAGAAAACCTTCGTGAGCTATGTTTGGAAATAGTTCCGAGAGGCTATGTAGCAGCATTGGAGATTCAGTCAACATTGATGGATAAGATCAGAGAAGCTCAGAAATCTGACAAGGAGATTGCTGCTATAAAAGAGAAATTGAGCGAAGGAAAAGCAAAGGGATTTCGTGAGGATGAGCACGATACCTTATGGTTTGAGGACCGTGTTTATGTGCCCAATGACCCGGAGATCAGGAAGTTGATTTTGCAAGAGGCACATGATTCACCGTATTCGATTCACCCAGGGAATACCAAGATGTATTTGGATTTGAAGGAAACATTCTGGTGGACCGGAATGAAGAAGGATATTGCAGCATATGTAGCAGTTTGTGACGTATGTCAGAGAGTAAAGGCAGAGCATCAGAAGCCAGCAGGATTGTTACAACCATTGCCGATACCCGAATGGAAGTGGGATAAGATAGGCATGGATTTTATCACAGGACTACCCAGGACGAAAGCAGGCTATGACTCGATATGGGTAGTAGTTGATCGTTTGACGAAGGTAGCACATTTCATTCCAGTTAAGACCACTTACACCAGTGCTAAGTTGGCAAAGATATACATGACTAGGATCATTTGTTTGCATGGAGTTCCGAGGAGTATCGTATCAGATAGAGGAACCCAATTTACCTCAAAGTTTTGGAATCAGTTGCATGAAACTTTAGGAACCAGACTAGAGTTCAGCACAGCTTTTCATCCGCAGACAGATGGACAGACGAGAGAGTCAATCAGATTTTGGAAGATATGCTGAGAGCTTGTGCACTAGATTATGGATCTAGCTGGGACGATAACTTGCCGTATGCGGAGTTTTCTTATAACAACAGTTACCAAACCAGTTTGAAGATGGCACCTTTCGAAGCTTTATATGGAAGGAGGTGCAGGACACCGTTGTCATGGGACGAAGTTGGAGACCGTCAAATTCTTTGGACCAGATTTGATTAAGGAGTCTGAACGGAAAGTTAAGTTGATTCGCGATAGGCTCAAGGTAGCCCAGTCCAGGCAGAAGAGCTACGCAGATTCTAAACGCAAGGAGACAGTCTACGAAACCGGAGACAGAGTTTATCTCCGAGTATCCCCACTTCGAGGAGTTAAGCGCTTTGGAGTTAAGGGAAAGTTAGCACCGCGTTTCGTTGGACCGTATAAGATCTTGCAACGTATGGGAGAAGTCGCTTATAAGTTGGAATTACCAGAGGGACTGTCAGGAGTTCATGATGTATTCCATGTTTCTCAGCTGAAGAAATGTCATGCCGAGATGGCGGAGGTACCGCTAAGAGATACCGTGCCACTCGAAGCGATTCAGTTGGAGGATGACTTAACATATGAGGAGAAGCCAGTCAAGATTCTCGATTATGCCAGCAGAGTTACCCGCAGCAAGGTTATCAAGTTTTGCAAAGTTCAGTGGAACCACCACTCAGAGGATGAAGCCACCTGGGAAAGAGAAGAAGATTTGCTCAAGGACCACCCTCACCTATTTTCTAGCCAACCCGAATCTCGAGGGCGAGATTCATCTTAAGGGGGGTAGGTTTGTAACATCCCAAATTTGCAATTTGGAATGTTATACACTAGATCATCATGCATAGCATATTTTCTTGCATTTTGGTCGATCCTAGAAATTTCACGCAACTCAAGGACCCTCGGAGAGAGTTGGAGATTTCGTTATTTTCATATTTGAGAGTTTTCTCAAATTTTGAAAAGAGGATCATTTGATTTATTTATTTCATCTTCAATTATTTTTCCAATATCAAAATATAGAGAGGGGAATAATATGACTTTCCCAAATTTAGGAAAAATGAAGATTTAATGAATAAATCAAATTTTGGTTTTTCGGTGTTTATTTGTTTTTTATTTGGATAGGGAAAAATGCGCGTTTTCAAAAATTGCATTTCTAGGTCCCGGAGTAAAGTTCATTTTGTTCGACTCATTTTTAGGAGTCGGGGAAAATTTACTTTAGTAATTTTGGAGTTCGTTTAGTTTAGTTTTCTTTTGTTTTTCTGCGCGCGAATCCAGTTAAAAAAAAGGACCAAGGCCAGCCGGGCCAAAGGCCCAGCCAGCCGGCGGCCTCCCCAGCCAGCGCGCGTGCCAGGCGCAGCGCCAGGCCGCCGCCTCCCTCGCTCTAGGCCGAGTCCCAGAGGGACTCTAGGCCGGTTAGCCCCCCGTTTCCTTGTTTTGTTTTCCCTCTTTTGCTTGCCCCCTACCCCAAGTAATCCCCCCCACCTATATAAATACACCCCAAACCACCCCCCCTCTCCTCACATCAATCCCAAGCCCCTCTCCTCCTTATCCGCGCCCCACCCCGCGCCCCTCACCTGCCGCCGCCGCCCTATAGCCGCCGCCGCCGCCGTTCGCCCGGAGCCTCGCCGAGGTTGTCCCGCGCCGCGTCTCTTTTTCTCCCCTCGGTTCAGTTTTTCTTCTAAACCGTTCCGGTTCTTTCTTAACCGTTCCGGTTTTCTTTCGTTCTTTGTTTCGGTTTTCTTTTCCGAAAACCCTAGATCGGTTTTCGTTCTTCTTTCGGACCGTTCGTCTCAACGAACGTGATCACCGATTTTTCCCCGGTTAACGACGCCCGTTCGTTTAATCGTTCTTTTTTCTTTTCGTCGGATTTATTCCGCGATCGTGATCTCAGATCCGATCTTCGTTCTAGTCTTTCTTCTCGCTCGTTTATCGGAATCAGGTGATTCAAGCGCCTGGAGTTTCGTTTCGAAACCGCCGTTCCGTCTAATCAACTTAAACAAGTTTTTGCCCCGGTAAAATTTGACCTAGTTTCAACTTGCTAGAACCGAGTTGTTTTCTTCCGCCGTTTGTTTTCCGTTTCTTTGTTCGGTTCGTTCTTTCTTTGCAACCGGAGTTCTTAAGTTGAACTTTCTGGTTCGTTCTCTTGTTCGAGTTTTACCTGTGCATTAGATGAGTACTTATTGTGTGCTTGTTGTTTGTCTGCGATAGATTACCCGGATTGCGCCGCCTGTTACTTCGAAACCCTAGGTCTCGCGGATCATCAGCAAGGCAAGTAACACTTTGATCATACCTTTTCTACAACCCATGTTTTATTGCATTAGATCAATCCTCTCACATTGCATGATTAGGATCTAATTAAATTGTGGGATGGGAAGTAGATGAGGTAGTACCTATTACCTGTATTATTATGAAACCTTTGGGAGTTACTTCTACGTTTGCTTATTATGCCATGCTATGCTAGTAGACGTGGATTGGGTGAGTGATATCCATGACAGATGTGAGTATTGTTAATTAATGGTTTATCTAAGGTGGCAACTTAAACACACATCTGGGTGGATTGAGGCACCTGTTTCTATCAGGACTTGCCTATTTTATTTTGGACCGCCACCCAGGCTCAAAGGGATCATAAGATCATCATGCTAGTAACTTCCGTGTGCAGCCACAAGCCATTATGGGCTCTGGCATAGTTGACTAAGTCGTGCGAACTCTTACAGTGGTAGACTAGCAGATGTAGGGGATAGGTGGTACGGTCTACCCGATCGTAAGGTGCTAGCGCTTCTGAAAGACTGTGTCTCGGTCATCCGTTTCTCAAACACCATGTAGTGCGAGAAACCAAACGGAGGCGATCGAGTCTTGTGGGGAAAAGTGCGCAAACCTCTGCAGAGTGTACAAACTAATCATGATTAGCCGTGTCCCCGGTTATGGACAACTTGAGTATCTAGTACTTGAATATCATGTGAATCTCATCATGTTACTCTAATTAATATTGTTGGGTTTTAATTGTTCACTTAATTGGGATCGGAATGCTGTCAACCATTCTTGATGTTCAACTACCATGATAGTTAAATAAATTTATTCCTTTGCAGTAGGGAAAAACTGGCTTTACGCAAAACTGTAACCATAGAGCTTTCCACCAGCCATACATGCATATAGTATAGCTCATTGTTGTTCATTACTCTCTATGTGTTACCTTGCCAGCATATTCCATGTGCTGACCCGTTTTCGGGCTGCAACTTTCATGTTGCAGACTTTTCAGACGACGAGTAAGGTGCTTTTAGGTCGTGGTTCTATACTCAGTGATGCCGTTGGAGTTGATGGACCCATTTATCTTCCGAGTCTTCCGCTGTTATCGTTATTAGATGGCCTTAAGCCATATTTATTGTAATAAGTTCTCTTTGAGACAACGATGTAATAAGTGTGTGATTGCCACTCTGCTATAAATCCTTCGATGTACTGTGTGGTGTCAGCATTACTGATCCAGGATGACACCGGAGCACAGTAGACTTGATCCATTCGGGTCGGGGTCGCCACATTATTGCGTCTAGGGCATATTTCCAACAACGTGATACAAATCAACTAAACCATGTCTGATCATCACGTGAGATGGAGTAGTCATCAATGGTGAACATCTCTATGTTGATCCTATCTACTATATGATTCACGCTCGACCTTTCAGTCTCCAGTGTCCTAGGCCATGTCTGTACATGCTAGGCTCAGCAAGTTTAACCCGAGTATTCTGAAACTGTCTTGCACCCATTGTATGTGAACGTAGAGTCTGTCACACCCGATCATTACGTGGTGTCTCAACACGATGAACTGTCGCAATAGTGCATACTCAGGGAGAACACTTATACCTTGAAATTTTAGTTAAGGGATCATCTTATAATGCTACCGCCGTACTAAGCAAACTAAGATGCATAAAAGATAAACATCACATGCACTCAAAATATGTGACATGATTTGGCCAGCATCATCTTGTGCTTTTGATCTCCATCTCCAAAGAACCGTCATGATCTCCATTGTCATCGGCTTGACACGATGATCTCCATAGTAGCTTCGTGGTCGTCTCGCCAACTATTGCTTCTACAACTATCGCTAACGCATAGTGATAAAGTAAAGCAATTACATGGCGTTTGCATTTCATGCAATAAAGGGACAACCATAAGGCTCCTGCCGGTTGCTGATAACTTTTAAAAACATGATCATCTCATACAATAACGTATATCACATCATTCTTGACCATATCACATCACAACATGCCTTGCAAAAACAAGTTAAACGTCCTCTACTTTGTTGTTGCAAGTTTTACGTGGCTGCTACAGGCTTCTAGCAAGAACCGTTCTTACCTACGCATCAAAACCACAACGGTGATTTATCAAGTTTGCTATTTTTACCTTCAACAAGGATCGACCGTAGTCAAATTTGATTCAACTAAAGTCGGAGAAACAGACACCCACCAGCCACCTTTATGCAAAACTACTTGCATGTATTTGTCGGTGGAACCGGTCTCATGGACGTGGTCATGTAAGGTTGGTCTGGGACGCTTCATCCAACAATACCGCTCAATAAAAATAAGACATTGGTGGTAAGTAGTATGATGATCACCGCCCAAAACTCTTTGTGTTCTACTGGTGCATATCATCTACGCATAGACCTGGCTCTGATGCCACTATTGGGAAACGTGGCATGCAATTTCAAAAAACTTCCTACGCTCACACAAGATCTATCTAGAAGATGCATAGTAACAAGGGGGAGAGCGTGTCTACGTACCCTTGTAGACTGTAAGTGGAAGCATTTGACAACGCGGTTGATGTAGTTGAACTTCTTCTAGCTCTGACCGATCAAGTACCGAACGCACGGCACCTCTGAGTTCTACACACGTTCAGCTCGGTGACGTCCCTCGCCTTCTTGATCTAGCAAGACGTCGAGGTAGTAGATGAGTCAATGAGTCTGAACCTTTCAGATCCATGTGTGGTTTACAAATCTCTATGTCATCTTGTAGATGCAGCTACCACGCGCTACTTGGAGCTATTCCAAATAACTGTTCTACTATACGAATCCGGTTTACTACTCAGAGTCATCCCGATTAGTGTCAAAGTTTGCATCGACGTAACCCTTTACGACGAACTCTTTTACCACCTCCATAATCGAGAAAATTCCTTAGTCCACTAGTTACTAAGGATAAGTTTGACCGTTGCCGTGTGATCCATTCCTGGATCACTCTTGTACCCCTTGACTGACTCATGGCAAGACACACTTCAGGTGCGGTACACATCATAGCATACTATAGAGCCTACGTCTAAAGCATAGGGGACGACCTTCGTCCTTTCTCTCTCTTCTACCGTGGTCAGGTCTTGAGTCTTACTCAATATTCACACCTTGTAACACAGCTAAGAACTCCTTCTTTGCTGATCTGTTTTGAACTCCTTCAAAATCTTGTCACGGTATGTATTCATTTGAAAGTACTATTAAGCGTTTTTGATCTATCCTTATAGATCTTGACGCTCAATGTTCAAGTAGCTTAATCTAGATTTTCCATTGAAAAACACTTTTCAAATAACCCTGCATGCTTTCCAGAAATTCTACATCATTTCTGACCAACAATATGTTAACAACATACTCATCAAAAATTCTATAGTGCTCCCACTCACTTCATTGGAAATACAAGTTTCTCATAAACTTTATATAAACCCAAAATCTTTGATCATCTCATCAAAGTGTACATTCCAACTCCGAGATGCTTACTCCAGTCCTTAGAAGGATTGCTGGAGCTTTGCATACTTGTCAGCATCTTTCAGGATTGAATAAACCTTCTGGTCGTATCAGATACAACCTTTCCTCAAGAAAATTGTTGAGGAAACAATGTTTTGACATCCTATCTGCAAGATTTCATAAATAATGCAGTAACTGCTAACATAATTCCAACAGACTCTTAGCATCGCTACGAGTGAGAAAGTCTCATCGTAGTCAACTCCTTGAACTTGTCGGGAAACATCTTAACGACAAGTCGAGCTTTCTTAATGGTGACACTTACCATCATTGTCCATCTTCCTTTTAAAATCCATCTGCACCCAATAGCCTTGCGTCCATCAAGTAGTTCTTTCAAAGTCTATACTTTGTTTTCTACATGGATCCTCTCTCGGATTTTATGGCCTCGAGCCATTCGTCGGAATCCGGGCCCACAATCGCTTCTCCATAGCTCGTAGGTTCATTGTTGTCTAGCAACATGACTTCCAAGACAGGATTACGTACCACTCTGAAGTAGTACACATCCTTGTCGACCTATGAGGTTTGGTAGTGACTTGATCCGAAGTTTCATGATCATTATCATAAGCTTCCACTTCAATTGGTGTAGGTGCCACAGGAACAACTTCATCTCTCTCACAACAACAAG